>NC_051086.1:96007395-96347391 GCF_004664715.2 Peromyscus leucopus | reverse complement strand
AGGTCATGGCTCACGGAGCAGTCTGCCTGGTAACAGCGAACGAAACTTTTCCTAGACCTGAACCAAGGTGAAACCGGCCTGTCAGGGGTCCCGAGTCTGCCCAGAGCCGCCGGTGCGCAGGTGGCGTCTTGGCATCCCAGACTAGCAAAGCGACTGCCGGATCCAGAGGCTGAGGCGAGCTAGCTGGAAGGAGAAGGCGGCGCCAGAGAATCCAGCCAATCGGCCTTCGGGGGTCAGTTCCCTGCGTGCAGCGCGCTGCCAGAGATATGCTGCTGAGATACACTGCACTATTTGCGAAGCTTCCAACGATGATGGAATGGATGAGGGGGGAAGTGTTGCCTGCGCGGAGGACTGGATCCTGGGACTCCGCTTAGCGTTCGGTACGCCACAGATTCACAAGGCAAGCTATTAGGCACTCGCTATCCGGCAAATTGAAGCAGGCATAGCATTCCCGGGTTGAGAAGAAGCTGTTCGGCAGGTGATGCCTCTTTGAATGTGATTCTTAACATGTATCTGAGAATTTCGCTTGCCTTCCTTCCTTTGCGAGATGAAAGGAATAGTAAATCCTCCAGTGTCTTTTACACCGTGCTGTTTGGGACCCTGCTCGTCTCACACTCTGTGGAGGACGCTCCTCTTTATATACATTTCTCACATTAAGCCCCCTCATGTGGAACAGTCTGACGGTCTCAGAGCATTCTAGACAGAAAGACAGAAGAAAAATGCGCCAATGGACCCGTCCCTTTACAATTAAAGTGGCCTGGAAGAAAATTCAAGGAGTTAAATAAGAGCTGGTTAGTCAGCCCCAAATTGAAACTCTTTATAGACCAACTTAATAAACTTAGTATACAGGGATCTGGGTGAGTCCCTTTGGCCCTAGGCGGCTCAATTTTTAGTCTCCGAATGATCAATGGCCTTTCTGTGTGGACACTGGTCCCATTGAACTCTCCTCTGTTCATCACTCTCGCGTGGCTCTTTCTGAAGGTATCAAAGGGAAAGAGACTCACGCGGTCCCGTAACATTCTCCCCCAATATTGTGCCTCGATACCTCCCTCCTAAAGAGAAGATAAGCTAGTAGGCCTAATAATAGGAACCTCCACAACTTCTTCCCCATTACCCTTTACTCATCTCCTAGATAGTAGGTCGCTGTTGCATGCTGTTGTTTAATATAACATCTCTGTCAAGAGACACCTGAGGAATACAGGAAATGAGGCGCAGACTGCCAGGCGGTGTAGAGTTGGAGGTGTTGTGGTAGGGCTTAACAGGGCGTGTGAACAACGACTTACACATTACACTCTTAATTACCTTCGGAGCCTCCCACACGCTAAGCTCTGATGCTGGCGCGCGCAGCCTGTCACCTTCCCTAGTACGCCGGATCATACAATCCATGCTCACTAAGAATTCTGAACTATGATTAAATTGTAGCCACCCCCCTCCCCTTCCCTCCAACACCGGTCGGGCACTTGGAGGACGTGAATGCCCGCATGCCATGTCCGTCCTCTTTCGCGAGAGGTCAGACCCGTCATATTGCACTCCGCCTCTCCTCCGCCCCCATAGCCCCATGTTGAGAACCCCCCCCCCTTCCTGCAAAAGCGGGAGGGGCCCCGGGCGGCCCGGCAGCTCTGGCTGAGGTTACGTGGCCGCCGGAGCCCTGACGTGATAGCACATTGCATCAGCATAAAACAATCCATCCTGGATATGGAATGCGGTGAGGACGGATGACAGCGCGAGCGCAGCCCCCTCGCCCGATTGATTTATGTCGGAGCTGACGCTTTATCAGGCAGTCCGCAAAACTTTGACCAATCATTTTGCAAGGAGCTCCGAGCCGGGCTGCTCCACTGTACTTTGTTGGCTGAGAAGTTGAGCAGGGGGTGGGGGTGGGAGGGTGGGGGTCTGGGGGGGGGGTCGCGTCCGAAAGCCCTCTACCACCGGGTCCGTGTGCCACCTCTCCCTGCTTGGGCGCCGAGGCGCGAGCGCTTCCCTTCCCCCTGCGAGCGCGCGGATAATGTCTGAGAATGTCCATTTCTGGGACGCTTAGCAGCTATTATGTCGACTCGATCATAAGTCACGAGAGCGAGGACGCGCCTCCAGCCAAGTTTCCTTCGGGCCAGTACGCGAACCCGCGGCAGCCGAGCCACGCCGAGCACCTGGACTTCCCCTCGTGCAGCTTCCAGCCCAAAGCGCCGGTGTTCGGCGCCTCCTGGGCGCCGCTGAGCCCGCACGCGTCCGGGAGCCTGCCGTCCGTCTACCACCCCTACCTGCAACCCCAGGGCGCGCCGGCGGCCGAGAGCAGGTACCTCCGTACCTGGCTGGAGCCCGCGCCCCGCGCCGAGGCCGCCCCGGGGCAGGGCCAGGCGGCGGTGAAGGCGGAGCCGCTGCTGGGCGCGCCGGGGGAGCTGCTCAAACAGGGCACGCCCGAGTACAGTTTGGAAACTTCGGCGGGCAGGGAGGCTGTCCTGTCTAATCAAAGAGCCGGCTACGGGGACAATAAAATTTGCGAAGGAAGCGAGGACAAAGAGAGGCCGGATCAAAGTAAGTTATAAAAAAAAAAAAAAAAGTGAGGAAATTCCCCCCCAGGCTGCAGGCCAGGCCCGGGGGAGGGGAGGGGAGAGGCCATAAAGCGGACAATGTGAAGGGACAGCGCGCCGGGGGCCCCCGCAGGGCTGGAGGGGGTGGAGGGGAGAGGAAGGAAGGGATCAGGATAGGGAGAAGCTGTGTACCCTGGAGGGGGGGGGGAGACACCGAGGCCGCCCCCCACTCCTCCTAGTGGCGCGTGGACTGAGCCTCAGGGACCAAGTCTCCCTAGTCCTTCTTCCTCCTTTCTCCCCCGTGCTCCGGCTGGGAAGAGTGAAAGGGAGCTGCGACAGTCGCTTGAGGAACGAGGGGACCGGGCCAGTGGCCAGCGTGGCCGAGAGCCCGCGCGGGCACGGGGCCGGAGCGCACCCGGCAGAGCCGCCAGCGCCACGCGCAGACGGTCCCCGCCGGCCAAGGGGAAGGGGGAGGGGGCTCATTAGGATTTTATTTGCGACGCAACAGCTTGGCGGAGGATTGTTCCTAGCAGATCTCACGCAGTAGCCGCGTCGGGTCGGCAGCCGGCGCCGGGAGGGGCGGGGGAAGCCCAAGATGCGGTGACGGAGCCCCCTCCCCGGTGCGCCGGCCCCTCCCCGGGAGCCTTCCCTCCAGGGTTCCCCGCCCTCCTACGGCATCCTCGCCGCCGCCGCCGGGGTGTCCGCTTCTCCCACGGCGGTGGTTCCCACTGTTCTCCGCGGGGCTCCCGAGCACTAGCCCGGACAGTCTCCCTCTCAGAGAGTCTGGGAAGCACTTGCTAAAGTCAGAGCCAACCTCCAGAATGGAGGAGGAGGCGTCCCGAAGGGACCCGGGGAGGGGTGGGGGGGGGAGGACTGAGCAGGGGCGGAGAACTCTACCCTTGGTGGAGAGTTTCTTACCACCTCCCATTCCTAAAAGCACCCTTGCTAAAGCCCCAAGTGGAAAGCGCTGCTGAATGAGAGAGGAGTCTTTTACTTGTCTTTTTTTAAGGATGGGAAAAACAAACCGGTTGGGGGCTCTTAGTTCCCAGACAATTACGGACAGATTGACAGGTCAAGTCCTCACCTCTTACTCCTTTGGGCAAGTAGTTTAGTTCTTGCTGGCCCTGTCAGATTTCCCACCCAAAGAGTGGCCAGTGGGTCCTCTGGGGGCTTTTGTGCCCTCGGAAAAGTAAGAATAGACTCGACTCCTCCCCCGCCCCCGGGTCCTTGCAATCCCCATACCTCCAACCTACCAGGTTGAATCATTAGGAACTGATACCCCAAAACACAGCTCTTCCCAAACCTCCTCGCAAACACCCAAACAGAGCCCTCACCCCATGGCCCCAAACTCAGGCTGGAAGGGCCCCTTATTGCTCTGCAGCCATTTGGCTAGGATCAATTATTAACAGTTTCCCCCCCTCTTTCATATTTAATGTGGCTTCGGGTCCCATCCCAGGCAATCACATTAAGGAAACAGCGCTGCAAATTGGTAAGACACGCTACTTAGTGTAGGGTGGACTGAATTTAAAAATATACATAGATATTCAGGGCTTTTCTTTGGGGGAGGAGGAAGCTGGTAGAGGATCTTATTTGCCATAGGCTCCGCTTTTGGGGGGCAACTTTTCTGAGTCCTGGGGTCTAGGGAGAGATGCAGGAGAGAAAAAGAAAAGGCTGTATAAGTTCTTTTTTCTTTTTGCTCTCTTTCCACTCAATTAGCCGTTCCCTACCTCCCGATAGGGTCAGTTAGAAGGCTTGGTGAGCTGTGAGGGGCTTCCTGTTACCCCCCCACCCCACCCCCGCCTCATCTCGGTCTGCCCACCTTGGGGCTGGAGCAATTTGGCTTCCCAGTTTCCCTGAACTTGTGTTAACCAAACTGAGCTGAGTAGCAGAAAAGAAGAGGCTATTGCCACCATAAGTTATCTGGGAGCCCCGGGGCTCCCCTGTCCATGGGCTGCAATTGATAAATGGTTGTAATTGGGTTTCTCGTGAGTTGGGAGTGTGCTGGGTGTTCGTGGCTGTAAATGCAGACTCTTATTTGTGGTGTGTGATGGGGAGGGGGGTGTCTCTACACAGACTCACATGTCTGCTGCCTTCTGGCCTAGAGCTGAGAGATTGCTATCTAGGCAGGGTTTACTGGGACTGGACTGAAGGGCCAAGAGATCTCTTGGCTGGGACTGAACAGAACTCCCTTCCCTCCCCAGTTCTTCCTCTTTCCTCCCAGACCTAGAGCCAAGGTCAGCCACCTTTAGCCGGTTGTGTGGCTGCCGCTATAGCTATACTGAGCTCTTCTGACCTGAGTCCAGGTCTGTTTGGATACAAGCAGAGAAAGGCTGAGTGCCTGGCCAGTGGGCGCTTTGGGGATGCTCGGGTAGTTTGGCTCTATCCTTTTTAAAGGGCTTCGAGCTGTCTATATTAACTCCTGGCCCACCCAGGGATGCTTTCTGGAATCCTGAAGGCCTGGGTGACTTTCTCCAATGCGAGATGGGGACTGGAGATGGAGTGCACCCTCTTGGTCTGGGTTCTTTCCCTCCCTTCCTCCCTTTGATTCTGTCCCTGCTTCTCTTTCAGCCAACCCCTCTGCCAACTGGCTGCACGCCCGCTCTTCCCGGAAAAAGCGCTGTCCCTACACCAAATACCAGACGCTGGAGCTAGAGAAGGAGTTTCTGTTCAATATGTACCTCACCAGGGACCGCAGGCACGAAGTGGCCAGACTCCTCAATCTGAGTGAGAGACAAGTCAAAATCTGGTTTCAGAACCGGCGGATGAAAATGAAGAAAATGAATAAGGAGCAGGGCAAAGAGTAAAAGAACCGCCCCCCCCTTCCCTACCTCACTCTGATTATTTATGTGGTGGCTGCAGGGCCACTGCTGTCTGGGATGTATCCAAGTGAGTGGGGAAGGGTGTCTCCTCTTTAAAGTCCCGCATCTGCACCTGGAGCCTCCCCCCCCCCCCCCCCCCTGTCTCTCTTCTCTCTTCTCCCTGGGTGTCAGGAGAAGTTTTGTTAAGTTAGAAACTAGCTGTAGTTGGTTCCTAGGACAAGGATGAGCCTCGAGGAAAGAGAGCCCTAGTCAAGCTCCTAGCATCCCTGATAACTTTTCTGGAAAACCCTGGCCCCTCTCTTTTAACTACCTGCCTGTTCCCTCCCTGAACCTATCCAGAAGTCACCCAGGAACAGTTTAACTGTCTACACCCCAATAGATACCCACAGACATTAAAGTTTGGAGTCCACACTAATAATGGAGAAAGGAAGTTACACCCTACATGTGCAGACATTGTTCACCAAACGCAGCTGGGCAGCCCCCAGATCAGATTCCTTCAGCTTCTACCCCTGATCCAAACACACAGGATAATGTCTAGAGACGAACCAAAGTCTCAACACGCACGTACTGTACTTATCCTTATGGAATTGCCAACAACACCCCAGGTCTCGGGGCCTGGGGACAGATAGGACCAGCCCAGTCCCCAAGCTGTTGTGAGCTGGAAAGGGCAAGAAAAAGCAGGGAGATCTCTTGTGAAGGTAACCTTAGTGGAGCTCCTCTCCAATGTTTTCTTTGCAGGAAGTGTTTAATTCTGCATATTTTCCTCTCCTTCCAACTAAAGGAGGTCAAATTGTGGGTCTTGGCCATGCCGCTCCCCCTGCATAGGTCCCCTTGACAAACTGTAGCTTTTCTGGCTGACCACAGATCTTGCATTTTCCTCCACTCCTTCCAGCTCGGAAATCAACTCTCCTTTTGGCTAAATCCATCTTGTAACAGCGACTCAAGTCTCCCCCTGTAGAAAAAAAAATCCCTTCACCCCGCTACTAGGTCAACCCTAGCTTAGAGAAGGCCAGGTTAGGAGAGGCTGATTGAGAATTTATTGTGAATCAATTCCCCTTCCAGAGCGAGCAGTCAGGACAGGGGAAGCAGTGGCCTCAGCGAGTTGGGTTTGAGGGTCTCTCCCCATTTCACTAGTTTCCTGGACCATACAGAAGACAGCCCCTTGGCATCCAGTCAGGGGGCCACAGGAAGACTCCACCAAAGCTCACCTCCTGCAGAATATCCACCCCCTGCATAAGACACTGCTGTGCCCGTCCAACTGATGCACGCACACACACGCTTCCGGCAAACAGTCCTGTGTGCAAAGGAAAGAGGCAAAATCATGCCTCCCCGGCGGGCAGCCCTGCCTGCCCTCTGCTTCTCTCCTCTTCCTGCTTCTCAATCCCTTCCACCCGTGGACTCTTTCTCCCGCTTCTCCTGACCCTGCAAAGAGGTCATTCCAGTAGAACTTCGAATTTTATTTTATTTTATTTTTGCTTTGTCCGTGGATGTGGTGAAATTGTGCTTGTGTTTTGTGGTTTCTTTGGCAATGATTTTTTCAGTTGTTGCTCATTAGGGAGGGTTTGAGGGTGGGAGTTGGGAGGGCAAGGGCCTAGAGCTCTAATTGTTTGTTTTGGAAGAAAAAGAAAAAGAACAAAAAAATATATATATCACTCTAAAAACAAACCTCTCCTGTGTTTTATTCTGTGCTGCCTCTCTTCTGATCACCAAGGAAAGAGCCCGTTTCTAAAGGCATGGTTTCAAAGATGAGTTAGTGTCCACAGCCACAGGCTTTCTCCTTAGACCTTCCGGAAACATCTACCTGCTCTGGTGGCCCTGACACCTGGTGGGTACCCAAGTCCCAAGACCACTGCTTAAGCTGAGCAAACCCCCTTACGGTAGAACCAGGAGAGCGGAGGAAGAAGAAAGAGAATCTCCATGATTCGGAGAGGGCATGTTATCTCCCCAGAGCCAGAGTCTTTGCCCAGACAAAGTTGCTCTGGAGACCTCCCCCACTGACTCAGAGAAAGAGGGTCTGACTTGTAGCTCCTGGAGAGGCAGTACTTCTCAGCTAACCACTTCAAAACACCCTTCAAGGATGGAGTTAGTAGCCTTCCTCCGCTATGGCCTGGAGGACCGTGGCAGAAAGCTTGGCTGGTTGAAATGGTTCAAATGGTTGGACCTCGGGGATTCCCTGTAGATGCCCCCCCACACACACACACACCTGGAGTCGGGCTCATAGGACAGCAGCCTTGGTCTGAGGTTGCTGAGTCTGGAGGGTGAGGCCAGGTTGTGTGGCAGTTCTCAAAAGAGAGCCACCAAATGTGGGACACAAATGTTTCGGGAGGAGAGGGAATAATACATTTCCAAAAGGACCCCCAGAATTACATTGGGCTTCAAGAGGCATCTCCTTGTTCCTCTCACACTGCGGTGTCCCCGCAAGAGCCTGTGGTGAAGTCTGCCGATCGATCGTGGAAGCTCTGCTTTTCTTAGTCAGTCGTAAGGATCCCGGCTGCAGCCGGCCTGCAGCTCTGTCGCCGTCCTCGCGTGAGCTTCTCGCCCGCTGCACACGCCATACTGCAGCCGAGATGCTGCGGCTTGGGGTGCAGCTGGCGACAAAGGGTGGCCAGAGTGAAAGCAGCCTGCCAAGGCTGGCCCTACCCCTCTCTAACGAAAGGGCAAGGGGATCCGAGAAACCCGAGGCGGGAGAAGGGGAAGCTCCGGACCGCAGCTGGGACAGGCGGCCTGCCAGAGGGTTATGTTAAAGAAGGAAAATTAATCTGGCTTTACAGCTGGTTGTGGCCTGGGCTGTTTCTGCATCCTTGGCTTTCCAAGCTCTGCCGGCTGCAGAGAGTGAGCCAAGGAAGCCAGTTTCTGCCAAAAGGAAACATAAAAAGCGAGGCTGGAGACTGGGTCGCGGCAGGGTAGGAGGCTAGGGCGTCTGGAATGGCCTGGGGCAGCGGCTGCGTCTGGGTCCCCAACCCCGGGTAGCTTCTTTCAAGACAAACAAAGGCGAAGGTGCAGAGGCTCAGAAGCCGGAGATGGGGAAATCAGTTGTCGAGAGAGAGAGAGAGAGAGAGAGAGAGAGAGAGAGAGAGAGAGAGAGAGAGAGAGAGAGAGAGAGAAGTGAGAGGCAGAGAGAAGCCGGGAGAGGAATTCAATGCCGTGTGCGCAGCAATAAAAGAATATGACCGCTATAAAAGTTTATAGGGTATAAATTTCTGAAGGTTAAGAAACTAAACAGCAGCAAAGCAAACAGTGAGGGGAAACTTTCCGGAGATGAGCAGCGGATGAGCCTGGGCTCCGGACCTGGTGGGAGAATAGGTGGGCCTTGTTACGAATCCCCCACCCTGGCCCTTCTTGCCCCCAGGTCTGGGGCTTGGGGTCTGGAACTTGGGAATCATCAGGCGGTGGGATGGGGTTCCGGGAGGGTAAAAAGTAAAGAAGCTAGCAGCCGGGAGGACGAACACTTTGCTGTCCCCAAAGCCATAGAAATTCTGACTGCTGTCTTTGTTCTTTACACACACCCCTCTAGAAGCGCCAGTCATAAACAAGAGACCCTTGCACACGCAGGGACACACACACACACACACACACACACACACACACACACACACGACCCCGCGGGGCCAGACGTCTGGGGGAGAGTAGCCCCTCTTGATCCTTCTCCAGTTCCATTCCATCACCTCAGACCTTCTCGTCCCTCACAAAAAGGCCAATTGTTACCCCTCAGGATGTGAAACGATCAAGTGTAGGGCTTAAAAAGTGGTCCTCCTCTTACTGACCATCAACAGTGCCTTGCTTAGCATCTCCAGCAGGAATTAGGGGCTGGGTGGATTTATAGCTTCTTTTCCTTTTAACTTATCTGAACTGTTTCATGAACAGTTTCCTGATTCCGAAGCCTTCTCTCTTATCTGCTTTCATTCCTCTCCCCTATTTCTAGTAATAATGAAAGTTTAATCGTTTGTCGCTTCCTCTGCCGGTTCTCAGAATCTGGCTGAGCAGATGGAGGACAGCTTTTTTGCAGAGCGGCCGCTAGATGGCACCCTTGCTCCATGTGAATTTTTCCAGGGCTGTGGTTGAGGGCTCCTGCGGCTCCACGCAGCACTCCGTTCGGCCCTGTATCTAGGAACTCAGCTACCAAAAGTCGTGAATAATTTGCACATAATAAAAATATAGGGCTTGCTATGGCCCTTTCCCCTTATTGTATGTATTTCAATTATAGTGGCGTTTCTCACTCTCTCCCCGCAACTGGTTCATTTTCTGAATTCCTCACACTAAGAAGGCTGTTTCCCAGTAGTTGTGTTTGGTGGGGCGAGAAATGCGTGGAAACCGGGGATAATATTAATAATAGAAATATGGAAATAATGGGCCCAAATCAAGGAGGCGAATTGGTTTGGAGAAATGAGATTTCCCTGCCGTGGAGGCAGGCGAGAGGAATGAAGTGCAGGCCAGCGGGTCAGGTGAGAGGGATGAGCCGGCAGGTCTCTGGAAGAGGAAGCTACCCCAGGCCGGCTCACCACACCTGCTGCAGGAGAGCGAGTCCGATGTGCCATCCCGTAGATCCCCAAATCTGGAAGGAATGGGGACCCGGCTTTGATGAAGATTCCGTGGTGCCCCAAGCCAGAGGGCCCCGCTGCTCCTGGGCTCTGACTGCAGAGCCTTTGTACCGGTCCAGGTCCGGGCTGGGCGAGTGTCTGGCCACCCAGGCTCCGGCAGGGTCTCCCTAGGGAGGTGGGATGGGGGAACGCTGCGACAGCCCTTGGGAGGCTCGGCCAACACCCTGAGCATTTTCTGGATAGGAGCAGGGGCAGGCATGGCCTTGGGGGAGCAGCCTCTGAGTTTTCCTCTTTCTTGGGCTTCCAGGTGAGGGCCCCGGCTCTGTCCCGCGTGCCCAGGCTCTGCCCTTGGCCCCCCTGCTCAGGGCAGCGGTGGGGGAGCCGCTCCTTCTGCCACGCAGCAGCTGGAGGCCTGGATTTTCGTTCGGTGGCCGCCGCTCTGACTGCCTATCACCCCTTCGGCTGATTCCCAATCTTCAGTTTCCTCCTCTCGGCCCAGCCCGAACCCGCCTCCCACTTGAGCTGGGGTGGGGGGAATAGCAAGTCACCCCCCCCTCCGTGACCCCAACTCTAGCCTCTTCTTTTTCCGCAGGACCAGGTGCAAAGAAAGCGCGGAGTGTCTCAACTTGAGTTTCTCCAATAAATCTGCGCTCCGTTGGGTGTTTATAAATTATCTCCGCGCTCTTTCTTGTTTTTTCTTATAACAGAAACATTTTCCTTCCATCAGAAATTTCTGGCACGGTGAAGGGATGATTTAGAACAAGCCATTGAATTTCTACCTCACCAGTGACTCCTCAAATCATGACCATAAAATCCCCCGCACTTGATAAAAATGTGCGCTTCCGCAACAACTTGACTCAGCCTTAGGTTGCCTCACCGTCCCCTCAGCCTTGAGCTAAAAAAAAAAAAACCCTCTTTCTCGATGTCCCCCTTTTTTCGTCCCCTTTTATTCGGTGGACTTATTTTAGAAGATTGAGTGAAAACAGAACAGCTGGCTCCCTTGGAAACGCTGTGCTTTCATTTTTACAAAGGTTGGGGCTCAGGGGATCCCCCAAAAGAAGCCTCTTAGAGAATCAGCAATAGATTGAATTTATTTGTAAAATCGATTCTGCCTTTGTTCTAGAAAAAGTCTGTCTCCTCCCTGTCTCCCCGGCCCCTTTTGCACATCCGCTGCCTCTGGAGGCCATTGGTTCTGACTCTCGCCCTGGGCCTCCCAAGGTCTCTCTGCCACCAGCCTGTGTCAGGTACACGGATAAGGCTCTGTGCTCCCGAGTGGGGCAGCCCGTCAGTTCGGTTCCTCGGTCTGGGTTTGAGGCCTCAGATCTTCAGATGTTCAGGGTTTAACTAAAGGCACCCTGAGAAAAAGGAAAACGGAGACCTCAGTGGCCTTGCTTTATCTGAACCCCTTTACCCAAGGTCAGTGCAGGTGGTCATTGGCTCTGGGGACAATAACAGGTACCCTTTAAACACACACCTCGCAGCCTTTGCCTAGGGCACCGGAGGGTATGGCAGTGACCAAGGCCTGGCCGCCCAGGCTCAGCCTCCAGTACCCTTACCTCTTTGGTGTGTTGATGAAATTGGCAGTGTTTACACCTGGAAGGTCTGTGTGGCAGGGTTAGAGGATTGGCCCCAGCCCGGGCTGGGGAACTGGATCCCAAGCTCTGGGCACAGGTGTGGAGCAGCCATGGTCCTTTTGATACTTACCAGACCCTCTCCTCTCCCCCAGCCTTCCCTCTAAAGTGCTGAGTAGGCCAAAGTACCTCAAGACCCCCCTCTCTTTCCCTTGCAGCCCCCCCCCAACCACCAGCAGGTAAAAGCCTGTGTGAACTGCAGAATTGGCAACCTCCGCACAAATTGCCTCTGCCTCAGCATCATCCATTAACCAGAAAGTTTCTTCTTCCTCTCCCAGGCCCACTCAGACCCCCTTCCCACAGAAAATCCTTGCGCCCTTGGCTTAATGAGAGAAAGTTATGTCTGTGACTTGGGCGGGGACAGGTCTTGGGGTGGTGGTGGTAGTAGTGGTTGGGGTCTCCAAAGAGGGTGTGGGGGCAGGTGTGTCTGCAAGGCTGAAGGAGGCAAAAAAAAATCTCGGGAAACTCACCGTTTGCGCCGAAAAGGAAAAAAAAAATCAGCAGCAACCCATAATCGCCTCATTTCAGCTTAGTCACCCCCACCGCGCTTCAGTTGGGCGGCGGGGGCGATCGAAGCTGCAGTTTTATAGCTGTAGAGGAAAGAACTCGTAAAATGCTAACAGCTTTTATGCGCTGCGGCATAAACAACAACAGACTCCGGCTTTATTGCGTTTTATAGTTTGTTAAAGAGTTTACAGCCGTTTTTTGGGGGCTGGTTACCCAGCCAATTCCCTCCACACGATAGTTAAACCTTTATCAATAATAAGGAAATTGATCATTAAAGCTTTAAATATGACTACCTCGTTTGTTTGAAAATATGTTTAGGAGAGGAAGCTGTATGATTTGATAACTTGTATTAAAATACCAATTACATTTATAGGACCTTTTAAAACTCGGCGCAATTAAACCGTGTTCTTTTACATTTTTCCGAAGCGACCCTGACATTTAGAAAGACTCCAATTGCCTCGTTAAAATCGCGAAATTAACAGCGTGCCTACGCCAGGCGCGGCGTTGTGGATGTGTGTGCGCGTGGTGCTTTTCCGTGACTCCCCCACATCAGTCTTTGGGGGTGGTCTGCGAAGGTATTTGATTTGTTGTGAGGCAAGAGATATCTCATTAATGTAGGTAGTTAAACAGATTTAATCCGTATTCGTTCTCTCTCCCCCCCTCCCTCTCCCCCCTCTCCCCCTCTCTCTCCCTGGGTGTTTTTTTTCCCCCTTCCCCTCCTTTTTCCCCTGCCCTCTCCTCACTCCCTGGCGCTCTCTCGCTCTAGCTCTCTCTCGCACTCGCTCTCTCTCGCTCTCACCCTCGCTCTGCGTTCTGTCCGGGAGGAGTACCCAGAAGCCAATAGGATGCGGGGTCTCTAATGGATGCAAATGATGGAGAAAAGACGGGGCAAAATATGAAACAACTCATTTGGAGGGAAGTAAATCACCGAAAACTGTTTATGAACTGGCATCCCTTCTTCGAAATGTAAAGCGAGGACCTCTTTAAGTGGCGGTATATTTTTGTTTGGGGGGTGGGGGGTGGGGGGAGGGCGAGCGAGCCGCGGCTGCCATGCAGGCTTAGACTTTTGCAGGCTTCGCTCTTCTATTCCTGGAAATCACAAAAAGTGTAGCGGCTTCGAGATCTTCTTCGCCTTTTCTTTCTTTTCCTTCCTTCCTTCTCTCTTTTTCCCCCCCTCCTCCTCCCTTTTCCTCTCCTTTCCAGGCGAGGGTGACTAGGAGCCGGCGAATCCGCGTTTTTTCTCTCTCTCTGTCTCTCTCCCTCTCTCTCTCTCTCTCTGTCTCTCTCTCTCTCCCTCCCTTTCCCCCTCCCCCCCCCCTCCCCAACAGCCCCCAACTACAGCCTGCGCCGCCGCCGCCGCCTCAAAATTCAATAAAATGAGCTCTTATTTCGTCAACTCACTGTTCTCCAAATACAAAACCGGGGAGTCCCTGCGCCCCAATTATTATGACTGCGGCTTCGCCCAGGACCTGGGCGGCCGACCCACCGTGGTGTACGGTCCCAGCAGCGGCGGCAGCTTCCAGCACCCGTCGCAAATCCAGGAGTTCTACCACGGGCCATCGTCGCTGTCCACGGCTCCCTACCAGCAGAACCCGTGTGCCGTGGCGTGCCACGGGGACCCCGGCAACTTCTACGGCTACGACCCGCTGCAGCGCCAGAGCCTGTTCGGTGCGCAGGATCCAGACCTGGTGCAGTACGCAGACTGCAAGCTCGCGGCCGCCAGCGGCCTGGGCGAGGAGGCCGAGGGGTCTGAGCAGAGCCCGTCGCCCACACAGCTCTTTCCCTGGATGCGCCCTCAAGGTGAGCTCCCGCCAGGCCTACCGGGGTGGGGAAGGGGCCGGGAGGACCCCAGGCCGGCCGGGGGAAGGGTGGGGGGGCTGGGCAGGCCGGGAGCATCTTCTGCTCCTCCAGGACTTGTGGGCTCCGTTCCAATCCGCTACCTCTTCTGCCTTCCTTCCCACTTTCTTTTCCTTTTTTCCCCCTTTTCTTTTTGCTTCCTTTGAAGGGGGGGGTCGCCAAGCGAATTTCCTGAATCCATAAACCCCTCACCCTCCTTTACTTTTCTTCTTCTCGCCCTCTTCCCCCCCCTTTTACTGTTTTATGGGGGCTGTGGAGAAAGAGCGGAGGGAGCGGGGGGGGGGGGCGCTCGGCGTTTGCACTTCTCAATTGCTTTATAGTTTAATTACCCTGAAGAAACTTTTCTTCTGGGGCAGAGGCTCTGGGGGCTTTTCAAGGTGGGTTCGTGGGTCCCCACTCTGGCTTTTTATTCTTATTCCCTTCTCCACATCCTTCCTCCTAAACTTTATGGCACTTTTAATATATTTGAACCCCCCCCCATTCTGGTGCTGGTTACCAGGGGAAGGGACTCCCCCTCTTTGGCCCCCGCAGATTCAGGGCTGTCTAGTCCCCCTCGGGCCCCCCCCCTCTCCCTGCTGACCGCGGCCTCCGAGCGCTCCCTCCCGCCCCCGCATAAGGGTCCCCTGCCCTCATTATCCTGGTCTCCCAGGCTGGTTCACGAATCTTCCAACCTTCTCTGTCTCTGCCCCCTCCCCCACCCTCCCCTCTGTCTCGCCCTTTCCCCCCTTCCCAGCAGCCGCCGGACGCAGGCGAGGCCGCCAGACCTACAGCCGCTACCAGACCCTGGAGCTGGAGAAGGAGTTCCTATTTAATCCCTATCTGACTCGCAAGCGGAGGATCGAGGTATCGCACGCGCTGGGACTAACAGAGAGACAGGTCAAAATCTGGTTCCAGAACCGGAGGATGAAGTGGAAAAAAGAGAATAACAAAGACAAGTTCCCCAGCAGTAAGTGCGAGCAGGAGGAGCTGGAGAAAGAGAAGCTGGAGCGGGCGCCAGAGACCGCCGGCGAGCAGGGCGATGCGCAGCAGAAGGCCGACAAGAAGTAGGCTCCAGCTTGGGACTGCTTGGGCCGGGGCTTGCCCGCACGTCCGCCGGTCCCTCCCGCGACCACACCGCCGCCGCCGCCGCCGCCGCCGCCGCCCGCTCCCCCGCCTCCGAGTGCTCCGGCCCCGGCCCGCGAGCGGAGCCAGGAGCTGGGCCTCCACCGCAGCGTCCCCCGCCGCGCCAGTCCCCGCTAGTGGTAGTATCTCGTAATAGCTTCTGTGTGTGAGCTACCGTGGATCTCCTTCCCTTCTCTTGGGGGCCAGGGGGGGGGACGACAAAAAAAAAGGATTTTAAACAAGGACTCCCTCGCCTTGCGAGGGTGAGCGACTGCTGCCTGCCAGAGCCCCCCTCGCCCCCACCCCATGTAAAAAATCCTCCTTGTGCAATGGTCTTTTTTTTCCTTTGAACGTGATTCTTTGTAATGACCAAGGTACCGATTTCTGCGAAGTTCTCCCAACAACATGAAACTGCCTATTCACGCCGTAATTCTTTCTGTCTCCCTCTCACTTTCTCTCTCTCCTCTCTCTTTCTCTCTCTCTCTTCCACCGCGTCCTCATCTTTCCTCGCAACCCCGCTCCCCGCTGCCCTCCCTGGCTCGCTGGCTTTCTCTCTTGCTTCTCTCTTTTTCCTCCTGTCCCCCCCCCTTCCTTTGGTTTGACAATTTTGTCTTAAGTGTTTCTCAAAAGAGATTACTTTAGTTAGCATGCGCGCTGTGAGCAATTGTTAAAAGTGTTCTTAGGTTTGCTGTGAAGAGAATGTATCCTGTATCCGTGAATTGCTTTATTGGGGGGAGGGAGGGCTAATTATATATTTTGTTGTTCCTCTATACTTTGTTCTGTTGTCTGCGCCTGAAAAGGGCGGAAGAGTTACAATAAAGTTTACAAGCGAGAACCCGAGACTGGCCCGGGGCCGGCGCTCCTCATTCGCTCCCAGGCGCCTTGCAGGGCTGGGGGGGGGTTCGGGGGGGGAGAGCTGGTCAGCAGGCTCCTGGGCTGGCCTAGGCTAGGTCGCCGAGAGGAGGGGGCGGGGGCTGGAAGCAGGTGGTACGAGTCCCCAGGCCCAGAGGCGCAGGGGGTGAGGGAGGCGGCCGCACGCGATTGGAGGAGAGAGGATCGAGGGAGGGGAACCGAAAGAAACCCCCTCCCCTTGCGTTCCGAGGCTGCGGGGCCCGGGAGACTCCAGCGCCCCGGCCGCTCTGGGGAAGAGATGTGCCCAAGCTGGTGGCTAGCACCCCCTGTCCCTTCTCTCTTTGTTTCCGTGTGTGTCCTGGGGTGGGGTGGGGGGCGGGGAGAGTAGGGGGGGAAGGTGGAGTAGGCCGCTGAGTTTATATTTCCATTTTTCTCGGACTCAGGTTGGGGACCGGGGAGCAGAGGGAAGGGGTTCCTCCCTACCTCCCCAGCCTCTCTGGGACGTCGCCACGTTCTCCCGGTTTCTAGGCCGCGGCTGGCCGCCGCAGCCTCCCTTTCCCTCGCCGCCTCTGCCTCGCTGGCAGCCACGCTCCACTGAGCGAGGCATCCGCCTTCCGGAACCGGGAAAGCCGCGAGCCGGACCCAAAGCGCCCTCCTCCCTTCCTTTTTCTCCCCACCCCCATTCCGTTCTTTTTATTAATATTTTTTTTGTATATCTTTTTATTGGCAATCCTTTTTTTTTCTTTAGTCACCAGAAATCTCAGCGTCCAACGCCTGTTGGGTTGGATTCCTGCCTTAGGAAAGCCTTGATCCACATCCAGTCTCTACAGCTGGGGCACTAAAGAGAGAACCAGGAGGCCAGGCTCACCTCGTCCCTCGTCTTAGGAGAACAGCAGCAGCCCGGATGAATTAGCCCGGATTAATAAATACTCGGCCAGCACCCACCCACCAAGTTGCGCACATTCGATCCCTGCGTCTGTCTCTTGCTCTGTGACCGGCTGGGGGAAATGGGTGTGGGGGGGTGACAACACGAATCGCTCAGAGGTTATTTATTTTCCCTTCCACTCAATTCCTTCCTCCCCAAATCACGCCTGCAAGCTGCCTCCAGCCCGCGGGGGTCGACAGCGGCCCTTGAGCCCCCAGCCCCAATCCGCAGAGCTCGGCCTTCCCATTCATTATTGATCATATTTTATAAATCCAACGCCACACAATTTTTTCCACATTACTGAGAGCCGCCGGGAGGCAGTCAGATCATTGGCCGAGGAGATATCACGTGGGCCAAGGTCACGTGGTCCGGAGAGGAAAAAGGGGGTCCTTTTTGGTGTAAATCTGGACTCTAATTCTGTAATATATCAAGGAATCTCGTAAAACCGACACTAAAACGTCCCTGACTACAAATCATCCGGCCAAATTATGAGTTCATTGTATTATGCGAATGCTTTATTTTCTAAATATCCAGCCGCAAGTTCGGTTTTCGCTCCAGGAGCCTTTCCCGAACAAACTTCTTGCGCCTTTGCTTCCAACCCCCAGCGCCCGGGCTATGGAGCAGGTCCGGGCGCCCCGTTCTCCGCCTCCGTGCAGGGCCTGTACCCCGGCGGGGGGGGCATGGCGGGCCAGAGCGCTGCCGGTGTCTACGCGGCCGGCTACGGGCTCGAACCGAGTTCCTTCAACATGCACTGCGCGCCCTTTGAGCAGAACCTCTCCGGGGTGTGTCCGGGCGACCCCGCCAAGGCGGCTGGCGCCAAGGAGCAGAGGGACTCGGACTTGGCGGCCGAGAGTAACTTCCGGATCTACCCCTGGATGCGAAGCTCAGGTAACGCCGCGCACCCAGCGGTCCCGAGTCGCAACGTCCGGGCCACAGTCCCGGGAAGGTCCCCTTTCCCCGCAGGGCACCCCTCTCTGTGTCCAGGGTGCTCCCGGCTGCAGATCGGCCATTGCCACGCTGTTTAAGTCTGGCCTGGGACCCCGCGCGCCGCCCCCACCCCCAGTTTTGCTCGGTGCTCTCTGGCCCGGGCGGATCTCCTTTTGCAGACGCCACAGCGCTCCAAGCCCCCAGCCCGCCCCCAACCCTTCCTCCGGGCCTTTTAGCTTTAAATATTTATCAGCAGCGCCGGCACGGGCTGGAGATGAGGCCGTTTGTCTTGCCTAGGAAGGCTGGGGTTTGCAGAGAATAGCCATTAGGGTCTCTCTCCTCTCCACCCCCCCTTCCCTGTCTGAGAGCTCAGTTCTGGGTGTGTCCCCCCAGCCCTAGCCCGGAGAAGATATGGAGGAGGGGGCCGTGGAGCTAAGCAGTTCTCCCCTCCCCCTTCCTTTCCAGCCAACCCCGCTCCCCGATTATTCCCATCAGGACAATTAGAGGTGGGCTCTAGAGGTCTGGCGGGAGGAGGGGGTACAGAAGAGCTGAGGACCCAGCCAGAGACACGGAGCCAGAGAGAGGTGAAGGGAGTTCGTCTGAGGCCCAGAGCCATGAGTCTACTGACTCCTTCTGCCCCTGGTGGACTTAGCAGGGTGGGCTAGAGCTTTTCCAGGTGCCTTTGCTCAGGCTCCGTGGACTCCTGGGGAAACAGCCAAGCATGGGGGGATCACTCCAGAAGGATGACTTTCCTTTGGGGAGAGGGCTAGGACAATATGGAACCAACCCAAGACTAGGGAGTCCGAGTCACCAACGGCTGCTTTAGGGACCATAAGACACCAAGGCTTCCTCCTCCAGGTCTCCCCCAAAAGCCCCTCACACATCCTTTTTTTTTTAAATTTCCTCAAGGCAGGTGGGTTTGGGGGCCAACTTCAAGGCTCAGAAGACCCAAGACTGTGATCAGAGACTCTGAAACTCACCAGGGTTGGGGGGTCATGAGCAACCCAGTTCTCACACCATGAGTATTAGTTTCAGGGCTTCTGTTACCTACCCTGTAATTGAACTGACTTTCCAGTTGGTTTACCAGAGACCCCCCCCCCCTTTCCCTCATAAACATTTCAGCTTAGCTTATATTTGACGTGAAATTAAGGCCCTTAGTGCCCCCCTCCCCTCTCCTTCCTAAGAGGGCTCATACCAGCAGCTCCCCAAAGTCTCCTCAGGTTCTGGGCCTAAGCTGGAAGTTCTCAGGTACCCTTCGGCCTCACCATAACAATCTTCACCTTCCTCTTTCATCTAGGCCAGGGATCTTCCTTCCTTTCTTCCCTGCAGTCCTGCAGACCCAAAGATGGCCTCAGACAAGTAGGTTCTCTGGGCAGGAAGGCAGGCAGGTAGCCAGGCCTTGTTGATACTTTTGAGAGAGAATCATTGTTAGAATGTAACTGCTGTTAGACTAATACATTTTCGAGGTCCAGGGAAGTAAATTCGTGCCTCTTTCCCATTCCATGGCAGGTTTGGGTGGGGACCTTTGTTTCTTTTCTTTTTTTTTTTCCTCTCAGACCAGGCCTGAGACACTAAGATGGCTTCCAGAGCCCCTTACCCCAAAGTTCACCTGAAAGAGAAAGGCCAGGCTTGGAGCCCCTGGCCCCAGAAAGTGACTGAGGATTAAATCGCCCCCATTCTATGCTAACTAACCCCTTAGGAGTAGAGCCATCAGGGGCTAGCAGCTGAGATCTACCTGGCTTTCAGAAGCTCCCCGCTGAGAAAACCACCCTTCTCGGATAAGAGGACTATCTGGTGTGATGGGGCTGGCCTGTAAATCCAGGACTTGTAAACCCAACAATCAGAAGGGTTGCTACCAGATAGAAGCCACTCAGAGGCTACATAGCAAGACACCCCCCCCCAAAAAAAAACAAAACAACTCCTATGGACACACACACAAATACACACACAGGAAAAGAAGAAAAGAAAGTGTTTGCCTTCGGAAGCTTAGAAAATTTTCTGCACATGGCAGAAAAGAGGGTACCATGAAGTGTGGGATAGAATATGAAAAATGTTAATTTGGTTCCTGCAATGTGGTCTTTTTCTGCCCGCAGACCTCACTAGGAAGGAGATGGGAATTCTCCTGGTGTTTTTCACCCACTGATTTTTTTTTTTTTTTTCTGTCTCTCTCTCCTAAATACTGTGAGTAGGGACTGACAGAAAGCGGGGCCGCCAGACCTACACGCGCTACCAGACCCTGGAGCTGGAGAAGGAATTCCACTACAACCGCTACCTGACCCGGCGGCGGCGCATCGAGATCGCGCACGCGCTCTGCCTCACCGAAAGACAGATCAAGATCTGGTTCCAGAACCGGCGCATGAAGTGGAAAAAGGAGAACAAAACCTCAGGCCCGGGGGTCCCTGGCCAGGATAAGGCCGAGGCAGAGGAGGAGGAGGAAGAGTGAGGGACAGAGAAAGCAAAGAGGAAGAGGGAGAAGAGAAGGAGAACCCAAGTTTCCAGTTCTGGAAACTGAAGCATGAAACTCAAATAAGGGGGAAAACTCTATTTAAATGAAACAGTTTAAAAAAAAAATAAGGAGAAGGGTGAAATTTGGGCTTCTCAACACTGTAAAAAAAAAAAATACTACCTATGAGAAAGTGTGTTGTCTGTTTTTGTACAGTATGGGAAGGACATTATCTACCTGCTCAGTGGCTTTCTGGAATGTGCCTCCCCTTTTCTATGTTGCTAGTAAGGTCTTTGTAAAATCTTGCTGTTTTGTAAGCCTCTTAGACGCTGTCTTTGTGGACTGTGGTTCCTTGCCTACCCCCATACTTCCCAGTAGCGACACAGAAAGGGCCTTAGGGAGCCTCGAGGACCCACTAGCTCCTGCTGTCTGGTGCACTTGGCTGCTGATCCTGGCTCCTACCGGTTCCCATGATCCTCTTTCTGTATATCTAAAGAATGGAGAATAAAACAGGATTAAAAATCAACAGATTCTGTACTTTCTGTCCCTCTGTGGCTGGGAGGGGATGAGGGTTGGTGGTGGGTGGGTGTCTCAGAGCCCTCAACTGGTCTCTTCTCTCTGTGTTCCATTTTGCTTTTATTTCCCACATGCCCCTGCCGTAGAGACTGCCAACTAATGAGCCCCAATCTCCCCCCTTTATACTTTCACCAAAGCACATAATTCCCATATTTACAAGCTGACAGTACACAAATGTATACACTGTTACAGTCACAAATAAACATAGACATCCATATATTCACAAACAGACATACAATCTCTCACACAATCCCGGCTCCATGCCCAGAACACATGCGTTCACATTCACACACACTCACAAGTAAACACGCGTTCACAGTCACTCACAGACACATTGACACACACCAGTGTACATTCACACATTGGATTCTAAACAGAGATTCACATTTGCCCCCAAGAAAATCCATCCATGAGACCATATGCTCAGTTACACACTCCCAAAACATAACAAACCCCCCCAATTCAAAAGCTTCCAGTTTTACACTTGCCTTTTCTTATCCAGGCCTCTAAATGAGACTATGAAATCCGAGGCTGGTGTCCAGCCACAAATATTGTAATGAAATCCAAAATGGTAGGCCTCGAAAAAGACAAACGGAAAAGCAAGGGGTGAACACCCCATCCATCCCACCTCTGGAGCGGTTTGGGCAGAGGCCAGGACACCAAGCAGAGGCCTCTGGGCCCGCCCAGGGCAACCTCCTTGCCAGTGTGCTTAACAGCTTTCCGCTCGCTCGTCGGCAAACATTTTGGGTCAGCGTGATTTTGTAAAATTTTATTTCAATTTATTTTTACTTTATGCCTTAAATCTATTCCATTCTAAATTCGCTAGGGCGATCCATATGAAACTTTAAAACTGTACAAAAACCAGTCCCGGGAGCGAGAGCCGAGCGGGTTTACCGGGTTGGGGTGGCCGGGATGGTCGCAGTGAGCTTGGCGGCGGGCGCCGCAGCCAGGGCTTCCTCTAGGTTGTTCAGCCTGCTCTTGAGTGCCGCCAACCTGGAACCTTCTGAGGGCCACACACGGGAGGGGAGGGAGGAGAAAAAAAATAAAATTTAAAAAGGAGATTATTTCATTTTCTGCATTAGGTCACCAGAAGCCCAACATAAAATGTAGAGGTTTTGTTTTTGTTTTTGGAAACCTGGAAAAGCAGAGTGGGTTATTATTAATCTTTGCAAACCCTTGATTGCTGGACAAAACCCTCAGCGACAGTGCCTTTACACCTAGACCTGCGGTGTTGATTTTTAATATTTATTCGTTTACAACCTCTCGATTGTCTAAAGAACACCATCTTAAACCGAAAGGGTTTGATCAAGGTGGTTGGTTTCAGGGGGCGGAGGGGGAAAGTATGCTTAATTTGAATTTGTAAGAAAAGGCCTTTAAAAACCTGCGGCTTCAGTTTGTAAGAAAAGGCTCTAAAAACCTGCGGCTTCCCCAGCACCGACCGCCCAACCCCTGGAGAGCACAGGGATTTCTCCTAGGGAACCTGGTCCGGAGAGCAGCCGTTTAGGCGGGAGAGGCCGCGATCTGGCTTCTTCCTCCCCCCCCCCCCCCCGTTTCTGGGGTGCTGGGGTGGAGAATCTGCTTGTTAGACTAATCAGGTTTGGCCCCCATCCAGGACACCTTCCCTCCAGAGGCAAAAACTAGACCCCGAGGGCCGACGCCCCCCCCCCACCTGCGGGGCTGCGGGCCTCACAGGTGGGGAATCCCAGAGTCTCTAGGGTTAGGAATGGGGGCGGGTGTTCCGAGCGGGAAGGGAGAGGGGGTGTAGGAGCTTTCTTTTTTACCACGATGCAGATAGCAGCATCCAACACCGGCTGCTGCTCCTGCCTCACCTTCCTATTGCCTCAGAAGAGTTCCACGTGGAAGATTTGGGGGGGATTTTTACTATAAAAGACAGGCAGAGCTCTTGAGGAAAATGTGGAGGTTCCAGAGAAAACCCCGGTTCTAGCTGGACCTCTCTGGCTTCTCCACCCTGAATTCTTGCACCCCAAATCTCACCCCGTCCTCAGATTGGGGTTGCCCTAAAAAGAGAAGGGGAAGAAAAGAAGATGGCGACCGGGAAAAGGGTTGCTGGTGGAGCAGCCATGAAGAAATGCAATAAATTCCTTGTTGTTTTATGAAAATTTACAACTTTGTGATAGAAGTTTATGAGTGGTTGAATCCAGCGATTGGCCGGCGCCGGTCATGTGGCCGGGCGATCGTGAACATGAACTTTTTATCATCTCCCTGGTGGTTATAATGCAGCATTCTTTTGGACACCACACCTAGGTCGGAGCACTGTCGTCCTTCAGGGCTCCAGCCTCTTGATATTTTTATACCTCAATATCAGTTCGATAGAGCAAAAGAGAGAGAGAGAGAGAGGAAGAGAGAGGGGGGAGAGGAGAGAGAAGTGAGTGAGCGAGGGAAGGAGGGGTGGGAATCACACAAAAGAGAGAACCAAAAATAATTTTGATTCCTAAGTTAATTTGCTCGCTGATCTGGGATTTTTAGTCATCATGAAGGGTAAATGGACAATCTGCCCAGGACTGAAGCCTGATACCATTTTTCAAAGCCAGAACTCACTCCATTTTCTATGCAAATGTCAGAAAAGCGAAACAACCTCTCTCTCAAGTCTGAGAGGGGGAAACGACGGCTCTCAGGTTGGGACAATATTATCTGGAAGCTGAAGAAGAAACCGAACGCTCCCTTTTCCCTCCCTCCCCACCCATTTGAATCCGGAGAAGGGAAAAAACCCCAAGTTCTGCAAAGGTAAGGGAGATTCTACAATTCTTATTCTTTTGCATCGGTTTTTGGAGGGGGTGGGGCTTAGGTTTTTCTCCCCCCTCCCCCTATCCCAAGACCGGGTTGAACCCCACCTCTGGGCGATGCTGGGAGAAGCTTCCCAGGAAATTCTGTGGTAAAGAGAGGGGTGGCTGCTTCCTGGAGGGGGAGCCGCTGCAGGGAAGGTGCGGGGGGAGGAACGGAAAGGGGCCTCGGAGGCCAGTTTTACGCCGCCTTTTTAGCTGGGAGAGAGCTCCAGCCAGGGGGGCTGCGAAAGAGAGGGTGGGGGTGTCTGGGCGGCAGCCGAGCTGGCCAGTCGCTCTGGCCCTGGTGGGGTTTGTGCTCACCTCCCTCCTCCATCTCTCCCCGTTCCTGCCCCCCCCCCCGATTGCCCCCACGCGGTTCTCTTGCCCAGTGTGGGTAACGGCGATTTCCTGGCTGCATTGGCACGGGGCGGTGGCGCTGAGGGACGTCCTGGTCTCAGTGGGGCCTGGAATCTCCGCAGAGGCCAGCCGAGGGCAAGGAGGCGGCTAGGGTGACATAAAAAAGAACAATTCACAGAGAAATGTTCGCTATCTTCCCTCGGAGACATTTCTGAAATCTAAGGGTTGTGGGTGAAGGAACCCAAAGCCAGGGAGACTCCCCAGGAATCTAGCCGAGGAACGCCCAGGTCTCTTGCTCACCCCCGCCGCCCGCCCGAGGGAGCCTCGTCTGCAGGGAAAGAGTTGTGTGGTTTTTCATGCGGTAGGTTAAAGTCTGTCGGTCTCGGTGTTGGTAGATCTGTTGCTTGTGTTTTTAATCGGTATAGGGTGTGTGGATTTTGGTGGAGAAAATTGCATATCTGATATGGAAGCATTTCAAACTTTCCTGGATTCAAATGTGGTGGCTGTGAAATGATTTTAGCATGCTGTTTTTGGTTTATACACAAAAATAAATTTGGTGTGTGTGGGGGGGGGCGAGAAACACAAAACAAAAAGGAAACTTAACTAGAAAATCCAATGGTGTGTGCTAAAAAAGCCTCCGGAGGCTGAGTCCAGAGCTAAGTCCTCCCGTCTCGCACCGCCCAATTTTGTTCCCTAGCTTCCTGGGGATGGGGGAGGGGGAAGAGCTGCTGAATATGAGACAGATTCTTAAAGAAGCTCTTAGGGTTCAGGCCAGCTGGCGAGGGCTAAGAAATGGGGTGAAGGGTCTCGAGGGAAGCTATACGCAGAAAGGTGCGGCACTTTGGGCACGTAGGACAGGAGACATTGTGATTTAGTTTGGTTTGCATGAACAGATATCGACTGCCTTTCTGTTTCTTAAAAGCCTGCAGGTCGTTCAGGCTCAGGCTTCTGGTTGTCTAGGATTTTAGGATCCTGGGGCAAGTGTGTGGCTGGTTTGGTCTCCAGAGCTATTAGGAAAAGGAAACTCAGCCACTTGTGGCACAGGACTGGGGCTCCCTTGGGGGGCCAGATAAACAGCTCTAGACACAGGCCTGGACTGGCCATACTGAAACACATCGGCTTCTTAGCAAGAGGAATTCATCGCTAGCACCTAAGACGCTCGGACCCTATTCGCGACGGGAAAAATCCCCCCAAACCCAGTCAAAGTAAAGGTCTTTTCCCCCTCTAGTCTTGGTGGATTATAAATCGTCCCTTAGACAATTTCCTCTGACCCAAATTATGCAGTTTGCTGCCATCTACCGTCCGTTCGGGGACAGGCGGCTTCGGCACAGCTAGCCTCTCGACACTCCCCAACCCCTGCGGGTTTGCTTGGAGCCCGGGCCGCGCGGTTCGGTTCGGTGGGATCCGGCCCATGCTGATGCTCTCTACTGCATCTTAGTCCCCGGGTGGAGATTAGAAAACGGAACGAGTCTCTTGTCACGTTCTCCTCAACCTTCTCCCATCTCCTGCAGAGATCCCAGCCACAAACCTGGAGGCTGGCAGAGGAAGAGGCAGATGTCGAGAGAGGAGTAATACTGTAACCCACGGACAGGGGGTACTGAACCAAAGGGTTAAGGGTTCAGACCCACGACCCCCCCACACCACCACCACCTAAGACACGAGACAGGATTGGGCAGCTGGAGAGATGTGAGGCCAAAATCTGTTCAAGGTTTATTTAGTTTTCTTCTCAGCCAAAAGGGGGGGGGGGCAGTCAGGGGAGGCGCCGACCAGGCAGGTTCCACTCGGTTGTTAAAAGACAAACCCAGTCTGTGTTCTTCCAGTTGGTTTGTGGCTCTTGCCAATTCCTAAGCTGGCGAGCCCGTGGTGAAGGAGTTGAACTGAGTTTTCTGGAAACTGTTGGTGTCTGCAAGGGAGTGTTGGTCCCCTCCCCCAATCTGGATCGTTTCAAGCGAAATCGACGCAAAAAAAAAAAAAAAATGCTTTGGTGGAAAATCGGGAGTGACGAGAAACCATCAAAGAACCAAAACCTCTGTAATTTCCGATCCTGTGGGACCCCTCACACCCGGTTAACGGAACCGCTTTCCCAGAAGGGGGTGGTAAGGGCTGGGTGCGCGCCTCCTCCGCCTCGGTATTGGAGTCTTGGCCCCGGTCTCACCGGTTACTGATTAGCTCGGGCTTTCAAGCCGCAAAAGGAAGCGCTGGCTGCCCCTTTCAAGGTGCGGTGGCCCCCGTTCCTGGGCGGGGGCTCCAGGAAATTGCCTGCCGTGCTGGGCTGGCCAAGGTGTTACTAAGGTCTGGCTGGGAGCTGTGGGTCTAGAGGCCCTGTAGTGCCGGGGGAACCCCCCCCCCCCCGCGCCCTAGACGACTCTAGAGTCTGAGCCTCTCTCTGAAGCAGATCTTTAAGCTTTTCCCCCTTCTGCTTCGAGAGAGTGACTTTCTGGCGGCTGGATGGCCAGGCTCAGTGAGTCGCTCTGCGGGAGGCCCCGAGGGATCTGGCAGGCAGGTCTGAGGCCCTCCTAAATTTTTTTTTTCCTTTGAGCAATCAGAAGGAAATGTAGGGAAGGGAAATCAAGCTACTACAGAGGCTTGAAACACTTCGGGGCTCTTAGGGTAAGGGTGAACCGGGAGGGGTGGGGGGTGGTGGGGCGAAGGCTCTCCCACTACTCCTAGAAGATCAGAGAGGATGCCGCTCATTTGCATAATGGAAATGAGGTCTTTGTACCTCGATTTGGACTAGTCGATTTTAGGGCAGGGTGTCCAAGCAAAGAGCCTCTTTCCAGTCTGTGGGAGCCACTACATTGCCCCACTGGGGAACATTTCAGACAGCCAGAATCCAGGAGGAGAATTGGGTTTGAGAGATTTTCATCCGCCCCACCCCAGGTACAATTGGTGGGATAGGAGAAGGTACCCACTATCAAGGACCTGGGAGGGGAGAGCTTTGTATCTTAGAGGACATAGGGAGCCTAGCTAATGTCTCACCTCCTCCTCATACAGGCAAATGCCATTCCTAAAACCATCACCTTCTGGAGATTTTCACTCCTGAGCTGCACATGACTTAGGCAACATTTCTCTGGGAGCTGGAATGTGCGTGCTTACCCACGGGACTGCAGACTGAAAGCACAGAAAATCACAATTATAAATCCTGCCTGTGGGGTATCAGGACAATCCCTGTGCTGTGTACTCAAGACTCGGTATATATTTACATCCCTCTCCCAGTGAGTTGAGGGGGTGACAATCCTGACAGAGAACTGGCTGATGCCTGCTGTGTATTTACATATTTCCCAGTGGAGACAGACAAACTGAGGTGGATGGAACCACAGACAGATCAGTAGAGATCTGGCTCCAGAAACCAGGCGGTCTCTGGCCCAGCTCTGCCTGCCTGCCTTTTTTCCCAAACAAACGGATCAGATGAATAAACGCTCATAAATACCTCTGGGCTTAGATAAGAGCGATGAGGCGCTATTTCCTTTCATGCTGGACTCCAGGCGCCCTGGTCCTGCCCATAGTGGCTCCATCTCCAGACAGGCAACCTGCAGAGGTGAGGTTAATTTGGAGGCTGCTGTTCTAAAGGATAAAGCAATTATTTCCCTGCCTTTATCACAGGGGCAGGCCTCCTCTCTCACCTCCTCTTACGTTTCTTTTTTCTTTCTTTCTTTTTTTTTTAAACATGGGCAATTATACCATCTTTCCCATGATGAGGACATTATGACCAGGGAGCAGGGCTGAGAGGCCCAAGGCCCATCCTCAGTGGCAAGATGGGGGTGACTGTAAATATTCTTTTGCATCCTGTTCCCTTGCTGAAACAGCGTCTACTCCTCTCTCAGTATAGGCCCAGCCATTTCTAGATTGGAGCATTTCTGCTTTCTGCATCATTAAGGAGGTCTGAGATTCTTTTAACACTCCCCCCCCCACATGGATTAAGGCTAAGAGAGACACCCAGGGATGGTCATTGTGCCACAAAAGAACAGCCTAGCAGTAGCTTTGAGTTCAAAGAGCTTCAGAGGCCACTTTGCAGCCCAGCCGAAGAAATCCTCACCCTTGATCACCCACCCTCGGCCCTTTCCTATTATCAGTAGACAGAGCTGGACCACAAAAAGGAGCCCAAAGAACAAGGCAGAGATGGGTCAACCTAGCCTGGCCTGGCCTCCAACATCATCTTATGACTCAGTCCTCCCTATATTCAGGTTGGAAGGGAAGTTGTTACTCTAAACTGTCTGGCCTGTGTGCGCATATTAGAATGTTAGAAATACAGTGCGTCCCTCAGCTGGGGAATCTGTGCTCATTTTCTTTGGATGAAAGAGGAAGAGAGCGTAGATAGAGCGTTTCATTTCCGAGTTCTCACCGCGGCAAAGCAGGTGATACAGACATGGGCATGGGAAGGGGGCCTGAAGAGTGGCGGAGGGACGGACAGGAGGCCTGTGGGGATTGAGAGCCGGAGTGAGCATGCCAGCGGACGATTAAAGGTGGTTCCTGAGTCCCTAGGAAGACCTAGCAGCCTTCCTTCCTTACAAAACTAAATCTAAACCACGTCCTGGGAGGGGCTTTCAAAGGGAATTGACAATTTATAGAGAGAGCAAGGAAAAAAGAGAAGGTACTTTTCGATGTGCTCTTCTCCAATATGAGGATCTGAAGACTCATTCCCCCCCCCCCAAAAAAATAGGGTTTCTTTGAGTAGCCTTAGCTGTCCTGGAACTCCAAGCGCTCCATGACCACCCACTCATCTACTCACATTTCTAAGAGGGCAAATTCTTCCCCTTATCTAGATTTACTGGAACATCCTTGATGCTAAAGCTCTGTAGCCAGGGATTATTCTTGCATCAGTTGGGGTGGGGGCTGAGTACGAATTGAGTGGAGATGAGTGAGGGTTGCAGGCAGAATAAGATGCGAAGTCACACAGGCTGGGCTGCACCTTACTCCTCTACTCTGTATCATCAAATTTAGGGATTGTTAGTTTCTTTCTCGGGGCCCTGTTCCCAGTCAAGACTGCCATCGGGAGGCTGAGCTGTCTTGGGCTTAAGGACCCGGTTGCCAGAAGCAACTAGCCTAGTGGAGCAGCCGGAGGCTCACATAACCCTGACATTTCCTTCTTCTGGGTCTTCTAGGCAGAGGGATCTGGCTCGCCCCTCTAGCCTTGAGAGTTGTGGAGAAGCAGGGATGCGATAAACCTAAGCTTGCAAAGCGGAGAGACAGACCTGATAAGCAGGACAAACGATTTTCCAAACCTGCGAAGGAGGGTGTTTCTTCTTCCCCTGTTTCTAAAATGAAGCAAATTAGCGTACAACTTCGTTCCCCCTTTACCAGCACAAAACCCTAGAAACAGACCTTCCCCCCTTCCTTCTCTCTCAACGAGATTCGTGGGCATTTACCCAGCCCTCCTTTGAGGGTATGGGCCCATGCAACGCAGGGGTTAACTTTTCTGAAAACACAATTAACTTTTCCCTGTTTCTGCGTGGAGTGGGGGGTGGTGGTGTATTTATTTCATCACTGGGGAATGGGGTGATCTCCATCCAAATGTTCCCTCCTCCCTCAAAAGCACAGACGTCTCTTTCGCAGATCCTACGTAGGTGGAAGAGAGAGAGAGAGAGAGAGAGAGAGAGAGAGAGAGAGAGAGAGAGAGAGAGAGAGAGAGAGAGAGAGGAGGGGGAAAAGGTTGATAGGTTTGTGCGCGGGTCCCTCGTGCAGGCTGCGCTCCTCCTGGGTGCTATTTGACAATTCCTGCCTCTGCCATTGGTCAGTGTTGGATCAGATGGTTGTATTTCCTTCTGGCCCTCACTGGCACCTCGCCATCCCCCCTCAGCTAAAACCCAATCTCGGCTATACTACTAATAGGCGCGGCGCTCGGACTATAAAACACAACAAATCATAAACCCGCCGGAGCAGCAGCGGTCGCGCGCGCCTCCCCTCCCGATGAGTTCCTATTTCGTGAACTCCACCTTCCCCGTCACTCTGGCCAGCGGGCAGGAGTCCTTCCTGGGCCAGCTGCCGCTCTACTCGTCGGGCTATGCGGACCCGCTGCGGCACTACCCCGCGCCTTACGGGCCGGGACCGGGCCAGGACAAGGGCTTTGCGGCATCCTCCTATTACCCACCAGCCGGCGGCGGCTACGGCCGGGCGGCGCCCTGCGACTACGGGCCGGCGCCTGCCTTCTACCGGGAGAAGGACGCGGCCTGCGCCCTCTCCGGCGCTGACGAGCCGCCCCCGTTCCATCCCGAGCCGCGGAAGTCCGACTGCGCACAGGACAAGAGCGTGTTCGGAGAGACCGAAGAGCAGAAGTGCTCCACGCCAGTCTACCCGTGGATGCAACGCATGAATTCGTGCAACAGTGAGTGAGACTTCCTGCTGTCCCGAGCCGGAGGTGGGGGGGGCATGCAAGAAGGCAGAACTAGCGAGTGTCCCCACCCCACCCCATTCTCCCACTGGGAACTAGTGGAGGAACTAGGTGGCTATCTCAGGAGACAGGGCAAGATCGGGTCCCTGCCTCCAGATCGGTGCCCTTGCCCGCAGAAGTTGCGAAGTTTGCAAAGTCCCAGCTGCACAGTAAGGCGGGGGGTGGGGGTGGGGGGGAGTGAGTGGGCTTTCCGAGAGAGACAGGCCTGGGCTAGGACTGCTGATCAGGAAGAGGACAGGGGACTCAGTCTCTGGTTTTGCTTTCCTCTGTGTCCTTCCCCTCTCTTATCCGGATCTGCCCGGGTCCCCATCCAGCTACCTCAAAGACCACTCCATTAAAAACAAGAGTGCGTCATGAAGTAGGGGGTGGGGGGTGGGGTGGCACGACGCCGGCAAGGGCAAGTTTACTGGGTCCTGGCCGTGTGTGTGTGTGTGGGGGCTGGGGATCGGTAAGACACCCGGAAAGGGGTGGTAGTCTGAGGAAGGAAGAATAAGAGGGGACAGGCGGAGGGAGTGAGAGGGACAGGCCGGCGCCTGGGTCCCAGGTTGGATTATCTGTCGGCTTCAAGTCCCAATTGATGTCCATTAGCGGGACACGAAAGTGAGGAGCTGTTAATGCGGACTATGGATCGATCCACGTCATTATGGATTAAGGGCCAGAATCTATCATCGAGTAGGGTAGGGAGAGCCGGATGGATAGAAAGAAAAGGAAAGAAAAGAAAAACACAGCTAGTAGGAGACGCACCTGGCCAGTCCCTCCCCCTGAGCTCAGGTGGGAGTCCAACGGCCCCTCCCCTCCCCCACCAAAAGTCTAGACGGAAAGAAAGCACAGGCCTAGGAGTCCAGGAGGGAATCTGGAGGGGGCGCTGGAGGAGTGGGAAAGGGGGACCAGGGAGTGGGAGAAGGGGAAGAGGACCAGCTAGCGTTGCGTGTGAGGGCTGAGTGGGGGAGGGGGCTGTGTGTGGGCTTGGTGTGGTCACCCCAGGCCTCAGTTTCTCCTCTCTGCGTAACAGGTTCTTCATTTGGGCCCAGCGGTCGGCGAGGCCGCCAGACCTACACGCGCTACCAGACCCTGGAGCTGGAGAAGGAGTTCCACTACAACCGCTACCTGACCCGGCGGCGGCGCATCGAGATCGCGCACGCCCTGTGCCTGACCGAGCGGCAGATCAAGATCTGGTTTCAGAACCGGCGCATGAAGTGGAAAAAGGAGAGCAAACTGCTCAGTGCGTCTCAGCTCAGTGCGGAGGAGGAGGAAGAAAAACCAGCCGAGTGAAGGTGCTGCGAAGGGAGGGGGGACGCGAAGGGAGAGGCCTGGAGGGGAACCGAGGGCACCCGAAAGCCCCAGAAGGCTCTGCGGTCGGTCGGGGGAGTCTGGGGACTCGCTCGGCCGCGCAAGGCGGGCGGGGCCCAGCTCTCTCCTGGACGTCCCCGCCCGCAGAGCTCTTCCTGGGCGCTTGGAGGCTGCCCACCCAGCACCCCAGCGCCTCCTCCCTCCCCGAAGAACCCACCTTGGCCTCATCAGGCTCCCTGGTGAGAACTGAGAATCGGACTCACTTGATGTCTCCCGGAAGCAGAGCAGAATGCTCGTGTCCTTGTCGAGTCTCATTTCGTCCATGTCCCCCGTGCACGGTTCAATGGTAGATTCGCTGTCCCCCTCAGCGGGGACCTGAAAGACTCCCTGACCCCAGACTTGTCTCTCCTACCCCCTCCCCAAAGCCACTGGAAGGAGCACATACTACCTAGAAGTAAGAAGAGGAGCCTCAGAAGAAAACAAAGTTCTATTTTATTAATTTTCTATGTGTTGTGTTTGTAGTCTTGTCTTAGCTCTGGACGTGAAATACTTCGGTAATAATATTAATATTATTAATAATGATTATGATGATGATGATGATAATAAAGATGTGAAAACTCGCAGCTCAATCACATCCAATCCTTCCCTGCCATTTTTTCCCCCCACTCCATAGTCCCAGGCACCCTGTCACCCCTGAGCCTGAACAGCAAAGGCAAGAACCGTGGTCCGCCTCAGGGCCTTTCCAGCCACCAGACTCAATTCGGGAGGTACAGTTGAGATAAAAGCAGGAGCCAAAAGCAGAGGCCAGCGATCGGTTCCCCCAGGCCCCAGTGCCTCCCTCTTGCTAAATCCACAATTGCCTCTCCCATTCAGACTTGAGGGATGGAGGGAAGCCTTTTCCTTCTTGTCCTCTAAGCTTGCCTAGGTTTGTGAGACTCTGGAGGGATGCCACTTGAGGCCTCCTAGCCCAGAGCCCTGGAGAGACCTAGCTGGGCGGGTCTGGGCGCCTCGGCAGCGTTTTTCTGTCTTCTGCTAGCCAAGGCCCCTGCCTGGCCTTTGGCCCGCCCACATGGCTGTATCTGCCGGCCTTGGCCCTCGGCTCCCTGGCCTATTGCTCCGGAGACTGAAAAATGAGGCCACTGGGCATCTCTCCACAGTTCGTATACAGGCTCCAGGGTGCCCCTTCCCATATTAAGTAGGAGCTCGGTGGCAAGGGAGAGAATGAGAACCCGGGAGCAGGAGGCCGCAAGGGCCCGACTTTATCTGGCTCTTTGGAGACATGAGGGCACCAGGCCAGGTGATGAGGCAGTTGGTCTCATCTTCTCTACCCAAAACGGCTTATCTTCTCTCTACTCCCACCAACACTCAAGCTGCAGGCTCCAGGCTCCGTTTTCTTTTTTTCCTCCTCCCTCTCTCCCCCTTTTTTTTATTTTTAAAGTAAATAGTCGCCTGGCAGAAGGGCCCAGCTGCCGAGATCTCTGGCCGCCCAGCGGGCTCAGCAAGGGGCCGCCGGTCTTCCGAACCCCTTCCCAGGGAGGCTGTAAGGCGGATGAGCAAATTCTCCAACTGTTAGCCACCAGCAGCACAAGGCTTCGGATCTGGCCGCCGAATGCGATAGCTGGCATCTGGCGAGATTGTTAAGGGGTTCTGTTTTTATCCCCAAACTCTCACATAGGAGTTACCACCCAAATCTAAACCGCCTAGGCGGTGGCCGCTCTGGTCTTGGCCGCTTTCGGCTGCCTGTTCCCGCCTGTGTTCCTCCTCTAGGGTCCCTTCTCCAGCTCGGTTCCTAGGCCTGGGCTAAGGATGCGAGGTCAGGAGCAGAATTTCAAACTTCGCAGGGGCCCAGGAAAATGAAGAGCTTCTCTGCCTCTTCCAGCCTCCTGCCCAGCCCCGCGGCTCCCTGGTGGTGTGGACCTGCCACCGAAGCCTCCTCGCCAGGAAGGAGGCCTGGTTGAGCTAACGGAGATAACTCGGAATGATTGTTTTTCACACACAACTTCTAGCCCTTCCCCCCATTTCCTTACCCAACTTTGGGACTGGCAAAGCTCAAGGAGGGAAGGTCAGGCGACTAAATCCTTGATCACACTATCCAGAGTTAAAATAATAGTAATAACAATAAATGATGATGATAACAATGTCAGAGAGAAGGTCATAAATCGAGGAAATAACCGCACTCTAGCAAAGTGGGCAAAAGACTCAAACCTATCTTCCTAAAGGTCCAACCCTGCGGGTGAGCCGCGGGCCCGGGTTTCTTTCTTGCCTGGCTGTTGCCCAGAGCCAGCTGGGAGGCTGCCGACGCCGCCATGGCGGCCTGCTGCCCGCGCTCCCGTCAATCGCCGGGAGGTGGCGCGCTCTGCTCAGAGGCCAACGCCAACCTTCTCCCTGTTTCTCCCCCGTCTCTCTTTCTCCCCCCCTCTCGGAGGCTCGCATTGAATCGGCCCTAACGATTCTCGGATCGTCATTATTTGTAACCATAGAGCATGAATTACCTCTTGAGGTCATCAGCGAGAATTTACGACTGGTCAACAAAAGCACGTGATTCCCTAACGCCCCCCCATCCCCCTTCCAACCCCCCCCATATTTGGCCGCATACATAGCAAAACGAAGTACAGTGCATCGCTATAATTCATTAATACATCATAAATCGTGAAGCACAGGGTTATAACGACCACGATCCACAAATCAAGCCCTCCAAAATCACCCAAATGAGCTCGTACTTTGTAAACTCCTTCTCGGGGCGTTATCCAAATGGCCCGGACTATCAGTTGCTAAATTATGGCAGTGGCAGCTCTCTGAGCGGCTCTTACAGGGATCCCGCTGCCATGCACACCGGCTCTTACGGCTACAATTACAATGGGATGGATCTCAGCGTCAACCGCTCCTCGGCCTCCTCCAGCCACTTTGGGGCGGTGGGCGAGAGCTCGCGCGCCTTCCCCGCGTCAGCCCAGGAGCCCCGCTTCAGGCAGGCGACGTCCAGCTGCTCCCTGTCCTCGCCCGAGTCCCTGCCCTGCACCAACGGCGACAGCCACGGCGCCAAGCCCGCTGCTTCGTCCCCTTCCGACCAGGCGACCCCAGCCAGCTCCAGCGCCAATTTCACCGAAATAGACGAGGCCAGCGCATCCTCCGAGCCCGAGGAAGCGGCAAGCCAGCTAAGCAGCCCGAGCCTGGCCCGGGCACAGCCAGAGCCCATGGCCACCACTACAGCCGCGCCCGAGGGGCAGACTCCACAGATATTCCCCTGGATGAGGAAGCTTCACATCAGCCACGGTAATTCTCCATCTCTTTTTTTTTTGTCCTCTCCGCATCCCTGCCCTGTGTTGGGGGTGGGGGGTGAGGAAAGCTTGACTTTACCTCAAATATAGATCCACCCCCCCCCAAGAGGAAGAAGTGTCCGAAAGGGTCCCCACAGTTCCTTACACAGAGGAGCCAAACAGGGTCTTTTGCTGGGGGGTGGACATTTTCAAAAACAATTTGTTGCCAGGCTCGGCTCAGGTTTTATTTACCCAGCCAGTCACCGGCTTTAGGATGAAAGATGGGATTTGTGTATTGTGGGGAAGGGTCTTGTTTATTCCTGAAATTCTGAGGCTGCTGCTAGCAGAGGAGGAATGGGCTGTACGTGGAGCTTTCCAGGGTAAAAGTGGAGCGGCTCTGCTCCCTTCCGGGGCTAACGGCCGCCTGAAGCCAGCCTAGGGTGAGGCACTGGGAAGGAGCAAGAGACAAAGCGGGGAGCGTTCACTACCACCAGAAGTGGGGGCTGCTGGAGCAGGGGGCGAAGAGAGGGAGGCTGGATGCGGGCACCTGGAGTGAGGAGGATTGGAGCTGGGGCGGTGAGCTGGAGGCTGGGGACGCCTGGGTCCTGCTCCCCGCCCCCTCCCACTCGGTGGTGCCCCCTCCTTTAACCGGAATAACGTTGCCTCCGGGGCTCTTCTCTAACTGCTCTAGATATGACTGGGCCAGACGGGAAAAGGGCCCGGACCGCGTACACGCGCTACCAGACCCTGGAGCTGGAGAAGGAGTTCCACTTCAATCGCTACCTGACCCGGCGACGACGCATCGAGATCGCCCACGCGCTCTGCCTGTCTGAGCGCCAGATCAAAATCTGGTTCCAGAACCGTCGCATGAAGTGGAAGAAAGACAACAAACTGAAAAGTATGAGCCTGGCTACAGCCGGCAGCGCCTTCCAACCATGAGCCCATCCGGAGGAGCCCTGGGCGGCCCAAGAGCCCGCACCACCCCCAGCCCGACCCTTCCAATCCTCCCTGCACTGCCGCTGCCCGCTGGGGACCTGTCCCCACGAGCCTGTCTCGCCCCAGCCTCGTATTACAATTTTTCGTTCGGTCTTAGGTCTTCCCATGGCTCCCTCTCTCCTGGACTGGTTATCTTGTTATTATTGTTAATAATAATAATAATTATTATTATTATTTCCCCTCCATGCTCCCCACTTCCCTCGGCTCGCCCCCAATTGCCAGTGTTTCTGAATGTCCTCGTGTCTGTGGGTGCACCCCTTTCCCCAGGAAAAAGAAAAAAGAAAAAGAAACTCGCATGTTTAATGTGACTTCCCCACCCCGTCTGTGTTCTAACTTATTTATAAAAGGATGATGGCTGTATTTTGAGTTTCAGCTGGAAACTTCCATAAGGGGCAGCAGCTGAGGATGGGTAGTGCTGGGCCCAGCTGAGCTGGCCTAAGAAATGGAGTCTATGATTGTCTGTGATCGTGTCTCTTTTCACCCACCTCATCCTCCTCAGCTTCCACTCCCTGGGCCCAGGTCTCCCAGGGGCTTGTTCCTGGGGTGGGAAGGGGCCAGGGAAGGACCAAAGTGTGGATGTTGGGGAGGAAAAGAGGAAGAGTCGAGAGCTGCTGTCTGGTAGGCCGCACAAGGCCTCGTCTAGAAGTGTATGGAATCAGAAATAACCCTCAGTGTAAAATGTCTTGTGATTTTTTTTCTCTGTGAATCTGTGGGTCTGGCTAGAAGGCCCAAAGCTTGTAAATATGGGGATAGTCTGGGTCAGGCCCATCACCTCCTTCCTTACCCATTTCCAAGACCGTTTGTAGTAAGCAGGTGGGTGCTGTGCTGCCGCTTGTGTGGAATCTGTCTTGGCCAGGCCTGTCTCAGTGGTTAGCTTTTGGTATGTGTGTAGCTTTCCTTGAAGTCAAATAAATGTCTCCCCCACTCCATGGCCCTTCCACTTGTCTTTTATCCGAGGGTCTGCCTCTTTGACCACTGGGCACAAACTGTCCTAAGATCATCTTCCATAAACCTAGGCCACAGAGAAGGGAAAGTAGGGTGCCCACCAGAAACTCCTTGAAGCCAACTAAGTCCCTAGCTTGGGCCAGGAGACAGGCCTTCATGCCTGGGGCGCTGAGAGGCCCAGGAACTTCAGATGGGCCTTAGCTGAAGTCCATCCTGACTTCACTCCAGCTGAGTGGCAAAGTCTGGGGGGGGGCACTCCAGGAAGAGTTATTTGTGCCTAAGTCCTGAGCAGTAAGGCTCCTGATCTTTTGAGGCTGGTAAAGGCCTGCCCAGATGCCCTGTCTCCTGTTCCAAACCCCAGTTCAGCTCTGCCACCCATTAAGGAAAAAACAAAAAACAAAAAAAAAACAGCTCAATTTCAAAGGTTTCCTTCAAAGGTTGGCCTTCTCTGCACTTTTCAGGGGGTCCTCCTCTCCAGGGGTCCCAACTGACCTTCCCCTCTTGGTTGGGGTTCTTCCTGAAAGACCCCTGGTTCCCTCTCCAGCCTGGTTCAGGACCAGGGCCCAGTCTTCCTCCATCCAGTTCAGCCTCCACCCTGAGCATAAGAGTCAAGTCTGGACACTTACCCGGTCAATCCCTTCCAGCTGGGCCCAACTTCTTACAGGACCTGGGGGGAGGGGGAGCCGGTGAGGAGATGGCGAGGGTCTTGGAGGGTGTATTGGGCCCTCCTTCCCTCTCACCCCATGACTGTGTCCCCCTTTACCGAGAGCAAACTATCCCAAAAGTCGCTATGACATTTAGATGTCAAATGGATAGGGGTTTTATCTCGAAGTTAGATCGTAAAAATCGCCGAGAAGTCAGACAGATACCCCTCACTGGCTCGAGAAAGTCACGTGAGGTCCATAAAGTTAGTTTTATGGTTTTGGGGAGTTGACACCGCGCGGTATATTTCACATTCTCCAGAATGCTAAGTGACACTTTAACTGCTCACTGTGGTGGGAAGGGGGCAGAGGTAGGTGAGCGCGCGCTCTGCGAGCTGGGAGCAGCCGGAAAAGCCCAGCAAGGCAGTGGCCAGAGCCCAGGCCCAGCACTCCACGGTAAGGAAGTCGCTTCCAGCTTTCGATTTCTCCCCTTGCAGTTTTGGGGCTTGGGATGGGAGGAGAAAATCTTGTTTCCAGTTGAATGATACAGGGGAAATTTAACAGCTTTTTTAAAAAATACCCAGTTCTGAGGAACGAGGTGCCTACTGTGAGGGCTCAGTTCTGTAAAGCTGCAAGGGTGGGACGTGTCTGTTGCATCTTTGCGGAGCACCGGACTCTGTGGAGAAAGGGGGTCATGTGGGATCCATGTTCCTTCAATATCTTTGGAAATTAGGTGCCAAGAAGGAGGGAATATGAACAGCTGGAATAAAGCTTGGGTGTGGTGGAGGGGTGTTTCTCTGCTGGCTATCTGCATGTAGATCCCCCTTTTAACCCCCAGGAAAGAAACATGACGAGATTTGTTCATCTGGGATGTGTTGGGGGCACCCGGCGGGCACTTTTACCTGGATATATTTGAGAAAAAGGACCAGGGAAAGGCGGCTGCTGTGGGCCACCTTATCCTAGAATGCTCTCTGGGTTTTGCATGTCTGTTCCCCATAAAAGCATCCCCCCCTTGCACTCCCTGTGGTCCCCTCAGGGTTATCTAGAATGGAAGAGCTCAGTGTTTTCACAGCCACCTCCAGCTTGTTGGTCTCAATTTGATTTCTTTTGCTGGTTTCTGAGAAGGAACTTGAGTCAAAAGGAGGAGCAGACAGAGGGGTTCATAGCCTTTAGTTCCAAACCTAAATTTCGACCAGGCATGTGAAGGAACAGAGCTTCTGTCCAGGTCTGGAGGACATAGGTATGTCTAACTGGTGTGTCACAAACACAACCTGCCCAGGAACATAGGTCCCCAAAGGTGCTATCTTTTCTCTTTGCTCTTCGTCCCCCTCTGGATTCTGCATGGTCTCTTTTGTTTTGTATCACCGCAAACCAGAGGGACTTCCAAACTTGCTCCCCTCCATGGGAACCTTGTTTTCTAAGGAAAAGTCACCCCTCTTCTAAAAGCTAGAATCCTCTTACGATCAAATGGATATGTCTCCCCACCCTCTTAATTAAGATCTCTGGGGCCAATGACTCTGGTGGTCCTGCTTCCGGCGAGCTCACTGTCTCTGGATTCACCAACTCTAGTGGATAATTCCTCAGACAGGACTTGGCATTTTGAGGGGCTTCTGATCTTTGACAAAGAAGGGCCACAGGGCTCCCCTGTTTTCCACTAAAGGGATACTGATGCCCACCTTCTTCTAGTTCTGCCCCTTGCTCTTCTCTATTCTCTCTCTCTCTCTCTCTCTTTTTTTTGAGCTCACTACTCCTTGCCCACGTCCAGTTTACAGGAGACCCTCAGTGAGCTTTAAGAACAGAGGAAAGAGACCAAGGGCTTGGGCTCCTCACCCAGGCATCTCCCTAAGAACGATGGACATTTACACCCCTTGTAAAGGACACTCTTTTCCACTCCCAAAGGATCAAAGCATGCTAGCAGCACTTAAAATATGAATACGCTTTAGAGGTTTGGCTTCTGAAGCCTTCAAAGCAGTTGAAAGAAGTGCAGAGGAGGCAGGCAACAGTAGCCAAGTCTAACCCGGGGCTTCCAAGAGCGTCCTTTTTCCTAGTTTCTTCTGGCCTCACTCTATCTTGTTCTCCACATCCTTCTTAGGTTTGTCCAGATCGTCAGGTTTGTCCCTGACAAACGTCCTTCCTGCACTTTGCATGTCAGACTTGCAAACTCAGATAGAATGTTCGACGCTGACAGCCTTGAGACATCTATGGAGCATGTTTGAATCCATTTTTCAGAATGGCAAAGAACATTCTGAAAAAAGGGCACTTTTCCTTCAGACATAACCCCTTGGAAGGTCTCCTATGGCCCCGTGGGCTTCCTCTTCCCCCAGCGAGGCTTTCTGGGGCAGCTGTTCTCTGAACTGCGGCCCGGGCAAGCAGGGGAAGAGGAGGCAGAGTATGGAAGGTTTCCGGTACAAAGAACTGCCCCTGCCTCTGACTTGGGCTGCCTCTGCCTCCCTCCCTCTTCTCTTCCTCTTCCTCCTCCTCCTCCTCTTTTCTCTTCTTCCCCTTCCTCTTCCTTCCTCCTCACTTCCACCCCTCCTCCATTTCCTCTCGGGTTCAGAGCCGCTTGCTTTACTGCTCCCGGATCTTTTCTCTCTTCTCTCCCACTGCTTCCTCTCCCCACATGTCTAGGCCTCAACCTCTGAGCCACAAGCCAAGCCAGGACCCTCTCACCCAATCATCTACCCCAGGGCCAGAGCCCAGCCTGGCCACCACTTGGAGGACAATTGGATTTTGTTTTGTTTTATTTGATTGTTTGTTTTGTTTTGTTTCTCTGTGGCCACAGGGATGGGAGGAAGTATAAAGAAGTGTAAACAGGAAAGCCGGCCTAGCCTGGAGTTCCAAGGGCCCATATTTCATCAGCTTCCTCTCCATAACTGCAGCAGGGACACTTAACCCTTCCCTGGCTGTGAGAGGGCAGAACAGGAGGAGAGCCAACAGCCAGTTTCTTTCCCCTGCCTGGTCCTTTTCTCCCTGAGATCTGGATGCTGGGAGAGAAGCCAAGGATCCCAAGCAAGGGAAAAGGCAGAGTATCCCCAAATTCAGTCCCTTCCCAGGTCAGCTCTCCTTGAATAGAAGCATCCCAGCCTGGAATCCACCAGGCCCACCCGAGAAGACAGGGCTCATAAGAGTCTCCCCTCCCCCATTTTTTAGGAGTAGGCACTACTGGTCACTTTATTCATTTTTGGAGGTTTTTAGAGTAATTGGATTTTGAGGCTGGGATCTGCCCTCAGCAGGGTTTATCGATTGCTGCAACACAGTTACACATCCATATTAATTAACCCAGACACCACATGGAAACTGAGCTGTTTGGGGAGGGGGAGGGGAGCAAGGGGGCCCTTTAAGGAGACTGGACATTTCTCCCTAAGTGTCCCCGAGGCCCAGATAGGAGAGTTGCTTCCCACCAGAATCCCGGGACCCTCCCAAGCTCAAAGTCCCTGGACTTCTCTGCAAGGGTAAGCCTGTCTTGGTTGCTGCAATTGAACTCCCCCCCCCCAAAATCTCCTAGGGGTAGATTCGACACCTCCTAATGTCTCTTCCTTGTTCAGCCCTGTGATGCTGTCTCTGGTGGAGGTTCCCAAAGTCATCTTTTGAGAGGACTTAATGGCCCTCCTCACCTTTCTTTCAACTTCCCAAAGGTAGAAGCTTCCTGATGCTTTTCAGGATTGTTTTGCTTGGTCGTTTTTTTTGGTGTCCCATTTGTTGGTGGTGGTAGTGATGGTGTTGTGGCCCTTCCTTTTCCTCCTACCCTTCCCTCCAAAAAGTGATTAAAATCTGTTAAAGGATTTAATTAAGAGAGTTAAATGAAAAGGAAGGAGGCGCAAATGAGTTGGGGGAAAAAACCCACACCAAAGCTATTCTCAACGATTAAATCGCCATTTTAACAATATAATGGAGTTTGCCTCCTGAAAGGGGAAATCAGCGCTCATATCTCATCAATAATTCATAGAGTCCGGGATCACGCAGAGGTCAGCAGACGGGGGTGGGGGGGTGCGCAGCGCCGGCCTACATGGGGCTCCAAGCCTCTGCCGCATACATTACCGGCTGCTGACCACACCACCACCACCTCAGCCTAGCAGGACAGGCGGGTATGCCTACAGGTTTAGGTGATCTTTCCTCCTTTCTTTAGGCAGATTCATGGAGAATTCATTGAGTTAGGAGCTCCAAGAGGAGAAGGAGGAAGAGGAGGAGGAAGAGGAGGAGGAGGAGGAGGAAGTAGTGGTTGTGGTGGTGGTGGTGGGTTTAAAGTCCAGGATAGGATCAAATTCGGGGTAATTTGGGAACCTGTCCACTAGCACATAGCACCCCCCTCGAGTTTTACTTTCTCTGACTCCCTCCTCTTTCTCTTCTTTTACACCTTAAGTTCCTTCCTTCCTGTCTCTTCTCTCTTAATTTCCTTTGAGAAGGAAGATGTATGTATCCTCTGAAGCACCTTGCAGCACCTTGCCCTTGGCAAAGGCTCCTAGGCATCCAGACCATGCTCTAGCCTCTTAAAGGACTGGGGCCATGCACGTGGCTTCAGGCTGTACTGCGGCCTTGGGGGCTCAGCGGCCGGGGCTGGTCGCAGTAGCACGCCAGGACTTCAGATCCCGGTGGAATAGGGTGAATCATCCAGCGAGGAGTAGTTCCTAGGCCTGAGGCTGGCGTGCCTCACCTCCAGATAACCCACCTCCCCCTACCCCTAAGTGGAAAAGGGGGCAGGCAGTCTGCATGGCACCACGCACTTAGCAGACCGGTGGAGGGAGAATGAGCGTGCGAGGGGGTCGCCTCGTGGGGGATTTGGAGGCACTTTATGCACCTATTTTTCTCTTTCTCTCTATATTCGGCCCTCCTTCCTCTTTACCCCCTTCTCTCTCTCTTACTTGGTTTACGATTCCCAAGGAACCCACAGAAGGAGAAATGAAACCTTTGGCTGCAACAGATGGGAACCTGAGAGGTGGTATTTGGGCAGATGGGAAACCGAAAGCGTGCTGGTCCATTGCAGGGCTGCTGCGCTGGCCGGGAGGCAGAGGCTGTAACTTCCCGGATCTGCCAGTAGAGTCCGCCTTAGACCAAGTTCACAGCCAGGCTGGGGTCTCTGAGACGCCAGCGAGCTCAAGGTGGCCCCGGGCCCCTCCGGGTCTGCATTGTTGGAACCCAGCTCTCTTTCCACCCCGAAGGGCCCAGTAGGCTCCTCCGATCCCGATCCCGATCCCAAGGAAGTCCTGCTTCAAGCTCATTCCATTCTTCACCTTAAAAACCTCTCTTCTCCAGGTCAGCCCACTCTGCGGGTCCCATAGGCCCCTCACTCAGCAACCTCGGCCGGCCGGCCTTACTCTTCTAGACAAGAGTGAAGGAGGGGTGGGCAGTCAAAAGCCCTCGCTGGCATCTCGATCAAAGAGACCTATGAAAATTCAGGAAGTGAGGTCCTGTGCGCCCTCCCCCCCCCGAGTTGTTTAATAACCTAACACTCTTATTCCTCAGGTCTCAGGCTCTTAATTGGGGTGGGGTGGGGGCACAAGGCGGCCAAAGGGGGAGGGGCAGGGAAGGTGTTTTGCTCTTGGGTCTCTGCAGTCCACACAGCAGAAGGAGACTCTGGGCAGTGAGGCCAGTGTTATTGACGGAGGGGTCGCAAAGTTGGAGGGTCAAAAGTTTACGTGCATGCGTGATCCCGGCGGCCCAGGCGTCTAGCGGCAGGGGCGGGGTGGGAGAGGGGGAGGGGGCTGTATGTGTGAAGAGAGAAGAGAGAGCTTGAGATGCTGGAGGTAAGGAAGGCGAGGGAGCTGGGAGATGTGAGGGGTGGAGGCAGCAGAAGTGGGATAGGGGAAAGGCAGAGATCTGGGGGAGGGGAAACTGAGGAAGGAAGAAACTGTTCTGCCAAGGCTGCGAGGCTGCTGGTGGAGAGCGAGCGGCACAAAAGAGCGCTCCGGGGCGTGGCGAATCCTCCACGCAATTTTCTCTCCCAAAGATAACCTTTGAGTCACCATATAAAATTTAATTAAAACCTACCCAGCCGCACACATTTAAAAAATCCAATTACCCACACGTCCTTGCAGGGCCGAAGAAGGCTTCCAAGGTGAAGTCTTGATTCTCGCTAACATCAGCCCCACCCTGCTTGCCCTAAAGGGGCCAAAACTGGGTGCTCCTCCTCGCCTAGGGAACATAGCCCTGTCTTCCCAGACCCCTAGGTCTTAGATTAGTTCCAGGTACTGGACTTCAAGACTTTGGGCCAGTACCAGACATTCTTAAAATTCCTAATCCTTCCCTTTAAACTGTGGTGCTTACGAACTAGGACAGTGAAAGGTAGTTAGTTCTCCCCTCTCCCAAGCCTCCATTTGGATGTTCATCCTGATTCCCTCTCTAGCCCTCTTTGGAAGAGGGAGGGCAAGTGTGATGGAAAAATACTTAATGGTCTCTTGGAGATCTTTGTAACTGGAGTTGAAAACAGGCGTCCTGAAATGAACCTTCAGTCTATGCATTAAGCTTAGCTCATAAGTAAAATGCTTCCTAGAGACGGTGATTATAACGCTAGGGCATATGTCTATTTTGGGTCTTTAAACGACTGTTGCGTTAGGAGATGTCATCATGGTCTCTTCCAAGCATTCGCTGTAGGAGGTGCACCGTGGGTGTTTGTCCTTCTGCCATGGACATAGGCTGGGAGCTTTTGTAAAGATGACTTCTGAAATAAAGCCAAAGAGAAAAAGGGTTAATAGCAAATTTCAAGTCAATTCAACCCGTTTCCCCCCCCCTCCAAACTAAAGGGTGTGTGGACTTCTGTTTCTATTTCGTTCTCAAGTGAAATTCTCGGGGGGGGGGTGTCCAGAAAAGAACTCTTGGGTCCTGAGGAGCAGAGGTCAAGACTCCAAGTGGAGAATCTATTTCGTTTGGTTCCTTCCTTGGTCTCCTTTGCTTTTATCTGGGGGAGAAAATGTTGACAGATTTAGAAATCTGGAATAGACTGGAGTGGTCCAAGGTCCCAGGCTAAAAAGACTGCCAGGAGGGAAGGGTGACTTCTGCTACCCCAGACCAAAATTGCCTGCCTTGCCCTACCCATCCGTTCTAGAGGCTGCCACCCTGCCAACACTCACTAGACTGGGCTGACTGAACTGGGTGGAAGAGGAGTTGTCTAGACTACCTCACCCGGTCAACTCCGGGGCCAGAGAAAGGAAAGATACTGTGTAGACATCCCACCAGATTTTAAAACCTGGGTCATTCTGATGGTGATGAAGGAAGGCACAAGAGTGGCCGAATGAATGACAGCTCTGTCCTTTAAAAAAAAAAAATGGAGGGGGAGTGTTTTGTTTTTAGGGACCATTAAAGCCTCTGAAAGCCAGGTCCTCAAGCTTCCTGCTTTGCCCAGTGTTGTCTGTCCCTTTCCCTGAGATCTCTTTCCAGAATGAGATCTGGCTGTGGATCAGACTCCCTTCCAGAGAGGTGGAGCGGTCATTTCTGGAATTCCGAAGCCTCTAAAGTTTTGGCAGAAGTGGCAATGTATCTGGCATTTGAGGCTGCAAATGAAGTGGGTGAAGGGGTGTCAGGGTAGCTGCCGGCCCAGGCCCTGCCCGGTGCAGGCGGTGTTTAGGGGAAGAGCCCAGGGAAGGAAACCCTTGGCTCAGGCCGGTTTTCTAGGGTTCAGATGCCCAATGACACACTTTGTGCCCTTTAGGTGCCAGGGCCAGCATAGTGAGCTAGTGCTCAGGCCTCAGAAGGATCACACGCCCTTGCTCTCAGTCCTGGGAACCGGAGCTGACAAAAATATAGGAATGATTGAAAAATCAAAGCGGGGGCGGGGCTGCCTGAATAGTATTCCAATGGAGACTTTTTGGGGTGGGGGTTGGGGGGGGAAGAGAAAAGTCGAGCTGGAGAGGGTAAGCTGAATCAAATTCCTGCCCTGTCATTTTTCTCCCAAGTAATGACCTGCGCAAAATTCAATATGACCGAGCGAACTGCGTGAGCATATTATAGTAACTGCCTGCTCGTGGGGGAGGCCCGGAGAGGGGTGAACCGCAGGTCACGGCGTCTAAAAATTATTAAAATGTTCGAGAGCCTCGTGACGCGCCTAGCTGTTTAACAAAGACTGCCAAAGTATGAGATTAATACGAAAACTTGCTCTTCAAAAACAAAAACACACCAAAAAAAAAAAAAAAAAAAGTCTTTTTCCGGCCTCCGAGGGGGCCTGCGGTTCCTTTGCCCGCAGCCGCGGTTCGGTTTTCCGGACACACAATAGTGGACAGGAACGAGCTCAGCTGTTGCTCAGCGGGCCCACGGCGGCGGGTCGGCCGGGAGCAGGCGGGGAGCGGCTGGGTGAGTACTCTTGCCGGCTCAGGCCCTTGCTCCGTTCGGCGGCGGCACCACGCATGGAGTGCCACCCGGCCGCTGGGGACTAGCCTCAGCTTGGCCCTCTGCTCGGGTTTTCCTTCCTCTCTGCTTCTCTTCCAGCTCGCCCATAAAAAGGTGGATGCTTTTCCTAGGCCGGGGCACGCCTGTGATGGCGCAGGCGGGCTGGGCTGGGCAGCGAGAGGTCACACTAGCAACCTGTGGCTGCTTGGAGAAGGAGGCCAAGTGGTCTTCGAAGAACCTAAGAGCACTTGGGAGGTAGCCCAGAAGGTGCAGAAGCCTCTGGCTCTGCGCATTTTTATTGTTATGCTTATTGTTGTTGGTATTCTGGGTGTGGAGGGGTGAGGCTGTCTCTAGCTGCCGTGAAACCTGTCCTGGGGGTTACTGATGAATCCTGTCCTCCACCCCTGGCGTCTACACAGGGAGGGAGTGTGGATGGGGGTTGGTGTGAGGGCAGGTGGTGGCTCTCCAGTTCTCAGGAGCGGAAAAATCTCAGGGATGGGGCCTAAGTTCAACCATACCCTCTCTCTTGGTGCTCTGGACACCTGGGCCACATCCCTTGTTAAGTGTAGATCAGAAAAGAGGCCAACTCAGATGCTCTCCCAAGCCGCAGGTGGGTTAGACGGGTGTCTACGAGTGGGAGGTATGGGGTAGGGAAGGGGTCTGGACAGTTGGGGTGGGTCGTGACACCCCTAAATACCCTTTGAGAAGACTTGGTTCTTGCTGGATATTAGGGATCTGGTGGGAATCAAAGCAACACATTTTGTCTATGGGTGATCAGATTGAACCCTGTCTTTGATGAAGATGGAAACTACATCGTATTCTTTCTCTCCAGTTGTGCATGAATCTGGCCTAGCTAGGAGGGCATTGGGGTTAGTAGCCAAACCCAGAGGCCAAGATTGCAATGCCTAGATATAGGAGTGTTTTTTTAAAAAAAAAACAAAAACAAAAACAAAAACAAAAACAAAAAACAGAAACAGAGGTCTCAGGTGGGATCTCTCCTACCCCACCCACCCAGCAATGGTTCCTGGTCTCTGCATGGGTGAGGTGGTTTAAAGGGTTGTTTTGGCTTGTTTGTGTCTGTTCGTGAAATTGGCAGTGTTCTAATTTACTCAATAAGGACAAAAGTGTTTCTTAAACCTGGGTGGCGAGGGGGCTTCCGCTGGGCACACTGGCCCTCACCTGGTCACAGCTCTCAGGATTTACACTGCTGTTCCTTCAAGCCCAGTTTCCCATTTTTCCAGTTTAGTAAACCAACAGTCACTGGGAGCCTCAGGAAGTTCATTCAGAAACCTCAGAATCCCATTTGGGCCCCACCGCCAGCAACCCAAGCAGGTGGATGGGCCCAGCTAGCCTGCCCTCTAGACAGAGAATCTCCCTCTGGGGCTAAGAAGTGGATAGTGGAGGTCCTCCTCACACCTCCGTGGGATTGTCCCCTCATTCCAGCCCCTGGGAGGTATGAGGGATATGGGAGTTTGGGAGGGGCCTGCGCATCATCTGGCTGCAACTTTTATGGTTCCTCATTGCCCTTCATTCGGAAATGAAGCGCCTTTGATCTTTTTCTCAGGTTGTAAACGGAATTGCCCATCATTAAATATCCGGGAGCCCCCATCTGCTTGGTCTCCCAGCATTTTCCTTCACAGCTGTTTCTCTCTCTTTTTACCATTCAATTTTTCCAAAAGGACTTTTATTACACCCCTTCACACCCAGCAGCCCCTCTCTCCTCCCTTCGCTTTGGGAAATATCTAGATATGCGTTTGATCACAAACTAAAGACTGTGGGGGCAAGGGAGGAGAGCTGGTTTGGGGTTTTGTTTTTTTCTTAAAAAAAAAAAAAGTCACAGGGAGAGGGGAGGGACTGAGCGCACCCAGAAAGGCCTGATTCTGACTTCGAGGCAGCCTCAGGATGACCCTTTCTCCTTTTGTACTTAGCTAATGTTTACATCTCATAATTCATGTGCCACCGAAAGTCGCGCGGCAGCCACGAGGTTTGAGTCCCTTTGCCCAACAGCTGCTTTTATTTTTGATTTATTTTTTTTTTTTTTGGATAGGAGAGTTGAAAACCTTGTAATCCTAAGAATAGACCCACAGTGACTTTTCTGCTCCCAGAGCTCAAAATTAAAACAAAACGAAATAAAAAGAAAGCATGCAAACTACACCCCAAAAGAAGAACGCGCCGAAAGTAAGAGAACTGGAAATTTCCTGGGCCAAGAAGACCTGTCTGTCTTCTGTATATACCCTGTAGATCCGAATTTGTGTAAGGAATTTTGTGGTCACAAATTCGTATCTAGGGGAATATGTAGTTGACATAAACACTCCGCTCTTTTTTTTTTTTTCCCAGAAGAAAAGTAGATTATTTTCTAAATGAGGACAATCCAGTGACTGGCTTCGAGAAGACTCCTTTTTCTTTCTTTTCCTCCCTCAACTGGTTAGGGAGAAATCTCATCTACCTGAGGTGTTGCCCATGCCTGCTCCTGGAAGCTTGGGTCCTTGTTCACTTAAAAGGTTCATGTTACTGGTGTTTTAAAATTTTATCCTGAAGTCCAAACCTATCTATCTTCTATTAGGAGTCTAGGGGGCTTTATTGGAAATCATGGGGGAGAAACGATTGCTTCTGCCTACAGGGTGCAAAGGCAAAGGAAATTTGCTTTTTGAACGGATGCGGAGGTCGTTATTTCACTGGGTTCAGGACAAGACGCCCTGAAAATACAAGGTTGCCGTGGGTGTTCTCGTGCATGTGTCCTTGGTGGGGGTGTCACAGCTGGGGCTCCTTCCCTTAGATCACAGGGATGTGAAATTTCTCTCGGCCACACAGGCAGAGGCGGCGGCTTTCGCGGCAATTAGAACTCTTGGCGCCACACTTAGCATTGCTTCGATGAATCTGGAATTAGCAAATTGCTACTCAATTTGTTCTCGAAACTTGCAGGTTTTGCTTTATTCTAGCTTCTGTCGTTAGTGCGGGAACTCAAGTCGTTGCTCTGAGCGTGGGCCTTGTGGGTCAAAGGGAGGGAGTGGTTAGGAGGAGAGGACAGACTGACGGACACGGCGAAGCTAATAGTGCAGCTAAATGCGATTTGGAAGGCGAAGTCTCCCCGAATTAGTGCGTGAATTTCCTATCGATCCGCCCGCGGTTCCATTCATCTCTGACAAGTCCCTCCGCGCACCCGCCCTCTAGCTCCCGACGCCTCCTCGCTCACCTCCTACTCCTCCCCATCTGGCTGCTCGGAGAAGCCCCCAGCTCAGCGCCCCTCTAACCTAGTGGGTGCCCCTTTCAAGAAGGAGCCCCCTGGCCCTCCAGTCACTTAACTTCCAACACAGACACCGGGTGCGTGAGCTCCCACTCACCCTGGGGAGGAGATGGGGCCCTGTGGAAGGAAGAGAACGGTTGACAGAGGTGAGGTAGGGCAGGGGGGCTACACTCGGAGCCCCAACTTCTGAGAGGGATGCAGGGATTGTGCTCGGCCCAGCCCCCCTAAAACAGGCCCTCTAGTCTTAACCCGCTCACTCCTAGGTCCTCGCTCTCCGTCTCTCTGCGCTGCGGAGAAAGCCAGGCGAGGAGGGGGTCGCCCCGCAGGAGCCCTATGTAAATCCTGGTGTTGGGTGGGTGGGGAGGGGGAGAGAAGGGGAAATAAACCTCTTTGGCTGGAGTAGGGTCCGGGTGAGCAGATTTCCTTATCCGGGAATCGCAGGCCGGGTGGCCATTGGCTCCGAGGATCACGTGGGCCCCAACTTTGTTCACTTGACAGTAAGTAGGAGGGCTTTCGGAAACAGGAAAACGAGTCAGGGGTCGGAATAAATTTTAGTATATTTTGTGGGCAATTCCCAGAAATTAATGGCTATGAGTTCCTTTTTGATCAACTCAAACTATGTCGACCCCAAGTTCCCTCCGTGCGAGGAGTATTCACAGAGCGATTACCTACCCAGCGACCACTCGCCGGGGTACTACGCCGGCGGCCAGAGGCGAGAGAGCGGCTTCCAGCCCGAGGCGGCCTTCGGGCGCCGTGCTCCGTGCACCGTGCAGCGCTACGCGGCCTGCCGAGACCCCGGGCCCCCGCCGCCTCCGCCGCCCCCGCCGCCCCGCCACCGCCCGGGCTGTCCCCTCGGGCTCCCGTGCAGCCACCAGCCGGGGCCCTCCTCCCGGAGCCCGGGCAGCGCTGCGAGGCGGTCAGCAGCAGCCCCCCGCCGCCTCCCTGCGCCCAGAACCCCCTGCATCCCAGCCCGTCCCACTCCGCGTGCAAAGAGCCCGTCGTCTACCCCTGGATGCGCAAAGTTCACGTGAGCACGGGTGAGTGCGTGGGCACCCCTTCCCCTCCCACCCCCGGCGCTTTACAGCGAAGGGACCTCCGAGGCATGTGGGGGAGGGAGCTGGGGAAAGCCAATTGTCCCCGCTATAAACTCGCCATTGCCAGAGATTTACGGTCTCCTGTTTTCAGAGTCACATAATTACATCGCCCATAAATTTTTATGGCCTGGTGGGCCCTGCGCCTTTGAAGTCATCCTCTTTTCCAATCTCCCAGCGACTTTTTTCGCCTGGGATACGCAGTCCCAGTGAAGTTGGAAGTTGGGGAGGGGTGTGGGAGGAGGGGAAGAGAAGGAGGAGGAGGAGAAAGGAGGAGGTAGTAATCCGTATTTAAGCAGAGGGTTGAAGCAACTACCAGTATTTCTTTTTTTTTTTTTCCCTTTCTTCCAGCCTGGTTCCTTGGCTGGAGAAGTGGGCAAAAGTTTTTTTGCTGGGGAGAAGGCGCTGTTTGGAATCTGAGCAGTGAGGGTGGGGACTAAATCCAGGAAGGGTCTGGGGCAACACCCCTCCCTCTCCCACCCTCCATTCTCCCACCCGGGGTCCTCAGGCCAAAGAGTGAGATGAAATCTTTCCAAGATTCCTCACAGTGCCCCCTCCCCCAGGCAACAAGGACGACAGCCCAGCCTTTCAAAAGTTTGAGGTTTTTCTTTTCCGTGGGTCCCGATGTCTGTCTTCCTTTTTCGACCCCTCCCTCCAAGATGAGGTGGTGGGACCTGGAGGCTTGAAGTTAGCTGAAAGAAAAGGCTTTCCCTCCTCCCTTTCGGGGGGCAATAAAACTTTCTCTTTCTCCTTCTCTGTGTGTGTCCAGTAAACCCCAATTACTCCGGCGGGGAGCCCAAGCGCTCTCGGACCGCCTACACTCGCCAGCAAGTCCTCGAACTGGAGAAGGAGTTTCACTACAACCGCTACCTGACGCGGCGCCGGAGGGTGGAGATCGCCCACGCGCTCTGCTTGTCCGAGCGCCAGATCAAGATCTGGTTCCAGAATCGGCGCATGAAGTGGAAAAAAGACCACAAGTTGCCCAACACCAAGATCCGCTCGGGTGGCACCGCGGGCGCAGCCGGAGGACCCCCTGGCCGGCCCAATGGAGGCCCCCCCGCGCTCTAGTGCCCCCCCCAAGCAGGAGCTGGAACCTGGGGGGCGGGGGTGGGCAGCGAGCACCGAAGGGGGATGCGGGGGTATGGGAGGGTCCCCAGGCTTGAGCCCAGAAAAACCTATCGACCCTACCCCCACTTTATCTATAAGGAATAAACGCAGAGAAGGGGGGGTAGGGAAGCCTTATTTATAGAAATGACTCTAGGGAGCAGGGTGAAACCCTCCGGAAGCAAGATTCAAGTCTCTTGCTTTCTTCCTTAAAAAAAAAAAAAGAAAGAAAAGAAAGAAAGAAAAGAAGAAGGAAGAAAGGAAAAGACAGAAAGAGAAATGGAGGAGCCTGCTGAGCCTGGTTTTCAGCTTTGGTGAAGATGGATCCACGTTTCATCTTTAATCATGCCCGGCCTGGGCCCATCTGTCTTGTTTACTCTGCCGAGGAGAGGACGAGCCTCGGTGGCGACCATTACCTCGACACTCGCTAACAAATGAGGCCCGGCCCGGCCGCCGCCTCTGCTGCTGCCGCCGCTGCTGGACCGCAGCCTGGATTGTCTTTCTTTGTCCCTTACTCCTGACACCCAGCGAAGGCACCCTCTGACTGCCAGATAGCACAGTGTTTTGGCCACGGTAACAGACACACACATAACTTCCCTTCCTGTCGGTGCCCACCTTGGGGGTGTGTGTGTGTGACTGCTCACCCGCTTCCACGCTAGGCTTAGAAGGGGGAACAGGAGGGAAGCGAGGGGCGGCCTGCCCAACGTGGGTTTCAGAATCCGAACCCAAGAAATATTAAAAAAAAAATAAAAAAAGAGAGATTGAGACACCCAGGAGGACCTTCTGCTAGAAGGGTCCAGCCAGGCCTGGCAGGGTGAGGGGCAGTTGAGTTCTGGGAGCTGGGACTATCTTCTGGCCAATCCACAGTTCCACAGCAGAGGCCTTCTCTTAGACTGCAGATGAATGTGAACTTAGGGAATAAAATGCTGTGGCCCTCCTACTCTGGAAGGACAATGTTGCAGAGCCTTCTCCCGTTGTTATCACTCTTGCATTGTTTATTATTATTATTATTAATATTAATAATATTATTATTATTTTGTGTCATGTGTGTCCTCTCTCCTGTTCTCTTTCTGACATTCCAAACCAGGCCCCTTCCTACCTCCGGGGCTGCCTGAGCCTAGAACCTTTCATTGGTGTGAAAATTTGTGTCCTGTACAGAGTGACAACAGAAATAAATGTTTGGTTTCTTGTGACCATCACATCGTGTTTTTGTTGGAATGCTGATGTGAAAGATATGAACAAGTGCCGCCCAGCCCAGTGTATATGCTAAGCACCTAGTGGGTTTGGCCTCACAAGGAAGTGGGGTGTTTTTGTTTTGTTTTGTTTTAAAGGCTCCAGTGGGAATTTCTACCTCAGAGGCTTCCAAATTGTGGTAGCTGGTTTATTTTCCCTTTGGAGTGGATGTGTTTTGTTTGAGGCTTAAAAATTTCCCCCCTCCAGTCCAAAAATGGATCACAAGGACTGGGAGGGCTGATTCCAGGCCCCAATGGGGGTGTGCGTTTCATTGGAAGACACCAGAGGCTTAAGGAGAGCAAAGTCTTTCATACTGTGATTTATTTGTCATAAGCAAATAAAATGCAGTTAAGCTGTCTCCTTCTAGACAGCCGGCTCTGGTTATTAAAGTTGGAGAGAGGACTCCAGGAGCCGACCTCTTTCCTCCCCGCATAAGAAGGTATCGCTTTCCTCTGAGGTGTTTAAGGCTTTAATGAGTCTAATTTTTTGCACAGATGTTTCTGGGTGTTTGCAGGTTTTCAGAGCATTTTTATATTACAAAGGAGCTAGCTGGTGCCATAGCTCAAACTCTGACAAGCAAATAGATAATCAAGAAGACAAATGGCCTCTTTTGTGAAGCTCTGCTCCTGTATTAATTTTCATTTTCTTTCTCATAGAAAGTATCGAAAGTAAGGCTGGGGACCAAATAGCTGTCTGTGTCTGAGATCCCAATTACCCCTAGAATGGAGTGGGGGAGGGGAAGGGGTCCAGGTGATCCTCACAAACCTCTGACAGGTTTGGGTCACTTTTGTCCGGTACAGGCAAGGGTTCTAAGGGCTGGAGCTCTAGCCTTGGGGTCCATGGTCCGGTGACGGCTCAGGGTACAGCCACATTCTTCTCCAAGAAGCTCCAGGCTCCAAAGAGCATATACAATTAAAAGTTGTTTCGTTTTGTTTTGGGCTTTTTTTTTTTTTTTTGTCCCCTTTCTTTCCAGAAAATAAAGAGCCAATACCATCCACATGTTTGGTCGTTGTTTATTTTGCATTTCTTTAGTTGGCCTGTAAGGGTAGCAGGAGTCTGAGTAAGGCCGGAGAACCCATCGGGCCAGTATCTCCAGGGCCCTGGAGTTGCCTATTAAAATGCAACCAAGAGATTAGTTTAAAAAAAATTAAGAAAGGAAGGAAGGAAGGGAGGGAGGAAGGGAGGAAGGAAGAAGAGTTGCCTGTAGACCTGGAGGAGGATGAGTGGGTTAGCTTTGTCTCTGGTGTGGTGTAATGTTTTAGTTTTGAGGACATAAGACATTCCTTAGTTGAGGGGAAAAAATAGTTCTCGAAAACCATAAGGTCTCCCTGCAAGAATGTCTCTAAAGAATCAAATCAAAGCTGCCTCTTAGAAGGTATGAATAGAACCTTAAAAGAAAAAAAAAGAAAAGAAAAGAAAAGAAGAAGACGACGAAGACGAAGATTTCTATGGTGCTTAAAGTTCACCGCCATTCTGTGTAGACAAGAGCTAAGAAAAATGTGAGAATTATACAGAAAACCATTAATCACTTCTTTTCTTTAAATACGTATCCTCTCTCCTTTGTTATTATTCAACAGCAAATCTCCGCAGACCGGCTGTTGGGGGAAAAAAGTGTTAGCCGCCTCTCCCGGATCTGCAAGGGGGAACATTTTTGGAACCCTAAAGTTGAAAACTTTTTTCTCTCAGTTTGGAAGAAGGCTTTCACCATGAATGGGACCAGCGAAGCCCAGGCACTCAGGCGAGAGCAGGCAAGAGGCACAGAAGAAGGTAACAAAGCCCTGGCTTGGGGTGACTTCTGTTGTGTTCTGTTTTGTTTTGAAATAATTTTATGGGCTCTTTTTACAAGTAAAAGAAAAAAAGCTCACCTCCTCCTTTTTCTTCTTCAACTGTCTTTGTGGGGTTTTTATGGTGGATGCTTGAGCAGGTTTGCTGCGTTTTATGATGACTGATGTTTGGGAGAGAGCGGGAGAGACAGAGGAGAGAGGCCTGGGCGCCTGGAGAGTGTTTGAACCGGCTGGGACAGAGGTGTCAGGGTCCCTGAAAAACACCAGAGAAGAAGGTTGTTTGGGCCGCTCTTCAGAAGTGCTTTCTGGTTTTTGAAAAATGCAGGCGTGCTTGGGGAGAGCCTGTGTGTGCCTGTGCGTGCCTGTGTCTAGCAAGGTGCATACTCAGTGTGTTCCTGGGACTCCGATTGTCTACACTGTTTACCAGGGAGATAGCGGCCTCCTGGAGAAATGAAATGCAGTTCTTGAATGAAGCCTGGGAGCTGGTAGAAGTGAATTCATTTGGTTAGATTTCCTTCTGGTGTCTAGCTTGGGATTCTAGACAAATCCTTTACTCCCTGAGAAGGAGGAACCGCTCAGGGCCAGGTGCACTGACATAGAAATTCTTTTTTGTCCCCCCACCCCCTCACCCCACTTCACCTCCCACCCCACTTCACCCCACACTCCAGGTCTCCTGGAGGCTCAGTGTTCAGCCACCCTTTTGCTTCTGGGTTTGGGGGCTCTGTTCTGGGTTTGGGGAATCAGTGGGCCCTGCCTCAGACCTGAATGTCCTGGCCCCTTTTCCCTGAGGCCTCACTTGGAGTTTGGAGGCGGGAGGCTGGCAGGATAGAGAGTTCATGGAGAGGCCACGTTTTCTAGGCGATTAGCTTGGTATTAGAACCACAAAATGACCTCGGAAGCCCCTTGACCTCTCTGAGACTGGACATTGTGCTAGCTCTGGCTTCCTGCCCCAGAGGGAAAGTCACACCTCTTCAGAGAGAGGGGTTCCAGCTTCTCCACCCCCCAACTGTGCCCAAATCCTTTGCTATCTCAGAATTTCTGGATCATTTTTCTATTATTGTGGATTGGGAAGAAAGGTGGGTTTTTTTTTTGTTGTTGTTTGTTTGTTTGTTTTTGTAAGTTAGCTCAGAAGTCCTGTGGGTCGGGAGCAGAATGCTGGTTTGTCTGTTTCAAGCCCCTTCCCTGGGTTGGGCGTCAACCTCCTCCCCTACCCCAAGTCCATTTGCACCGTCTCTTTTTTAGCTTCGCCTAAAGCAAGCTGAAGGAAGAGGGCCTAAAGGATACAATCTGAGAGCTTAGACAGACACTGTCCATGAGGCTGCATGCAGACCAACAGGGGAAGAAGCTCCTGAGCAGGAGAGAAATGAACATTCCTTCGGAGGCTCTCTCTCTCTCTCTCTCTCTCTCTCTCTCTCTCTCTCTCTCTCTCTCTCTCTCCAAATCTACAGCCTCTCAACCCATCTTCTGAAGTTCCTTTGTTTAGGAAACTATACTTTTTTTTTTTTTTTTTGGTTTTTCCAGAGGAAACTATACTTTTATAATCACCGTATCTTCTGCACACCAAACTTCCATTTCTAAGTCCTTGGGTACCCCAAAGAGCAAGAGAAACGGGGAGGAGGTCTGTGGCAGGTTGCTCTGACTGCTTCCAGCCCCCCTCCCCCCCCCTGCAGTGCTAACCAAAGTTTGCTGAAACTTTTTAAGTTAAGAGACAGATGGAAGATTTGCTAAAAGGGGAAGGTCGATCATAGACCCCTCTATAATCAATGTTCTATCTTCCACATTAAACACCCACATCAGCAGCACCCATCAAAGGGGAGGGAAGGAGGGAGGGATGGAGAGAGGGAGGGAGAGGTTTTCCTAGCTGGGAAGAGGGACCACTCTCCTTAAAGTAAGAAAGGAAGAGACAGGGCTTGGCTGAAGGGTGTGTGAAGTGTTGCTGGTTCACATTGCATAAATCTTTTCCAGTAATTTAGGGACTCTCAGACAAGAGAAAACCTGAGCGGTTGGCCTTTTCTTTGTCCCTGGGTAGCATAAATGGAGGAACTGGGGCCTTGGGTAGGAAAGGGGTGAGTGGGCAACCAGGTAGACTGGACCACTTTGATACTGAAAATATCTGCCAGTAAAGATATATAACCTAACCCATAGCTGCTTGTGGGCCCTCTCTGGGCTCAAGTGACAAAGACTAGAACTTTAAACTGCTCTCTGAGACGTGAGAATTAGGGGTACACCAAAAAAGAAGAGCGATAATGGTGGCCAAAGGCTGGGGGTTCACCCAAGTCTTTCCCACCCCCACCCCCCAGGCTCACGGTGTAAGACTCCTCTTTCTCTCATTTCCAGAGCTAACCCTTTTTGGAACTGACAGCTGCGGGGGGCTCACTTTCCGCAGCTCTAGTGGCCACCCACCACCCCAGAGGCCTTCCAATCTTTTGACCTCTCCCCTCGGTTCTCTGGGCCCCTCAGCACTCCTTCTCTTCCCTCTCTTCCTTCTGGCCTCAGCGCCTGCCTGGTGGGTCTCCCTGGGAAGCGGTGACTGCGAGCGGGTTTGATTGGAAAACGGAGTTGGGAAGTTTCCCAGCGTGAGCTGAGCGCTGACGGATTTGTGATCGGCCATAAAACCGGCGCGTTCGGATTCGTAAATCAATCTCGCTTTTTCTCAGTCTAAACGTTCGCTTTATCGGCAGCGAGAAAGCGCTCAGCTCGCGCTCACTCCGGCGCTTGTTTATTTGAACGTGGACATTTCCCAGGATCCGAAGGGTGTGCACTCTTTAACAACCTGGCTGGCTTCTCCTACCTCACCAAGGCTCTCCTTTTTCTTGTCTTTAAATATAATTTCTCCGGTTTAAGGATTGCTATCCTCGGTTTTAAAGATTGTCATTCCCTCATGTTCCAATTTATTCATTTATAGCCCTCCCCTCTCTCTCCCTCTATCCACCTCTTTCGCTTCCTCCCTCCTTCCCTCCCTCCCTCTGTCCTACCCCCCCCCGTTTGTTTTTGGGGGAGCATTTTCCTTTGAATGGATTTGTAGCCAGGGACCTTGTAGACTTGCCCTCGCAGGAGACAGGAGCAGGCCTACATCAGCATCAGGCTGAATTCAATACCAGTCTGTGTTCAGGATCTGGACAATCAAAGCCGACTACCCCCCCTACAGAGTCTGGGCCCCGCCGGCGCCCCCTCCCAGTGGGGCTGGGGCAGAATTCCAGTACTTTCCGCAGGGGTCCTGCTGCCTCGAAACCTCCGTGGCACACGTGGGGAGACTGTTTCTTTGGGGTGGTTACATGAAGAGGTCCTTAACCTTCTTTGAGTCGCTTTTGGTTCAGACCCTTCTAAACAAACCAGCAGAGACCCCTCATCCCCATCCCCCGGCTCTCCCACCCTGTTGCCTTTATTCTTTCCCATTACACGGATGCCCTGTCGGCCTGGTCGCAGCTACCCCAGAGCTGCTGAAGTAGATAAGGCTGGGGACGTTCAGCACGCGGGGCGGTGGGGGTGGAGGGTGGGGGGGCGCTGCTTAGGAATGCCTTTCTACTTCCTTTGCATCCCTCCACCCCCTGCCCCAACTATGGACTCAGATTCACTTATAACTTGTGAAGTTTGGGGGTTGTTTGGTTTTGTTTATTCTTGGAGAGAAAGAGTCTGTACATCACACACACACACACACACACACACACACACACACACACACACACACGGATATCTCCCATCCAAATGGTTAACACTTCAACGTGTATCATCCCCATCTTTTCCTCATTGATCAATCGTCATTGTCTGTTGATTGGAAGTCCAGAACACTAACACCTGGGAAATATAGACCCTAGGCTGCCAGGCAGGCTTCAAAGCGTTCCTCCCTGTTCTGTCCAGTCTTGTTTCGGCTCTTCAGCTACCTTCATTAGTGTATTTCAGAGACTGAGATGGGGTCGACATAGGTAGAGTCTGGGTGTCTGCTTCTTTTGTATGGAAGCCGTGGTCCCTGGGTCTTTTGTCTCTGGAGCCTATTATCAAATCCTCAGCAGCATTTAGTTCCCTATGGTAGTAACAATGCTAAGGGGAAAGTCCCCCTCCTGGTTATTCTCTATCCTGGGGGCTTCAGAGTCATCTCCTCACGCTGTGTGTTTCTGACCTTTCAAAGGTACACTACAAAAGATCAAAAGGTGAAAGCCCCACGAAGTCCCACTATGGTACAAACAAGGTAGCAAGGACTTGCAGAGTCTTCCTCTTCTGTCCGGTTCCCTTAGAGACACTGTCGATGAGTTCGAAGAGAGTGAGTGGGTCCTGCTAAAATAAATACCCCACTGGTAGGGGCACCGAGTGGAGTTGGAAGGGGAATTTCAATTCTAAAGGCTACAACTAGGAAGCTGAGAAAAATCAGGGGCTCGGAGAAGGGCCCTATGCCCACCCCACCCCCACCCTGACGCCCCAGCAGACTATTCTGCACCTCTAGGAACTAAGCAGAAGCAGGAGGAGAAGGGAGAGAGCAGAGGTGGGCTGTGGGTAAGTGTGTGCCTGTGGGGGTAGGGAGTTATAAGCAGAGTACGTATAGATGTGCTTGTGGGAGTGAGACCTTGCTACTATTCCATTGGTGGGTTGGGGGGAACCTATTTTACAGGAAAATTTCTCCTCATGAAGGGGAAGGTCATAGTGGTCCTTTGAGCCTGAAATCGAAAGACCCCCTTCCCCCTCCCGGTCACGTGATTCATTAAATAATTAATGCCGAGGTTGCAGAATAGATATGTATTCGTCAGGAAAATCGCAGGCTCGGTCTCCCTGTTTCTGACGTCCAATTCAACTGTCCTTTGAAAAACAAGCCTGTACCCTGAGAAAAAAAGAGAGAGAGAGGGAGAGAGGGAGAGAGAGAGAAAAAGAAAGGGAGGCATCAGTAAAACAGTCCCGCAGCTGGAGCCGCACCGCGGGCTGGGGTTCTGTAAGTAGAAGGGATTTTTCACTACCTACCGCGCCTTATATGTCCATGTAAATTTATTGTTTGTTATTAATGTTATTGTCGTAAAATGTGACAAATAGCCATCTTCATTTCCTGCCATTTCTCTTCACAGGATGGTCTCTGTTTATACCCATTGAGGCATTGCATAGAGATTTTAGGAATATTTCTCTCTCTCTCTCTCTCTCTCTCTCTCTCTCTCTCTCTCTCTCTCTCTCCTCCAACCTTTTTCTTGATTTATAGCAATATGGGTGTCAGCTTCTCAGCCAGCATGCCAACCATTGTGTGTGTGTGTGTGTGTGTGTGTGTGTGTGTGCATGTGCACTCGCGCGTCTGCATGTGTTTGTGAGTGAGTTGTGTTGTTTATGGCCATGTCTTCGATAAATCATTTCTCACAGAAAATGATGTAGAAGCTGGGCTGGTTCTGTGGCTGGGAGAGAGTCGTTCTTGGAGGCACTTCCTCCCTCTCCGCTCTGCTCCCAGGAGTTGGTTATTTCGGACGATTTACAGCAATACATCAGCAGTTAATATGAAAGCTCTATAGCTGTAGGTTTTAAATTACAGCATCTGTGATTATCAATTAAGAGGGGATTTGTATAAATTTGGTAAACCAGAAATGCCTCATTGGCATATAAACCCAGTCAAAGATCATGACCTAATAGAAAAATGATATTTGCAAGCCCCATAGAGGCAACATTCCAGCGGCAAATAATGCTGAATTCTGCAGCGATTCCCCCCCCCCGCCCCCCAGGAGTTTGGAATCTCTAACTCCAGCCCTGGGTGAATAAACACTACTCTGAAGGCAGAAGGAAGCTGGGGGCAAGAAAGGTGGAGGCATTGGAAGAAATTACAGGACTTTAAGGCAAAGATTTTTGTATTTGATGGGGACCCAATGGAAATGCTGTGCAATTGATAGTGAGCAGGGGACTTCGGTCAGGGTAGTAAAGCTGCATTTAAAGATTTGGTATGTATGGGGTTATTGAGGGTGGAGAAGGAGCCACCTAATTTGGGGGAGACAATGGAGGCTGGCAAAGGGTGAAGGGCAGGGAGACAAGCTGAGAAAGCCTTGGCTTCCCACCCTTCAGGCTAACAAAACAAGGAAGTGAATTCACACCCCAGGAGCCTTCCTTCGACTTACTGAAACAAAGAAAGTTTCCTGGGCAGTGAGAGACTCGTGTGTGTGTGTGTGTGTGTGTGTGTGTGTGTGTGTGTGTGTGTGTGTGTGTGTTTGGGGGCTGAAGTGGGAGATGTTCTCTTCAGTTTTTACAGAAAAAAATATTTTAGGAATCAAGTGGTCCTGGAAAGTTGAAGAGTGTTCCAGAACATTGGGGTGTGTTTCTTTGCCTTAACCCTCAGCCAAAGACTGAGCAATTAGGGTGCATATCAGAGGCGGGGGAACTGGAAACTTTCCCTTGGTCCTTCTTATGGAGGAGAGGTTGCCGGGTAAGAGCAAAGTCAGGTGTGACAACAACTTTCTTCTTCTTCTTCTTCTTCTTCTTCTTCTTCTTCTTCTTCTTCTTCTTCTTCTTCTTCTCCTCTCCTCCTCCTCCTCCTCCTCCTCCTCCTCCTCCTTCCCCAGACAGAGTCCCTCAGTGTAGCCCTGGCTGTCCTGGAACTCCCTCTGTAGACCAGGCTGGCCTCGAACTCACAGAGATTCACCTGCCTCTGCCTCCCAAGTGCTGAGATTAAAGGCGTGCGCCACCACCACTGCCCAGCTCAGATGTGGCTTCTTGGGGACACCCTGTACTATGTCCCAAACTTGTGATGGATAAGATGCAGAGCCTCTGCCAAGTGGTCCAGCCTGCCAGCTGCTCTTTCCTGGCTGGAGTCAGGCCAGCTGACTTTATAGTCACTATTATCTGTGATATTTAACTCTGCCTGCTAGTGTAAACCTTGGAGCAGGAAAATTAGAGTGATGCTGTACAGGTGTTAATTATTCATGGCATCAGCCTCACAGAGCGGCAACATGGGCCCCAGCTCATGCAGCGTCCAGGAACTTACTCTACACTTTGCTCTGATGGTTGAGCCCCTTGTCCCTCCTGGTTAACAGGAGATTTGAGGGTGAGTGGCTGGCGGGTCAAGCCTCCCAATTGGAGTCTGGGTAGAAAGAGATCTGGAAAGAAGAAAAGCAAAGAACTGAGGCTGAGGTGTGCTTATCCGGATAAAAGGAACTGGGAACAGTCTGGATTCAAAGGAAACTCAACAGGGCTAGCAATTGTGGGGAGAGAGAACGTTTGGGAGAAGTATTTAGGAGTTGGGACCCCCAAGCCTTTTAGTTCCATTCTCCACCTACACTTAAGTGTTAGGAAACCCCAGTGTGAGAGGCAAGCATTTTTACTTTTCACCTAGTGTGTGTTTTTACACGTTCATGTGTAACGGTGAAGAAGGTATATTTACCCTCACTTGGTGCCCCAGAATTTAGGTCAAAATCTTGGGGTCTCTAAGAGGGAGTAAGATCTGTCCCTTCTTCCTTAAAAGGTGGGCGAATAAGAAGGAAAGAGGGAAGAGCTTCAGTTGTGCTAGCTTCCAAACTCAGCCTGCCTTAGAGGATAAAGAACAGAAGTGGGAAGCCTTCTATTTGGGGGAGCAGATCATAGCTAAGAGGAGGCTGCTGGCGGCTGGTCCTAGAGCCCCTACCCCCATGTTTCCAGCTCCTCTTCTACTGGTCCCCCACTTTGCCCCTTGCCACCTTTCCCTATGAGATCTGCACCCCCTCCCCAGCATTTTCTTCTCTCTTATGACTTGCCTTTGTCTCCTCTGGCCCTGGGGAAAGGAGATGGCACCGATACCCCTCCCCCCAACTCTCATACAGACTTCCCCAGGAGACAAAACAAAGAGACCACCCTTTATTACTATTATCTTTCAGGCTTCTCTTAAACCCCCTTGTGTGAGGCCTAGCATTCCCCACTTAGGCATCTAGGCCTTTCCCCAAATCAGCAAGTTTGAGAAGACTGTGTTGTTGTATGTATGTATTTGCTTCATTTAGCCTTGAAGCACTGCGTCTCTTCTATCCCGAATCCCCTGCCCCCCCATCTGCTTTTATGCCACCTAGGGACAGAGTAACATGTATTTGGTGCACGGGGACTCTAGTAAAGTTGCTGATCTGGTCTTTCCCCCAGCATGGGCTCATGTCCTCTTTCTCTGTACAGTGGTAGCATCTATCACTGTGCCTTTAAGATGCCAGGATGCTGGGCTGCTAACGTTTTGTTTTAATGATCAGATGAGTTGGATAGAAAGATGAGTGAGAGAATGAGAAGGGAGGGAGGGAGGGAGAGAGAGAGAGAGAGAGAGAGAGAGAGAGAGAGAGAGAGAGAGAACAGCAGGCTCCCTTTTGGGTGGGAAGTCAAGGCTGAACTCAAGGACAGGGTGATGGGAAGAGACGAGACAAAGGCCAGTCTCAGGGAAGAGAGATGGTCCTGGAAGGACCAACTTCTAGGCACACACAACACAGTTAAATGAAAGGAGTGGGAAGGAAGCCATTCATCCCACCCTCTTCTCTCTAGTCGAGACTCCCAGAGACAGGGTAGACTCTCCCACAGAGGAAAGGACCCCAAGATGAGGAGAGGGGCCTATGGAGAACGCTCAGAAGTGATTCCTGGAGATTCTCCAAAGTCCTTCCCAGGGCGCAATTCAGATTCGCTGAGAGAGGCAGGGTGTGAGAAGACAAAAGGGCTTGTGAGAAAGGGATGGAGGCAACAGCAGAGGTGTCACACACACACACACACACACACACACACACACACACACACACACACACACACGGGAGAGGAGAGGAGCCTAAACCCTTTGGAAACCAGACTCCTCCAGACACCACGAGCCATTCTCCAACCCTAGTACACTGAAGCCTTCTTTACAGGAAGTTGTCAAAGCTGAGACCGGCTTAGAAACTACTGCCTGTAGAGTAGGCCCTAAACCAGTGTTTCTGGGATACAATGTAACATGCCAGGGGATGGACAAGATGTTCTGGACACTCTAGTCTCCTCCATCCACCATTGGTACCTTAATCATTGGGATCTTTCCTGAAACAAATGCCTTCCCGGAGGGGAGATTGGAACAAGGCTCTGAAACCCGGGGTGAAGAATCCTCCTTCCTCAGCTTCTCTTCCCTCCTGAGAATGTGGATTTTGTCTTTTTTTTTTTTTAAAAAAAACTCTCTTCCGAAGCCAAGGAGGAGTTGATTTTACAAGAACTTTCACCTCCAATCCACACCTCTTTCCTTAACCCTCTAATTTAACAAACGGATGTTTCCTTTTCTGATCTCCTCCCTCCCCCATCTTTCAGGAAAGAAAAAGAAAAGGGGGGGCAGTTCCTACCAGCCTAAGGAGCTTTAGAAAGCCTGAAAGGGAAATGGAAAAGCAAGCAAGCAAACCAGCCATCTTTTTGGCCCCCCAGTCCTTCCCAGTACCTCTGTAGCCCAGGCTCTCCTTCCTGCACAGTACCCCACCCCCTCCTGCCCTGCCCAGGACCGTCTCCCTTTCCCTCCCTTCTCTTTCGGGTCCGACATATGGAACCCATTTCGCTGGTGACATTGAAGAGCCGCCGGTGCGCCCGCCTTCCGCCATGGCGCCCCCGAGGACCCCGCGCCTCTCCGTGGCCCTGTCAGTCGCCACTCCTTTTGCCCAGCGACTCGGTCAACTCTCAGGTCGGGTCCCGCACTGGCCTGGGATTCCCGCAGTCCGGCGAGGGCCTTGCTGGGACCGCGGCCGGCCGCCGCATCCCGAGCATCCCTAAGCAGGAGCGGGGCGGCCCGGCCCTGCGAGCGGAACAAAGCCGGGGGCGGGGGCGGGGCGCGGGCTGGCCTCTACCCCCACCCCAGCACGGCGGGGTGCTCCCCGGGCCCAGCGGCCAGGATGTGGCCGGCCCAGGCGCATCCCCAGCCGGGACCGAGGGTCCCGGGGCTGGCCGTCAGCTCCCGCCTGTTCTCCGCACCCGGCTTCCCGCCGCGGCCCGCACCCTAGTCTGAGACCGCACAGGTAAGTGAGCGGTGTTCAGTCCAGCGCCCTGTGACCCGTGGGTGTGGAGAGAGGCATGAGGATACCCCCTGTCCCCAGTCAGCATCTGAATTTGAGACAAAGATCAGAGCAACGTAGAGGAGGTGTCGTGGGACTGAGAGTGTGGTCCAGGGCCCTAGTGTGTAGGGCGAATGTAAGGGAATGTGGAAGTGTACCTGTGGGTAGACAAGATCCCACCAGGATTTGAGGAACTCTCAGGTTCAGGATGGATAGAGATTTTGGAGGGTTTTCCAGGGGGTGGGGGTGGGAGCTGTGGGTGGTGAGAGATATGTGAGGCTGGGCCTGGCTCCCACAGCCCAGCTGCCACCGTGGTCCAGCCCTTTAGCACCTAGGAGTTATTTGAAGCTGAAATTACAAGGGCTTTCGCTGAGGCTGGGTGTTAAGCTGAGGAGGTAGGAGAGGGCTTGATTTATGGCTTTCAGAGAAGCTGTGTTTACTATCTGCCTGCTCTGGAAACCAAAAACCAAACAGAGAAGAGGCGGGAGAAGCCCTTTTCCTTGGAGTGGGAGGCGATGCCAGGCTGATGCATTGGGATTTATTTTCTCAGATGTGAGGAGACCCTAGGCATCACCTCTTTACAGGCAAAGGGTGTGGTGCTTCTGTGCGGCATAAGGAGTGTGCAGGCACACACTTGTGGAGATGTGTTCATGTATTGTGGGAGTGGGTCTGCACACTGGGGCATATATATATATATATATAATGTATATATATATATAAAATGTATGTATGTATATATATGCTCTGACTGCAATTTGCTTGGATGTGTTACAGTTGCGTAGAATCAATTTGTGAGAGTGGAACAGGGAGCCAGGAGTGAGACTGGGTGTCCTCTGCTCCTGGTACTTTGGGATGGGGTAGCTTTGGATACCATTCACTGTCCCTTTCAATTGTCCAGGAGGTACTGCTTCTCCGGCCCAGCCTTTCTTTCCCAGGCAGCACAGCCTGCTAGTCCAGGCCTCTGGCCACTGCTCCTCTTCCTCTCCTTATGTACTGCCTGCCCACACCCACGCTGGTGCATCTTCACTTTGGATCTCTAACTTTGTAGTGGGACACTAAGAATTGAGCAAATTTTGTTGGGTGAAGGGGTGTGGGGAGACATGGTATAGTAAGGGGAATGGAGTGGGGGGGTGATTGGAGTCTGGCTCTGGGAAGGGTTGGATCCTACTATTACTGCGAACACTTTTCCAATCTCTGTGTGACCCCCCACACACAAATGACCACGATCAAAAAGCAGGAACCATGCAGGATGGTGGGGGTGGGGAGAAAAACATTTTGACCCTAGATAGTTATTTCCGCAGGCCAACTAGTGGCTCTTGTGTCTCTGTCCAGACACCGGCTTTGCCTGCAAATTGTTTTGCATTAAATTTTCTCAGCCACAGAATTATCTTTCCTCGCCTCCAGCTAAACTTGCATTTTTCCACCAGACACTTGGGCCCGAACCAATGAAATCTGAGAGGAAGCGGCTGGGCCCTAAGTGGCTGTAATTTAATTGATTTTATCATAAATCATCAACTTGATGAAGAACCCGAGGTTTCAGTGAAGTAAATTGATATTAATGGGAGTTTCTTGAAATGCAAACCCACTGCATTGTTGGGGCATCTTGAGCTGAGAAGGTAGATTACATGTTTCTCAAGGGCTGGGAGCTCGACCTGGAGCGCAGTGCAGCTTGGGGCGGGTGTGGAGAGAACCCTGCTTGGAGGGGCAGCTGCCTGCAGATGGATCTCTGGGGGAAACACAGCAGAGAAAGGAACTTTGTTGGGATGGGAGCAAATTCTGGCTCTGAGGCAGCCCCCAACTCATTGACCATCCTGGAAATGCTGGTTGTCAGCTGGGAGGGGGGGGGCGCCAACAGGGGAAACTGGTAGGTGTGTGGGCAGAGGTGGGGGTATGGGGTGAGAAGGCCAGGCTGGTACAATGGGCTCATTGATGCCTGGTTAAAAATTGCCAGGTTGAAGCCTTCCTCCTCTAATTATACAAATTAATTATTTACTGCTCAGATTGTTGCGTCCAAAAATAGCACTTTTGATTTGGTAACGAGGGTAGAACACAGCCCATCCTCCACCAGAAGAGGAGCAGTGAGATGCAGTATTTCTGTGGGCTAGAGAGGACCAAAACCGGGGTGTGTGCTCAGTGGTAGGAGAATAAACATGTAAATCCCAAGAGGAAGTATTTTGCATCTGATAACAATGGCTCTGGTACATTTATTGTCTGAACTCAGTTTATTATTGCTTATTGTTACTCATATTTACATATTTACACAACACAGAGAATTACTAATGTTCAGCCTGAAAGAGAACCTTGGAGATCGTTTAGCTTACTCCTCCTCCTCTGTAAATACCTTGCATTTAAAGAGGAGCACACTGAGGCCCAAGGAGTACTCTGCTTCAAGTCACACAGCCAAGCTTCGATGACTAAAGTCTGAGTCTCCCAGTGCTTAAGACTGTGTGGCAAACATAACTCAAGATCAATTTGTTTTCCACTCTGGGCCTCACTTTCCCTATCTGCTACCATGGCAGAGTTGGACTGGACACCCCAAGTCCAGTCTGCTCTTGGGTACCCCTCTGTATCTCCATCCTTTATGGGATACCACTTAGGAGCAACTTCGTGTATGTCCTGGAGTTCTGTGGACATCTGAGTGTAGAAGTTACTGCAGGGTGTGTCTGCAAAATTCTGAGTTTGTCTTTGCTTGTACCTCTGGAAAATAAGTTCTCTGGATTGTCCTTTCAAGGAGTCCCTGTTCTCCACAGAACGGAAGGCCAGGTCAAGAGCAGTGGCAATAGAAGGCTAGGTAGTTGGATTGAGCTAGGATTGGCACAGGGTCTAAGGCAGATGGGCAGATGGGGTTAGCTTCACCAAACAAGACTCTTTTCGTGTCAGATGCTAAGCCAAGGCTGGAGTTGTTCAGAATTCAGTGTTTTGGAGTTCTGAGGTTCCTCTTCTCACCCTAGCCCCGGACCTGAATCATTGTGGGTTTATAGTTTAGAATTTGTGAAAACAGGTGCAGCTTCCTCACAGATTCACCTCTGACCCCTGGACACTTAGACCTTCTGTATCTGGGAGAGGCTTGTGCAGTTGGCCCTAGCACCATGCTGACTGTCCTTCCGGGGTGACTAGGACAGAGGCCAGCAAGGGAAAGCTCCCTACTTGGTTTTTGCTCTGTTTTCCTTCTCTTCTTCCAACTGCAGAGACATACAGCTTGAAGGCAGCGGCTTCTTGGCTTCTTGGATGCACAGCTGTGTGAAGGGCAATTTCCTGTGGGATCCAGGCTATGAGGAGGGTGCAAGGGTTGAGGAGAATTCTGGGGTACCCAGGGAAGTATGGCTTGGGATATCAACTCTGAGGCAGGAAATGGAGAGAGATAGACAACAAATTTCATCTTTAGAAATCCTAGGCACTGGTCAGATAACCCACTCCAAACCTATTTTAAGAGAGAAAGTCATATATATATATGACTGCCAGACCCAGACTCTGGCCCTGTCCCATTCTGACTTTGGCATTTTATATTTGGAGGCCTTCCACTGATTGGCCATTAATCCAGTGAGTTATTGTCTGCTAAACAGAGGTCACTGGGAGAGAGACATCCAATCTGTCAGGAGAGACCCTGCCTGCCAGCCCCACGAAGTGGACTGAGCCCTTCGGCCAGTCTTGCTACCATCTCCCCCCTTCCCTCCCCCCTTCCCTCCCCCCTTCCCTCCCCCAGCTGTCCAGGATTCACAGGTCTCTCCCCCTTCTCCCCTCTGCCTCTCCACCTTGCCTACCTTTGTCTCCACACTGGGTAGGGGTGGGGTTTGCCAGGGCTGAGCTTCTAGATGTCCCTGAGTCAGAAACAGATCTTTCATTACCAAAGAGCCTGCTTGCTGCTGATGTCACCCCAGGATTGTGGGCCCATCATTATTAGGTTCAGGGGGCTTCCACAGGCACTCAGGAGACCTCATAGGTCCTTGTAGTCTTTCTGCCTTACCCCTCTTCTCCTGAGGCAGGGGTGGGGTGGCACAGCCTGGATTTTCTTTTCTTCTCTCATTGGGATGGGCCTTCTCTCCTTCTTCCTGGAGTTATCATCAGCTGCGTCTATACCCGCCTTGGGGAAAGTGCTCAGATCCTCTCCTTCCTTTGTTCCTTCCCACTCAAGCATTTTTAGAGAGCCAGGGACGAGGGACTAGTCTACAAAGCCATCTTCATTAACGATACCTTCCTTTTACAAACCTTTAAGCTTTGAAGTCTTTATTAATAGTTAAGAGGAGATGGAGATGTGCATGAACTTTACAATACTCGGTGGTGGCTGCCACCAAGTTGGCCGGCCACACTAGAAAAGAGCGTGGGACAGGGAACCCAGATAAGCGTGAGCAACGAGTAAATTGCTAAACACCAGCCACATTTCCAGCAGGTCCAGAGGGCCTGAGAAGTTTTCTTCTGTTTAAGCTGAGATCGGGACCCTGGGTCACCAGAAGACTCAGAGCAGAATTTGGTTTTAAAGGAGCCAGCCCTATTTGCCCTTACTGAGATAATTTTTGTTTACTCTTTGATGGATTTTTTGGGGGTGGGTGGGTAGGGATAATTGCACTGAGGTTCACAAGGGTGGGCAGCCAGTGACTGACCACTCAAAGGTTGCTTACAGTGAGTGCTCCTGCTCACCCATTCCTGAGTACCTACAAGTCCGGGAAGAGAGGGCCAGAGCTCTCACTCTGTCTCTACCGAGAGAAAAGATGTCTGCGAAGGGGGATGTTTTCCTCCGGGTTTTTGTTTGTTTGTTTTTTACAGTTACTATTAATTTTTGCCTTTATTAGTTCATACTAGCTGTCTGTCTCTTATTTTTTTCACTTTTCTTCTTTTCTCTTTCTCTTCCCCTCCCCCGACAAAGTTACGAAGTTCTCTGACTCCAGAAGAAAATTGGTCTGTCTCTAACTACCCCTAAATCAGGCCGGCTCTCCTACTTGCCTTCTGTCAGAGACTACTTCCAGACCCTTCTGAGGTCCTCAAGCTCCTTACCCTCCCTTTGTTTCTTAAACTTGAAAAGACTCCTAATCTTTCTGACCACAACAAGCCTCTCATAGCTGCTGGTCCTCCTCTATACCCTGCCACCTCCCAGCTTCATGGGGCAGCTCCCTGTGGCCCAGAAAAAAAGGCAAGCTAGAAACCAAAGGAGGCGCCAATCGTCTCCTGAGTATTTCAAATGGGTGCTGTTTTCAAGAATTGATCAGGAAACCTTAGATTTCGCCCTTACCCCACTTGGGGGTGCATATCCTCTGGAACTTTCTCCCAGCTCTGTTCCTGGCTCCCCAGCTCCCCCTTTCGCTCCCAGCTCCCATCCCCGGGGCCTCTCTTCACCCACAAGGGAGGAAGAAGGCTTGGACAGTGAGGGTCTTTTGCTCACTCTGGAGCACTTTCCCAGAGCAGCTCCTCTCGGGGCTGCAGTGGCTAGGTCACACATAGGCTCTTTGGTTATTCCTTCAGACAGAGTTTGTGCAGTCTGGAAGATGACCAGATACTCTTCTTCGTTTCATAATTACCACCCCTAGCCAGTGGTGAGAACTTTTAGACGAGCTGGAGAATCTGAAGTACATTTTAAAAAAACTTTTTATTTTAGAGAACTAGAGAAAAGAGTTAGTTGTCTAAGTTCCCTGAAACCTCTGGAAGCCCTTGGCCTGAGCTGCTGACCCATGAGGCCTAAAATCCTTTGGCATCTTACCCTTCAGATCTCTTACCAGAGTTGTTGGGTATCAAAACAGTTCCTCAGGAGGCTCCTGGCTTGAGCCCCAACACTTCAACATTTTTTTCCTTGAGACTATTAATAAAACAGCAAATTGGCTTCCACCTTCTCTACTTAACCCCTCAACTCCCATCTACTACGCTCAGCCACCAAGTCTCTAAGGAGCTACCAACTCTGGGCAGACAGTAGGGACCCCAGGTATCACACCTAGGGTTCTGCATGTGACTCCTGTCGCTGAAGGCCACAGGTTCCTTCTGTGTTAACAGGCCCCAGAAAACCAACCACTGCAGCCAATTTGAAGTGATTTGATGGGCTTAGAAATAGTGTGTGTTGGGGGGCTGGAAGCCAGGAGGCACCCCCTTTACACTCCTAAAGAACAGCTTTTGAGTGGGGAAGGGGGTAAGAGAACTATTGCTAAAGCCATACTCCCCAGGAGGGGGGACAATAGCGGGAGGCGCCTCACCTTTGTTCCCCCAGGCCCATCGCCTTTCCTGGTGCATCCAGATGGCAAGAACCGAGTGTCCCAATCAGGAAATCGGCACAGGGTCCTGGCTGGATGTGTCTACCCGAAGTTAAGAGAACCAGTTTCCAAGCTGTCTGTCCACGTAGAAAAGAGACACCAGCAGCAGCCTCCTGTGTCAGCCCCCAAGTCCCGAGTCAGCAGTTAGGCAGCCTGCAACCCCTCGGCTGGAAGAAATGGCCTGTCCTCCTTTTTTGTCTTTCGCCTCCACCGCCAATGGCTCTCTCCCCACCCCCTGCCCCAAATTTGCAGACACCTACATTCCTGGCTCCCGTCTTCCTCCTACAGGCCTCCTCCTTGCCTTTGCCTGCCCTGCTCAAACACACCCTAAGAAAACTTTGAGCTTTTGTAGCCTTCTTCACTTGTGCCAAGAGTCATAAATCTTGCCACGCGGAGCGGAGTCGTAGTGGAGAAACAAGCAGGTTTGCCCTGAGTAGTCATCATCATCATCTTCTTCTTCCATTCTGTCTGCCAGTGCATTTAAAAGCAAGCCCTTCTGGAGTTCTTCTCAGGAGTACAAATGTCCTTCTCACCTCCTAGCCCCTTCTGCCTGTCCCGAGCTGAGAATCTTAACAGAAATCACTCCGTGAAGTTCTCAGAGCCCTTCTCCTGACCGTCTGTCTGGAGCTCCAGCGAAACCACAGGATCTTTCCTTTTGTCAACCTCTCCCATCAACCCTATTCCCCCTGCAAGATGTTCTGGGTTTTTTAATCATCACTCACCGCTAGTTGTCTGTTCTAAAAAGAAAAAAAAAAAAAAAACACCCGGGGGGGGGGAGTGTGAAAAAAAGCCTGGCCTTGCCCCCTCCCCCATTAGAGACTGGGCATGGAGATTTAGGGGGTTGGGGTGGAGAGGATGTAGAGGAGAGAAGGATCAGGGACCGAGAGATTCACCAAGAGGCCTGAGAGTCAGCCAGCAGACTCCTTAAAAAAAAAAAAAAAAAAAAAAAAAAAAAAAAAAAGTCCCTGTGTGCCTACCATGAGTGAGCACAGGAGGGGCACCCAGCGCCCCTGGCCCAGCCAGGCCAGCCTGTGACTAGGTCTCCAGAGGCCACTTCTCGGATTAGCATAATGGTCCAGTAGTGGGGCCTGAGTGGGGCGGGTGTGTGTGTGGGGGGGCAATCTGTGAACTCCACCAGCTTTCTCTGCATTTTGTTCTCTTCCTCTCCCATCTTAATGCAAAAATTTTTACCTGTTTTTCAAACAAAACAAGACAAGACCACCCTCTACTTTCTTTGCTTCGCACTCTTATTTGGGGAAGGGGTACTCGCCCCCCCCCCCCAGCGCTCATCACCACAATCACCTTCTTTCCTTATCAGGCATCTATGCTTGCTAAAGGGGGAGAGGTGGGGGGGGTGAGCTTGTGTGTGTGTCTGTGTGTGTGTGTCTGTGTGTGTGTGTGTGTCTGTGTGGTTTTTTTCCCTGTGCAAAAGCAGAGGCCATTGTTACGGAGAGTAGGGCGTACCAGTCTTTAGGGCAACCACACTGTGGCGGCTTGGCCGAGCTGAAGCCCGGAGCTGGATTCTCGGCGAGCCGAGCCTCCCAGCCCTTTTGGTCTGCTATTTTTTCCCCGCTCCCCTACCCCTCCCTCCTGCGCACCCCCGCTCCAAAGCCGAGTGAATTGAAGCGGACGCCGCGCGGCTCCTCTGGCCGGTCTGCCCCTCGGGCTCCCCAGCCGGGGTGGCTTTGGGGAGGGGGGGGCGACGCAGCTTTAAACAGTGGTCTTTTTTTCCTTTGCCTTCAAGGAGGGGAGATTTCTCGCCTGCCGCTCGCGCTGAGGCTCGATGTGAATATATATTATGTCTGCCTGTTCTCCCCTCGTCGGTGGCTAAGGTAAGCCGGACTGAAATAGGCTATCAGTTTGTGAATGGCGGAGAGTATGTCTCAATGATTTATGGCCCATATGACTCCAATCTCGGTTCAAGAAGAGTTCACAAGCTTTAAGCTTCCTTCCACGCAGCGACTGACTCTCTCTCTCTCTCTCTCTCTCTCTCTCTCTCTCTCTCTCTCTCTCTCTCTCTCTCTCTCTCTCTCTCCTCTCTCCCCCTCCCTCCCTCCCTCTCTCTCTCCCTCCCTTTCTCTCTCTCTCTCTCTCCCTCTCTCTCTCTCTCTTCCCCCTTCTCTGCTTTTCTGCTCTCTTCTTTTCCAGTAGCCAAGTCTAGGGCTGAATCCCCTCTCTCCCTGTTTGCTAAGAAGAGCCGAATCTTTTTCTTTCCCTTTCTTATTCTTTTATTTTTCTTCCTTTCATTATTATTTTTTTTAAAGTCCTGGAAGGTGGCCTATCTTCTCTCCTGGGGTTTCTCCGGCTATTGTTACCCTTCCTGGCTTTCCCAGGAGTGTGCCTGGAAAGGTGGGGTTCTGGAGGGGGGCTTGCCTCCCTTCTCTAGCGAGACCCTGAGGGGAAGCCGGGAACCACTGTCTCCCTCCCACCCTTCCGAAGAGCCATATGGAGCCTGAATTTTTCCAACATGGAGGCAAGGGAAATAGACATGTTTGGCTGGGTAGAGCGGTTCCCCACCCCCTCTTCTGGATCCCAGCTCTCAGATCCCCGCGGCACCGTCCCTTCCCTTACGGTCCCGTTAGCCAGGCCTCTGCGCCTTCCAGCCTGGAACCTTGTTGGGCAAAGTCCCGGAGCAGAGTTGCTAAGGCGCCTTTTAATTCGGTTACCTCCAGCGCCAAACTTGCCGCCGCAGGGCTCGGCCCGGGCCCGGCCGGGTTGCTTGGAACCTGCCGCAGCTAACTAGTTCGGCGTCCCGATCGGTTTCTCCTCGCTTCCTTGAGCCTGAGCAGGAGGCTGGTAGCTTCTCTCCAGCCACCGAGGCAGCAGCGGCCAGACAGCCGGCCAGCAGCGGCAGCTGGAGGCTCTCCGAATCCACAAACCTTCCTGGCCCTGCCTCACCGCCAGCGGACTCTCCATTCTTTCCTAGCACGCCTCTGGCTCCTTTGCTTCCCACACTCGCCTGGCCTCTGTCCTGCCATGGTTTGGGGCTTATTGCTGGGGGAGCGACAGAAATTTCAGCCCCAGGCGTCTAGTCAAATTACTAGGTTTTTATTTATTACTATTATTATTACCACCACCATCATCATTATTGCTGTAACACTCATTTAGACTAAATAAAGCCAGGACCCAGCCAGCTAACCCCCTCCAACGTTTTTATTTCATTCTCTTTTCTATCTATTAATAACAAACTCAACCGATGCCGGTTAATTAATTCTCCCTTTCAGCCAGGGCTGCTCCGAAGCTAATTTTGGTTAAATCATCAGAGGCTAATGGTAATAATAATAAAGGGATTGGGTCAGCCTGGTCAATTGAACTCCAGTACTCCCTGGAAGGAAGGACCTGCTGCTTAGCAGACCCATGTGTATTAACAGAAACAAAAATTTCTCGGAATCCAATCGGAACTCAGAGCTACCTCAGCTCCCTTTTAAGTATAAATCTTGCCATTAGGAGCAGCGTTTATGTGTGAGAGGGACAGACTCCGCCGGCATTCCTTTCATTTTATTTTTATATTTAAGTTAAGTTTTCTTTGGAGTTGACCAGCGGGGCTGAAATGATATTTTACGTTCTTCCAAAAGCACATGACACAGAAAGGATCAGTCTGGAGGTTTTAGGGATGTACCCACCCACGGAGGGCTGGAGAAGACACAGGAGCCATACAGTCAGAAATCTGGGAACGAATACAAAATCCCCTGACACGGTCAAGCTTTATTTTTCTGGTGCACTTTTGAAAGGCTGTATTAAAATAGTGAGCATCATCTTATTTATGTATTTATTTTTGCTGTTGGGAACCTCAGTAAACAGCAAAACCTTCCAAACCCAGAGAAGAATAGTGCTCAAATTGTTTTATGAGTCTTTTTCATCCTGAATAATTTCCCCCGCCTCAGTAGAAAAATTCCAGCAGTTGTGCAATTTTTTCTTTTTACTTTTTTCCTGAGGAAGAAAAGAACACAGTCTATTATGGAAAGGGGGGGGGGGGACTCAAGCCAAATGGTCGTAGCACCAACCGGTCCTGCCTGGGAAATCAAAACAATCACGCTCCATTTGGAGGCTCCACAGGGGCGCTGGCTGCTAGGTCCCAGGCTTGCCCGAGCCAAGACTGGAGGTGACGGTACCTGCAGATGGGACATAGATGGATGAAGCTTGCTCCCACTGGCTCTGGGAGTTAAAAATCTTCAGGAATTTTCTACCTTAGGCTGTTATGATCTTCCTGGAGGGAAGGGTCCCAGATGAACTTGCTTTTCAGTCTGGCTTGGGTCCAAGATCTGCAAGTTCCTTCCAGGCTAGACTTTGCTTAGGTGGAAGGATCTGGAGAGAGGAGAGAGAGGCCCTCTACACTGGGACGAGGGCCTCCAAGATGCTTTTATTTTGGAGTCTAATAGTGCCTCCTCCCTGGAATTGCCTTTTCCCAGAGTTGGGGGGAGGTAAGCAGAAATTGTAGGAAAGGTCAGGGGCTGGTGTATGAGCAGGAGGGAAGGAAGTCATGGTCCATGAAGCAATGGTATCCTATTCCCAAGCACTCCCCAAAGGAGTATAATCCTTTTTTAAAAAATCGAAATGAAAATCGGTGTTTTGTTTTATTTTGTTTTTCCTTTAAAATTAAAGTTGAAGCAAGAAGCATCCGTGTCAGGTCAGATGCTTGGTCCCAGCGTCTGCTGCAGAAAGACTGGCGAGGAGAGAAGAAAAAAAAAAATCCCTATTGATGTCAGTTCCCTTTTTAGTTCCTAAGATGGATTCGAGGCCCAGTCCTCTTCTCCCCGTGTGTCTCTTCTCTCGCCCCGCAGGTCAGCCGCTTGGAACAGACCCGGGAGGAGGGGGGCAGAAAGGGGAGGGGGGTCCGGCGTGTCACGTGACCCCCAGGGGTGCCAATGTCCGGTCGTGAGGGTATCAGGCCCTTGCAAGTTGCCACCCACTGCCCGGGCCTCGCCCAGCGATGCAGAAAGCCACCTACTACGACAACACGGCAGCTGCGCTCTTCGGAGGCTACTCCTCGTATCCTGGCAGCAATGGTTTCGGCTACGACGGGCCTCCCCAGCCCCCCTTTCAGGCCGCCACGCACCTGGAGGGTGACTACCAGCGCTCAGCGTGTTCCCTGCAGTCCCTGGGCAATGCCGTCCCACATGCCAAGAGCAAGGAGCTCAACGGCAGCTGCCTGAGGCCCGGCCTGGCCCCAGAGCCCCTGCCCGCCCCGCCGGGCTCACCCCCACCCAGCGCCGCACCTACCAGTGCCACTAGCAACAGCAATAACGGGAACGGGCCCAGCAAAAGCGGCCCCCCCAAGTGCGGTCCCGGCTCCAACTCTACCCTCACCAAACAGATATTCCCCTGGATGAAAGAGTCGAGGCAAACGTCCAAGCTGAAAAACAGCTCCCCCGGCACAGGTACCAGCTCTCTGCCTTCACCGTCAGCTTTTGTCCAGTCCAGGAATGTCACTGTTATTCTAGCATTCGACCCCTAGGCGCCCACAAGGCGCCTGGGAACAATATTAGGTGGCTGCCGCTCCCCACCCCACCCCCGTGCGCGCCCCGCCCCGTACTTCTTACCACCTGATGACCTCTGACCCTGCCAACACCCAGTTGCCAGCCATCCTCCGCCTGGGTTTCCAAGAATTTCCAGGAGGTGGGACGGTTGGCCTCAGAGCCCTTCCCAAGGCCACATCGCCTGGAGGGCACAGAGTCATCAAGGATAGATTATTATTAAGTATGATTATTGTGGGTATTAATCACCATCGCTCAGGAGGCCTGGGGTCCTGGCCTCCAGCCACCGCAGTCTCTAGTGACACACTTCCAGGCCCTGCCCACCCGTGTCCAGTTCCCCCAAGGTGTTCTCAGTCACCCATCCTGTAAAGAGGACGGACAGAATGAGAAGATCATCTCAGACTTGGGTTTGGATATATGGGGAGGGGTGCGCGCACACGCAAAAATCTAACCCTAAATAAATGGCCACGCAGCTCTGTCTGTGTGACATGATCAAATTTTCATAAGCTGGGGCAGTGAGAGGAGAACAGGTCTCTTAATAAATGCCACTATTATAGAGTGTCCGCTAATGCGACGGGAGGTGGGAGGGGGGTGTCGGGGAGGAGGCGGGGACGCGAAGGGGAGGGTGGCGGGGGCTCCGGAGTCCAGACCTGGATTTATTAAGAAACGATGCATTCAATTTCGGCGTGTTCAGTAATTATCTTTTATTTCATTTTCTCCCCTTCCCACTCCTCCCCCTCGGGTCCAGCAGAAGGTTGTGGCGGCGGCGGCGGCGGCGGCGGCAGCGGCGGCGGGAGCAGCGGCGGGGGCGGCAGTGGCGGCGGGGGAGGGGACAAGAGCCCCCCGGGGTCGGCGGCGTCCAAGCGGGCACGGACGGCGTACACAAGCGCGCAGCTCGTTGAGCTGGAGAAAGAGTTCCACTTCAACCGCTACTTGTGCCGGCCGCGCCGCGTGGAGATGGCCAATCTGCTGAACCTCAGCGAGCGCCAGATCAAGATCTGGTTCCAGAACCGCCGCATGAAATACAAGAAAGACCAGAAGGCCAAGGGGCTGGCCTCGTCGTCTGGGGGTCCCTCTCCGGCCGGCAGCCCCCCACAGCCCATGCAGTCCACCGCCGGCTTCATGAACGCCTTACACTCCATGACTCCCAGCTATGACAGCCCGTCCCCGCCAGCCTTCGGCAAAGGCCACCAGAATGCCTACGCGCTGCCCTCCAACTACCAGCCCCCCCTTAAAGGTTGCGGCGCCCCGCAGAAGTACCCCCCGACCCCGGCGCCCGAGTACGAGCCCCACGTCCTCCAAGCCAACGGGGGCGCCTACGGGACGCCCACCATGCAGGGCAGCCCGGTGTACGTGGGCGGGGGTGGCTATGCGGATCCGCTGCCGCCCCCTGCCGGCCCCTCCCTCTACGGCCTCAATCACCTTTCCCACCACCCCTCGGGGAACCTGGACTACAACGGGGCGCCCCCTATGGCCCCCAGCCAGCATCACGGACCCTGTGATCCTCACCCCACTTACACAGACCTCTCCTCTCACCACGCACCACCTCAGGGTAGAATCCAAGAAGCGCCCAAATTGACACACCTGTGATGTGAGGGGCGGGTGGGGGGTGGGGGGCGAGATCAAGGGCCAGGGAGGTGGTGGAGCTGCTGGTGGGGGCAGTCTGGTGGCCTGGAAGAGGTGCGTGTTGGGGGGTGGTTGCAGGCTTCCAGAAACAAGACAGGCCTGGGGCGCCTTCCCCTCTCACTGGCCTGAGTCCTCCATGCCTGGTTCCATCTGCCCGCCCACACCCTTGGAAAGGAACCCACAGCAGATTGGAGGCGACCACATCAGTCCCAGGGCTCCAGTACTACCAAGTTGGGATTTCAGATTGGAGAGGGAGTCGGGTAGACGGAACCAAGACAGGCAAGCAGGGCAGAGAGAGAAGCACATTCAGAACTTATGGCTTGGCTTTCATTAACCAACCAACCAACCAACCAACCAACCAACCAACCAACCAACCAACCAACTTACCTTCCATCTCTGTGGGCAATTCCCCCAAATCTTGATTTTTTTTTCCTCCCTTTCATTCTCCTTATGAAAAATAAGAAAACACATTTAAATCTAAGGGCACAAAGTGTTTCCCTTCCACACCCCTAAAGCCTCAATTTGTCCCCATCTGTTCGGGGCTTCCTGCCATGCCCACCATTTCTAGCCCCATGATTTTCTGATCTAAGGACGTATCTATACCCCACCCCTATTGATGATAAGTTTCAGAGGGCTCAGGGATGGTGGGAGATCCTGAAGGTTAGAGCTGCCTATAATATAAATAGATATATTTTTTTTTCTTTTAAGGAAAAGTTAAGAGACTAAGGCAGGCCAAGGTGTCAGGACTGGAGGTTTGCCTGCTCAGCAGCCTCTCAGCTCCCACCCCATCCCACTCTCTCTCCATGGAAGGCAATCCACACGGAGCTCTCCGCTTCCCTATTTCTTCTGTTACTCTCTTGACTTAATGTGAAAACAGGGTATATTTGAACAAACTGTCTGTCCTCGGCAGGGGCTGCAGCTGGGCCTGTGTACCTTGCTCCAGCCCCTGACAGGACACTCTTGTTGCACTTGGAGTTTACATTTTAATGGATATTAAAAAAAAAAAAAAAAACCAACTGTGAGAGATGCCTGGGCCTGCAAAAGTCCAGCTTCGCTCAAAAAGCGTGTGTTCTAGTGAACATTTTCATATATATTTATTGGTTATAGCCTGTTAAAATATTTTCTTTTTTGTATTATTTATCCCCCCCCTACATTATGTATTTATATGAGGAACAAAAAAGGAAAAAATGTACTTTTTTAGTATTTACTTGTTATAAAGGATGTTGTGTTTCCTGTCATGTAAAACCAGCTATTTTAGTTTTTATTGTATTCTAGACAAGAGCTGTAGATTTATGTTAAACTCGTACTTATGAGCAATTGTAATTAGTTCTAAAAGGCATGAACTCAGCTCCTAATGGTCACTGTATAGTCCTGAATTTGTAGACTTAGAGTTAATTCTCTCTTGGAACTTTCTTTGTTCTTCTGTAGTTACTTTTCCCCCCCTTAGTTAAAAGGGTTGTCTGTCAAAACAATTCTTGAATAAACTTTCTGTTATCAATTTTATCTTGTCCTGGTGGTCTGATTCAGATGGCAGAGAAAAGGCTCCAATTGCCAGTGTCCCCTAAGAGGAGGGCATTGAAGACACTTTTCTGGCCTTTTTGTCTACTGCTCAGGCCCCTGTCTCCCTCCCCAGCGTTTCCTCCTGGTTTAAACTCGGGTTTTGACATTCTTAACAGTCTAGACCATTCTGCCAAGTGCTGCAGCTAAGGTTGAAGTAACAAGTTGAGGAAGGGGAGGGAATCTTGGGCTGTCTGTTTAGCCTCCACGCCCCTGTTTTCCTCAGTCCTTGGCCTTCCTTCTTTCTTTGACCAGCACCTCTATGCATCCCTCTGCCCACGTCAAACCAAATCAAAATCTAGCTTATTACTGCTTCTTCCAGGCAACCTAAACTTCACGGTTCTCTTCCGGAGCTACAAGGAGGCTGTCACGTGACCCGAAGCCCAACCACCATTGGGTCTAAAATGAAAACAAAGGAAAATGATTAATCTGGGGGAAAAAAACAACAACAAACCCAGGCCTAGACTTCTCAGGTCAAGCCTTAGCACTGAAGTGAAATTAAATCATTTGATGAAGCCCAGGGCAAAGGCAGAGGAGGCCGGTTTGATTTCTCCTGCCAGGGAAAGGGAGAAGGAAGCCAGGGAAGCTGCTGAAACCAGGCGTAAATAAAATGGTCCCCGGGCTAATGCGAGGCTCTGTTTCCACGATCCTCGGGAAAACTTCATTTCTTAGTCCTGGTTCCATAAAAGTTTTATCACAGTGGAGCGAGGATAGAGAGGGTCTGTCAAAGATGAAATGTCACCACCGCATCGCGGTATCCGATGAGAGCGAGGAGACAGGGAGGCTGAAATATGGAGCTAATTCGTTCAAAGAGAAGCCGTGGCTGCTTGCTGAAGAGTTACATAATTCTAATTGTAAGCGTTGCGCCCGCATTGCTTAATTAGGAGCATATATTTGGTGGTAGTGGTGATATGGGGGGTGGGGTGGGGTGAGAATCATTCCAGGCCCTCAGCCTTAAAGCGAGGGCTGATTTTCATTTTTATGTTGCATCCTGGCAGTCCAAGGTTAGTAATTACAGTCTTTATGCAACAATAAATAACAATAAAAAAACAACCTGAATAATACACCCCCTCCCCACCATGTAGGATTTTTTTTTTTTTAAACTGGACTTGGCTCATCCAGGCAGCAAACAATTTAGCATTGGGTCAGGCTATGCATTAAGAGCAGAGGAGCGTGCAAAGCTTGATTGGGATCAAATAACGCTCAAGGGTCTGTCTTTCCTTTCCTTTTTCTCTTCCCTGAGTAACTTTTCCTGAATGATAGGCCTACATGAAGGGTCATGTTTGGCTCTGTGGATGGAGGGAGGGGTGGGTTGCTTATTTACCTAGCCAGAGAGGAACAGGATAAGAGAGACTTTAGCTAGATCAACCAAAAGCAGTGCTTTGGCTTGAAGCTAGGGCTATAAACAAAAATTAGAACCTACCCTTCTGTCTTCAAGACTCCAGGTACTCAGCTAAAGCTGTTAAAAACATGGCTAAAAAATCTATGCTGTAAGGTTCCTAGCGGACAGGGAGCAGGAGGGATGTCTCTGAGAAGGAGGGGTCCCTCCCCCACCCCCTTTTATCACCCAAGTTTTCTGCTGTTCACTAATCTGGCCATAAAATCTGTCATCAAGGGTTAGAGAGCTGTATTTCCTACGGGGGACAGTCTGGGCCCTGATTGCCTTAGAAGAACCCTGGGTACCGCAGCCAGCTGGTTTGTGAGGAAACTTGTAGAGATGTCCAGGGCATCGCCAGGGAGAAGGCCCCTCACAGGCCCACTGTGCAACTTACACAGCTACTATGTGGATTCTCCCCTGCTCACCACCACCCAAATGGAATATATATTACATATAATATATATTATATACATACACACTTTTTATTTAAAGCTGAGTTAGACACCCACCCTCTCTGGCTCTCTGGCCCAGTTAAGAGCAGTTCCCCAAGAGCCTGCCTCTTTCTGTCCTTGCAGCGGCCAGATCCGGGTCCCCCACCCCCACCTTCTAGTCAGACTTCTCTGCCTTTTTATTTTCTTTCCTTTTTTTTTTTTCCTTTCTATAAATACTCACCACCACCCACGCGGAGGTTACATTGACAGAAAGTTTCTAGTTCCAGCTCTCCGCTGACTTGCCATTTCTCTGCTAACCAGCCTTCTCCTCCAGGCTGGGCGGCGGAGAGCGAAGAGGGGGAGGGGAATTCTCTCCAGAGCCGTGGGAGTTCTCCGGGGCAAACTTTCCACCCAAGTTAGCGCCTTCCCTCTGTCTCCATTTCCCATCTGTTTCCTGGCCCTCCCAGAATCACCTTTCTCTTCTGCTGCCCCTCCCTCAGGCCTTTTTAAGGGATGTGGAATTTAGGCTGTTCCCTCTGCTTTCCCAAAGAGCCAAATTCTTTGATGCAATCGGAGGGAGCTGTCAGGGGGCTAAGATTGATCGCCTCATCTCCTCTTGGTCCCTCTGACCCACTTATTTAAAAATCTTCCCCCAGATCGACTTTTCGTTTTCAGCTCTGAGGCCTAGTTTCCCACCAAATTGCTTGTGGCTCTGAGTTTTGTGTCTCCTCCCTCCAGTAAATTACAACATTGTAAAGTTGGGCCTATCATAGTCTCCTCACAATAGAATACATTATTTCCCCCCTCTAGGGACCATAAACCGAATATAATCTCAGTGGTAGTCTTTACTTCTTCTCCCTCCATCTTTAGGGATTTTTTTTTTTTTAAACCAGGGATTTAAAAAAATTACACAAAGGCAAATATGGGAGAGAAAGTCCCTTTGTCCTGAGGGAAAGTATCCTCCCCCATACATTAACTTTAGCTTTGAAACTTTTGTGGATGGCAACCTTGGTGCCCTGGATATAGACACAGACACAGCCTGAGGGCTATGAACGTATCTGCCATCTTAGATCTTCTTGGACCCTCCTACTGAACAGTGCTGGGGGGTCACAGAGTGTGAGTACAGATGACCCCAACAGGAAGAAGACCACTAGACATAAAGTATTGCCTGTACATACTGGGCAGAGGACAGAATCCAGGGCACAAGGCTGGGAAGGAGACCAGTGTCCCCAAGTGCTCTTGGCATCTCGATGCTTTGTGCCAGCTTGTGCATTTCTTAAGTTTGAACTGCTGCTTCCAGAGGGTGGGTGGGAACTGCTGGTGGTGGTTAAAGCTGCCTTCCACCAATCTCCGTTCTGATTTTTCACCTTAATCCTGACCTTTCCCCCAAAGAGTGGAAGCCTCTTTTTATCCCTACTTCCTCCCAAATGGGCTTTTGCTCTTTGGAGGGTGGTTGGGAGGGGGAGAGGATTCTACTGATGGCCACATAAAGAAAGCATATTCATTGACTCAATTGAAATCTTTAGACAAGAAGGCCATTTCTCCCTTAAATTTGGTTGTTTCTACAGGCTCCCACCACCACACAGTCTCTGAAGGGGAGGAAGCGGTTCTTCAGGCTTTTCTGGGAGAAGAGAGCATTTGGGGAGAGTGTGGGGCCCTGGGGCTGGAATGGGGGTACAGGAGGAAGGCTTATGGTATCCAGGTCGTGGTCCTCTGGAGTTTTTGAATCAATTAAAGCAAATAATGCCTGTGTTTTCCACCAGGCCCAGACGAGCGATTGGCGGAGACCGGTCCCGTGACCACGAATTCCCTGCAATTTCGTCGGAGTCCTGGGTTTAATAGAGAGAGTCCCCATACGCTTGTATTTATCAGCAATATACAATTATAAAGGCCTAAATTTAAAAAAAAGAGAGAGAGAGAAATTCCCCTCCCCCGCGAAATCGCTTCATTGCATAAACCTGGGGGGGGCGGGAGAGGGGGTCCCTTCCGATCCTCCCTCCTGACGCCCCCCCCAGCAGGCCCCCTCCCCCACCATTGAAAGCCATGAATTTTGAATTTGAGAGGGAGATTGGGTTTATAAACAGCCAGCCATCGCTCGCCGAGTGTCTGACTTCCTTCCCCGCTGTCTTGGAGACATTTCAAACTTCATCAATCAAGGAGTCGACATTAATTCCTCCTCCTCCTCCTCTGGAGCAAACCTTCCCCAGCCTCCAGCCCGGCGCCTCCACCCTTCAGAGACCCGGGAGCCAAAAGCAAGCCGAAGATGGGCCTGCTCTGCCGCCGCCGCCACCGCCGCCGCCGCCACCGCCACTCCCCGCCGCCCCCCCAGCCCCCGAGTTCCCCTGGATGAAAGAGAAGAAATCCGCCAAGAAACCCAGCCAAGCCGCCGCATCTCCTTCTCCAGCCGCTTCCTCCGTCCGGGCCTCTGGGGTCGGATCTCCTTCAGGTGGGTGATCCTAGTGGGGGCGGGGTGAAGGGCAGCTGCAAGAGAAGGGGAGAAAGTGAGATGCTGGGGAGTCTGGTGGGGTTCCCGGGGGTCGATGGATTCTGGGGTTAGGGAAGCAAAGTATCCCGCTGGGGTCCAGGCCTAGCCAGAGCCAGCAGCACAACCACCACCCCTCAGCAGATTTTGGAAGCTGACTTGGGGGGTAGGGTTGTTTTTTTTATGTGTGAAAAGAAAATGACTGGATAGAAGTCTTTTCCCATTATCTGTGTAGAATGAAGTGTTGTGTCTGGGATTGAATCTGGAGCCAGGAAACGATGCGATTCTCCTACTTCTCCCAAGCTTAGGAGAAGAAGGGGAAATTCAAAAGCTAGGAAGGAAAGGGGTGAAGATCCCTCTCTCCAGATGGAGGTGGAAAGTTCCGAACTGAGGGGTCCATTGGGAGGACTGGGGGAGGGAGTCTCTGAGGTTCTGGGAGCGAAAAGAAATTGCTCCCCGCCCCCTACGTGGCCCGTGGGCGGCTCTGAATGCACCGACCTGACCCGGGTCCGGTCTTTCCTGCGTGGGAGAGCGCTAAAAAAAAAAAAAAAAAAAAAAAAAAAAAACCCAAACCAAAACAAAAAACCCCCAAAGACACAGAGAGGGAACTGCTTTTTGGGTGGGGTGGGAGCTCGGGTAGGACTGTTGACTGTCTTTTTAGGGGATGGGGTGCTCGCGATCTCAGATAAAGCGAGGCCGGGTTGAGATCTCGCTGATACGCAGAGTGCTTTCCTCGCAGATGGCCCGGGACTGCCGGAGAGCGGCGGCGGCGGCGGCTCGCGCAGGCTGCGCACGGCCTACACCAACACGCAACTGCTGGAGCTGGAGAAGGAGTTCCACTTCAACAAGTATTTGTGCCGGCCGCGACGCGTGGAGATTGCCGCTTTGCTGGACCTCACCGAAAGGCAGGTCAAAGTCTGGTTCCAGAACCGACGCATGAAACACAAGCGGCAGACTCAGCATCGGGAGCCGCCGGATGGGGAGCCAGGCGGGCCGAGCGCCCCGGATGACTCGGGAGACCCAGCCGAGGAACCCGCAGTTAGCCCCGGCGGCACCTCCGCCTCTCACCGGCTGCGAGAAGCCTGCTTCTTCCCGGCCGAAGCCGCGCAGGGTCCCCGGGGTGCACCGCTACCCGCGCCTCCTGCCACTCCCCTGGAGAGTGTGGGCGCGCCGAGCCCCGGCTGCACGATGCTCAGAACCCGAGGCCTGCAGCCAGAGCCCCTGCCCGAAGACACCTGCCCTGAGCGGCCGGATTCGCCTTTCCTGCCCGACCTCAACTTCTTCGCTGCAGACTCCTGTCTCCAGATGTCCGGAGGCCTTTCTCCCAGCCTGCAGGGCTCTCTGGACAGCCCCGTCCCCTTTTCCGAGGAAGAGCTGGACTTCTTCACCAGCACGCTCTGTGCCATCGACTTGCAGTTTCCCTAACCTTTTTTTCTTTCCTTGACCCTTTCCACCTGGTCCTCTTCGGCTGTTGGGGAAAAAAATATATATATCGAGCCTTCTCTACCCCTAGTCACATTTACGTGTTTTGCTAAAATTCAGGTATTAATGAATTAGCGCTTAATCCACTCCCTCCCTTTCACTTTTTAAAAACCACACAGAAAAATTCCATTTGGTAAAACTCCTTCCAACGAAATCTCAGGAATAATTAAACTCTAGTGGGGGAGGGTTTTCTTAAAAAGAACTAGAGGGACCTATTTTCCTCTTTTTTAAGTTTTAGATCGTAGATTATTTATTAAAATTGTTTAATAATAGGAAAAGGGGAAAGTATTTATTGTACATTATTTTCATAGATTAAATAAATGTCTTTATAATACGAAAACGAGTGTTTGTGTTGGGTTCCAGCTCTTTTCCTAAGACTCTATGGCCAGTTTCGTTTTTCCAGGTCCGGCTTGAGGTTGTTCTGGCTTGGGCGACCTAGCAGTAGCATGGTCCCATCTCCCGGGCTGGCAAAGTCCGGGTGATACAAAAGTGACCCTTCTTGGTGGCCACTGCTCTGTCCATGACACCGGGGAGAACTGGTACTTTCGTGGAAGCTTGATCACTCCCTCGTCCGTCCGCCCACAGCCGGCCTTTGGCCCTGCTCACATGTTCCCTGGCTCCCTGCTTGGAAATAAAGATGGGGTGGGTGGAAAAAGAGAGCATGGAGCAGGAGCGGGTGCAAGAAAAAGTCCCAGGGGCCAGCCAGCTTCGAGCCTTGGAGGCGTCACAGAGGGTTAAAGGAAATGAAGGGAGATCCTCTGGCTAGCTAGTCGGCCGGCTTCAGGTGCAGAAGCCAGGCGGGGATTCGGCAAGCTTGGGCCGAGGCCTGCGCCGGGTGCTACTGGGCTGCAGGTCGCTTGGGACTGGAATCGGGGTTAGGAGTCTTGTCGGGAAGCCTGGAGGCTGCTTGGGAAGCATTAGGCCTACAACGAGGAAAGGTTTAGCCAGGAGAGCGGCGGGGAGAGCTGGAAGCAGGGAAGATGCTCAAAATGGCGCTGGGCCGGGCAGCCAGGAGCGCGGGGGAAGCAGCGGTGGCCGCCATGACAGCGGCTGGGGGGATGCTCGGGTCGGCTCCCGGCCCGTCCCCACCCCCACTTTCCTGAGGTCAGATCCTTCACCCCTAAGAGAAGACAGTTTAGGAGCCTCCCAGCAATTGTGGGGTTTTATTTTGTTTTACTTAGAAAAAAAAAGAAAAAAATAGAGGGATGGAGAGGACAGGGGAAACCAAGGGGAGGCCTTCGGCGTGGGAGGGGGAGGCGGGCCTGGGGACCAGGGACCACTTCACCCAGAGTGGCTTTTGATCCTTTGCTCTGGGCTTTGAAACCGTGCCAGAGCGGTTTCCAAATGCAGGCCCACCTGTCTTGACCAACAACTTCATTCTCCATCTCAACACGGCTCCCCGGCTGTTGTCCCCCTCCGCACCCTTCCCGGCTCGGCTTGGTGAACTCAGGAAAGGCGAAGCAGGGATCGCTCTTCCCCATCTGCCTCTTGGATTGTTCTCCGGAACCAGGAGATTTAAGGGACCCTGGAAAGCCATTCATCCTCCTCAGGTTTATTTAATATTTCTCCGGCTCAGAGACAGATACCTACCTCCCCGGCAGATGCTGCCCTTTTTTTTTTTTTTTGAAAGCAGTTTATTTCCTGGGCCTCCTAGACTTTTCTCTGAGACCAGCAGGAGCCAACGTAGGTGGTGACATGGAGGACTAGGCAAAGCCACTGTATTTTTTTTCCCCCCCAACGGGTCCCTCAGTGTAAGAAGTACACACATTTTATTCAGCTGGAATTTAATCCTTTAAACTGTCTTAATATAGAATCCCCCTCATGCATTAAATAATCTTATGTCATGTTAAATTGCACTTATTTCTCTCATAAATAAATTAATATAGAACAATTAGATGTGTTATTATAATAATACCGTGTATCTTATTAGTTTATTTTCCCTCATAAAATATATAGGTATGAAATAAATTCAATATATTAAAGTAATAATACACAGCTTATTGGCTTGTGTGTTTATTTTCCCCATAAATAAGTGAATATATAATATATTAAAACCACACTATACATCTCATTGGACCGTGTGTTTATTTTTCTATAAAATATGCCTACAGGCAGTGTTTAGCGTCTTAAAAATCACAGCACATACGCCATCTCTATGCTAGCAAAATGAGGGAGACATATCAATTGGGGCTTTGACTTCTATGGATAGCAAAACTAGATAATTTAGTCTAATTAAAAAATGTTCTTGCAGCCATGCTAGGCTGTTACAAAGATCAAGGATACCAGAAAGATCTCACTAATTACCCACCTTCCAGCTTTCTTTGGTCAGAAGGAGAATACCCTTCATCAATGCCAAAAGACAGGAGCTGCAGAGAAACCCCATTCAGGGATGCTGGCCTGCAATACCCAGGGATCCCTGCGGCTTCAGTTCTGTAGATGATTGGTTGTTCCATGGCCTAGCAGCACCAACATTACCTGAGCTTGTTAGAAATGCAGAATCTTAGGCTCTACTCCAGACCTCCGGAACCTGAACCTGCAATTTAGCAGATTTCTAAATGATTTATAGGCACATTAAGGTTTGAGAAGGACTGCTAGATTACATTGCCACCTTGCTTTCTGCCTTCCTCCACGCTTAAGAATTTTTGAGAGCTGGGCATAGTTGTGCACACCTATCGTCCTAGCACTCAGGAGGTCTAAGCAGGAGGACCATGGGTTTCAGGCTAGTCTACATAGTGAGGCCCTGTCTCAAAAAAGAAAAACCTGGTCGTGGTTCATACCTGTAAACCCAGACCTCAGAAGGCTGAGACTGAAGGACGGCTGTGAGTTTGAGGTTAGCCTGATTTACATAGTGATTTCTAGGCCAACCTACAAAATGAGAGTCTACCTCAGAAAACAAAACAAAACAAAACTCAGAGCCGGGCGGTGGTGGCGCAGGCCTTTAATCCCAGAACTCGGGAGGCAGAGCCAGGCAGATCTCTGTGAGTTCGAGGCCAGCCTGGGCTACCAAGTGAGCTCCAGGAAAGGCGCAAAGTTATGCAGAGAAACCCTGTCTCAAAAAACCAAAAAAAAAAAAAAACCTCAGAAAAAAAAAAAAACCTCAAAAATAAGATAGAAGGGTCTGGAGAGTTAGTTGGCTCAGTAGTTAAGAGCACTGGCTGCTCTTGCAGAGGACCTGAGTTCAGTTCCCAGCATTCACATAGTGGCTCATAACTATCTCTAGCTCCAGTTCCAGAGGATCTGATCCTCTGTTTCTGACCTCCACAGTCACCAGGCACACTTGTAGTGCACAGATATATATGCAGGTATATGCAGGCAAACATCCTTACACTTAAAAATAAAATCAATCAATCAATTAAATAAATAAAATAAAAGAGAGAAAGAGAGAGAGACACACACACAGAGGGAGAGATAGATAGATAGATAGATAGATAGATAGATAGATAGATAGATAAAGATTTTTGATCCATTTTACTTGGCTATGACCTTCCAATTCTTCCAACCTCATTGTTCAGAGAATCTCAGCTATGCCGGCCTTGCTTTCTCATGTTAAAATGAAAGGTCCAGCAAAGTTCAATCTACCTGTTTAGATTCATGTGTTTTCTTTATGATAGGGAAAGTCATTTCCAACCCAGGAAATCAGGGCATCCATCTTTCCTCTCGGTGATTATTAGAGAAGAGTTGAAATTCTGCTTCCAATAAACATTCAGCCTTTTTGTCTCTATCCTTCCCCAGATTCATCAAGTCACCATCTTTGGTGATAGCCCAGAAGAATAAAAGAGGCAACACATTTCCAAGAGGAAGAGACACGCATCTTTAATTTCCCCTTTCAATGTCAACATCAGGGGATCCCTGTCAATACGGAATGCATCCCACTTAGCTCCTTTTCCTCTCTTCATCTCTAGGGCCATTCTGCCTACTTTATCCCGAGATTTTGCAGTTGAATGTAGAGGAAAAGGGAGAGCAAGAGTGGTTCCTGAGTAGGGAAGTTGACCCCTCCAGTGGTGGCAGGCTGGGACATGATTCCTCTCGGGTCAGGACCAACTATGAGTAGCCTGTAGCACAGAGAGGTTATAAATTGGCTGTGGCTGGAGCAGGAAGGCTTCAGTGCAGGCCCAAAAGCGGCTGGTCAGTCTGCTGTGCTCTTTAGTGAATCCTTCTTGCAAGAAAAATGGCGCATTAATGCTACAGTGAAAGCAAAGGACCATTAAACTGAGAAATTACTTGCAATCATGATAACCCAGAGTCATTTAAAAAAAAGTTAACTTATGCCTGGGCAAGTCCCTTCCCCTTTCTGGACCTCAGTTTCTCTGTCTGTGAAATAAATGGAAGAACTGAATGTTTTTAATGTAGTCTACATTAGTTTACGCTAAAAGCATATTTGTTAATCCTCACAGGTGATGTTGTGAAATTTATTATGGCTGGGGTTGTGCTCTAAAATGACTCTTTGTTTGTTTGTTTGTTTTTTGAAACAAGGTTTCCCTGTGTAGCTTTGGAGCCTGTCCTGGAACTCACTCTGTAGCACAGGAGCCTTTCCTCAAACTCACAGAGATCCACCTGCCTCAGCCTCCCAAGTGCTGGGATTAGAGGTGTGCACCACCACCGCCCGGCTAAAATGACTCTCGATGTTTGACAGTAGCCTACCTCCACATTTCTGGTGGACCATTTTAACAAAATGTAATGTATATCTCTGCACCTGGAATCATGTTCACAACCATTTACTTACATTTTCAATGAGCATGCCACTGGATACAGTGGTTATGTGCCAGGAGCCATATATTCATTAAATGGTACAAGTATTCGAAAGTGTCCTACCCAAGTCTCTCTGTGGCTTTCATCCTTTGCCATCTTTCCAGATATTTGCCTATGTTTACCATTATTTAAAAAGACTAGTCCATTTCATTTACAAAGAACCACTGGAATTCCTTGACACATGGTATAACAGCCTTTTATCAGGTTACTGGGCATCAGAACATAGGCACAAATCATGATTTTCCCTAAATATCCCTACAAAATTCTGATCTTCCAGACCTCTGATAAGCATCATGGGCTCTACTTTGTAGCTTCCTAAAATGTGCTGTCAATCAAATGTATGTCTGAGATTTGCAGAAAGTGGCCTCTAGGGCTCTACTTTATCCTTTCTGCCTTTTGTGGCCACTATAGCCTAGATCCTCCAGTGACTTCCCACTGGTTACTTCGGTTCTCCATTCTCCATAGTGAGGCAGGGATTTCAATACTCCTTTCTCAGAGCACAGAGTGAGTAGTTGAAGGAGTCTATTTCTCTTCTAACCTAAGCCAGTTTGGATACTCATTCAGTTCTGAATTTAGCTTGATCAAGTTTTAAAAGATATATTATTATTATTATTATTGCATAAGTGTGTGTGTGTGTGTGTGTGTGTGTGTGTGTAGTCATACCTTGACTCGTGTAGAGGTCAGAGACAACTTTGTGAACCTGATTCTTCCCAGTTATCTATACATGGGTTCTGAGGATTGAACTTGGGTCGGTGGACTTGCACAGAAAGTGATTTGACCTGCTGAGCCATTAATTTCTCCAGCCACTAATCAATATTTCAAGAATCTTGTGTGTGTGTGTGTGTGTGTGTGTGTGTGTGTGTGTGTGTGTGTGTGTACCCGTGTGTTCAGGTCAGAAGCCTGCAGAGGTCAGAAGAGGAGGTGCTGGATCCCCTGAAACTGGAGTTAGAGATGGCTGTGAGCTATCATGTGGACACTGAGAACTGAGCTTGGATCTTCTGCAAGAAAAAGTACTCTTAACTGCTGGGCCACCTCTCCATCCCTGATTCTTTTCTAAAAAATAAAAAAAATACATTTATTTATTTACTTGTGTGTGTGCGTGCGTGTGTGTGTGTGTGTGTGTGTGTGTGCGCGCGCGCGTGTGCACATGTGCATGGAGCAAATGTGGAGATGAGAAGACAACTTGTGAGTCACAGATACTGAACTCAGATGGTCAAACTCAGCAGCGATTGCTTTTACTCCCTGAACTATCTTGCCAGTCAGTCCCTTGATCAAGTTTTGGTGAGTTTTCCAAAGTATTTATTTTGGTCAAAGGTATTACATTTGCCCAGGCATTGTGACTCATGCCTTTAATCCCAGCACCTGGGAGGCAGAAGAAGGAGGATCTCTGAGTTTGAGGCCAGTCTGGTCTACAGATGGAGTTCCAGGACATCCAGGGCTACACAGAGAAACCCTGCCTTCAAAACAAAAACAAAAACAAAAAAGAAAAACAAAAAAATCATATTTAACTAAACATAATTATTATTCTTTTCTTTTGTTCTTTTTTTAGACAGAGTCTTATTATGTAGCTCTGGTTGTCCTGGAACTCACTATGCAGACCAGGCTGGCCTTGACCTCACAGATGCTGTGGGATGTCTTTCTGTATATTGTGAATATGTGTTGCTCTGATTCGTTGATAAATAAAGTTGCATTGGTCTATGGCAAGGTGGCTTGGAGGCAGGCAGGAAATCCAAGGAGATATATGGGAGAAGAAAGGAGAGGAAAGAGAGAGACACCAGCCTGCTGCCCAAGGAGCGACATGCCAGCAAATTGGTAAAGCCATGGAACACGTGGGCAAAACATAGATTAATAGAAATGGGTTAATTTAAGCCAGGTGGTGGTAGCGCACACCTTCAATCCCAGCACTTGGAGGCAGAGTCAGGTGGATCTCTGTGAGTTCAAGGCCAGCCTGGTCTACAGAGTAAGATCCAGGACAGGCACCAAAACAGAGAAACCCTGTCTCAAAAAACCAAAAAAGAAATGGGTTGATTTAAAATATAAGAGCTAGCTAGCAAGAGACCTGTCATAGGCCATACAGTTTGTAAATAATATTAAGCCTCTGAATGATTATTTTATAAACAACTGTGGAACCACAGGGCTGGGTGGGACCGGAGAAAACTTAAGGCTGCACAGAGATTTTCCTGCCTCTGCCTTTCAAGTGCTGGGATTAAAAAGTATGCTCCACCGTGCCTGGCCATTTTCTTATTTTATTTGTATGTATGTTTTGCTTACATCCATATCTGTGCATCATGTGTGTGCCTAATGCCTTCCAGAGGCCAGAAGAGGGAGTTGGATCCCCTGCAAATGAAGTTACAGACCTTTGTGAGCTGGGAATTGAATCTAGGTTCTCTGGGAAGGGCAACCAGTGCTAGAGCCAGCATTTTCTTTTATCATCATCATCATCATCATCATCATCATCATCATTATTAGTTTTGTTTTTTTGAGACAGGGTTTCACTATGTAGCCTTGGCTGTTTTGGATCTAGCTGGTCTTGAACTCACAGAGATCCACCTGCCTCTGCCTCCTGAGTGCTGTAATTAAAGGCTTGTGCCACCACAGCCTGGCTCCTTTTATTATTATTGTTATTAATTTTTCATATTATTGTGACTCGAACCCAGGGCCTCATGCGTACCAGGCAAGTGCTCTACTACTACACGATATTCTCAGCTGTGGATAAGCTAATCAAGTAGAAAATTATTTTAATTCTTCACAACATGCTAAGTTTTTCTTTGAGAACAATCTCAATTTTGTTTGAACATGTGACCATGCAGCCATTCACTCCAGATACATGTTCAGCCTGCATCCTTCTAATCTCTTTAAAGCCACCACCTCAAAGGGACAATTTCTAAGCCCAAATGCCACTAAGAAAGGAACAATGCCACCCTCCCTAGAAATTTTTCATTAAATATTTGGAGAATCAAGACTTTCTTTTCTAATATGCAAACTCAAACCTTTCTTCTGCAATTTTTATCACCTGAGTTCCTTGTTAAGTGTTAGAGTTTAATTTCAAAACAAAACCTAAAATAATACACAACAAAAATCGCTTTAGCTTAGAAGAATATTGTCTGCCTAAATAGGACCAACCCTCTCCATTTTCAATGAAATTTGCATATGATACAATGCACATTGTGTAATATATGGTGATACGTTACATAAAAGGATAGTATTGTGCTGTTCTCCTATCTCCTATTTCCATATTTTAATATGCTAGTCATATTAAAAAGCAGAAGACTGACTCATAGTATTTCAGAGTGTGCATGTAATGTTATTATCACACATCTACAGAATTCTCCATGGTTGATATTTTCTTGTTTGCTTTCATCCCTCTAACACTGCAGCAGGGGAAGTCATATTAAACCCATTCTTCTTCTTTGAGGCTGAGACTCTGAGAAGTCAAGGAATTCGTCCGGAGTCCTAATATTTAAAAATGGCCAAGCGGGGACTTGAACCCAAGTATTCCAGACCCAAGTCTAGGACTCATTCTACTGTAGCATTGTCACACCTACCACCTAAAGTCTCAGCCAGATTCACGACACTTGAATTACCTTACATTCGAAGAAACGACACCGGATCTGTATTGCATCCCTTCTACCACAGCAGCAAGGTGTTATTTCCTACAGTGGGAAAATGATAACCTGATTACATGTTCTTCTTATTCTGAATGGCCAGTCTTTGATCTTGAGTTTTCTGCCTCCCAAAATTTGGGCTGGGATGAGCATACAGATGTGCTTGGGGCCTAATTGTAGCACTAATCTTAAAAGGTCTTATTAATAAAAACAAACCTGGAGCCAGGTTTTGGGGTGAATGCTAGAAGATCAAAGAAGCAGAACAAGCCACAGCCACCTCACCTTGCCAGTTCCTCAGCTGATCCTGTTTCCTCAGACTGGAAGTCTCTGAGTCCTCATCCAGAATGAATCTCAGCTGAACTGCTGCTCAAAGCCTAAAAGCTTAACCAGGCTCTAGTTCCTCGTCCTCACGCTTTAAATACCTTTTTGCTTCCTGCCATCACTTTCTGGGATTAAAGGCTCTTGTTACCGCGCCTGGCTATTTCCAGTGTGGCTTTGAACTCACAGAGATCCAGGCGGATCTCTGCCTCTGGAATGCTAGGATTAAAGGCGTGTGTGCTACCATTTCTTGGCCTCTATATCTAGTGGCTGTTCTGTTCTCTGACCCCAGATAAGTTTATTAGGGTGCACAATATTTTGGGGAATACAATATCATCACACCTAATGATAACATCATTATATTGATTTTGCCAACTCCACCTGCTTCTTTCCTAAACAGCTTCTTCAACAAAAAGGACCAGAATGTGAGATGTGAACTTTTAATATATTCTTCTTCTGTTAGACTGACTCCCATGTCTGTGTTCTCAGCCTTAGGAATAGAACCCTCGAAGAATTCTAGGCCAGGCATATTAGGACACCTACAAGGCCAACACTAGGGAGGCGGAGTCTGGAAGATTAGGAGTTCAAAGCCAACCTCAGATACATAGGAAGCTCAAGACCAATTTAGGTTACAGAAGAGTCTGTCTTTAAAAAAAAAACAAAAAAAAAAAAAAAAAAAAAAAAAAAAAAAAAAAAAAAAAAAACAGCCGGGCGGTGGTGGCGCATGCCTTTAATCCCAGCACTCGGGAGGCAGAGCCAGGTGGATCTCTGTGAGTTCGAGGCCAGCCTGGGCTACCAAGTGAGCTCCAGGAAAGGCACAAAGCTACACAGAGAAACCCTGTCTTGAAAAACCAAAACCAAACCAAAACAAAACAATGAAGGATAATTTCAGATCTAAACATGCCCATGTTCTATATATGTCTAAGCACATCATATATAGTAGGAAATCAACTTTATTTCATTTTGGGGGCTGGATCCACTCAGACCCTCAGGTGAATTTCAGTAGACCAGTTAGAAAATTCGATACCACAGGCTACTCTAGCCAGTGAAACTATGAAGGAGAATGGGGAGCTAGGGGGATTGGACTGCTAGGTTTCTAATCTTTTCTGCCCAAATTTCAAGAGCTAGCAGGAATTTAGGAACATTGAGGGTTTTGTTTGTTTTTCTGTTTCTTTATTTGAGACGGGCTCTCATTATGCGGCCTTGGCTGGCTAGGAACTTGCTGCATAGACCAGGCTGTCCTTGAACTTACAGAGATCCAACTTCCTCTGTCTGCAAGTGCTGGGAGTAAAGGCCTGTGCCCCATGCTTGGTAATTTTGGAAAGTCTGAATGTACTCCCTATCAGAAAGAAGAGTGGCAGGGGGCTGAACGAGACAGCACAACACATCTGGAGAATGGAGCCCCACACCAGACAGGGTCACTGACTGTGACTCAAGTACCTTTGGCTCAGCCTTTTTTTTTCCTTCTCTCTGTCATTAATAACTGACTATAGGTGACACTGAGTTCAACGATTAAAGAGGAAATGTATCTTCCCAACTCCCGGGCAGATATACATGCTGTTTATTAGACACCTTTGGAGTTTACTTCTTCCTTTAGACCCCACATTGGTTCCTTAACTAGTGGGAGAGAAGGCTCTCCCTGGGATGAGAGAAAGGTAGTGAATGAAACAGGACAGCCACGTCACACTTGGGTCTAACTCAGCCTGAGGCTCAGGAATAATGCCTGGTCCTTAGACTCAAGGGTCCCATCCTCGGGGAGAACATTTAAAAACAAGAAGAAAAGTTGGAGGGAAACTGCGGTGTCCCCTCCCACTGCCAAGGGTGAATGAAGTAGGAAGGAATGGACTCCCTCCCACCTCAATAACCACTTTTCAAGTTTCAGTCCTCTGCAGGCCACCCTTTCCATCTCGTTCTCCTCTCCTTTGTCTGCACACATCCCTTTGGCAAGTGAACATTCTCTCCTCTCCCCCTCCAGTCCCATCGCATCTTTCTTAAAGAGGTTACTAACTGGTCCCTACCCTCCCCGACCTGTCTGGGTCTAAAACAGAGCACATGTGCAGAGAAGGGGATGAAGAATCAGAGAAGTGTTTTGAGCTCTTTCTCCTTGAGGGCTAAGCAAGACTCAGAGTGGCCAGGAAAAGGAACGGGGTGTGTGGGGGGGGAACAGGACTCTGCCAATGCAGAATAGAAAGAGGCATGGTGACTAGAGAGCCAGACAAGGGCCACTGGGGGGATGGGAGCCAGCAAGGCACAGAAACACAGAGGTGGAGACAAGTTGGGGCCCTCGAAGAGAGGAATGTGTGCCTGGCTTTTTTTAGGATAAGGAAACCTGAGAGGTTTCAAGGATTGCCCCAGACTTGTCCCACCTGCTCTGGCTTCCTCCCCTGAGCACCAGTGTTTACTGAGATCTCCTCCTGAACTCTTGCCCTCCTGGACTTGCCCTAGCTCAGGCCCCAGGCCTGTGGCCAGGCAGACACCCTGACATGTTACAAATGAGAGTGGGTGTTGGATTCTTGTCCTCAGAGTCCGGAGGAGGAGAATCAATGGCCTCTACCCAAGAGCTTCTCTTCTAATCCCAACCTGCGTCTGCGTCTGTGAGAGTGAGCAAGGCACTTCCTGTGTTCCCTCCCCCAACCTTAACCCAACAGGCAGCAAGAAAAGGTGAAGTCCCACCTCTAAACCTTAGGTTAGAAATCAAAGCCTCAAAAGCTCTGCACCAATTCTTCCATTCTCCAAGCAAACTAAACTTTACCTATTCTAGAACACTCACGGAAAATTTGGGCAATCGTTAACACTTAACTAGCATTGGATTTATAGACTTGAGGCTTGAAATCGAGAAAAAAAACTTTCAGAGAGACTAAGGATAATGAGGTGGGGGAACTGGAGGAATGCAGGGTCCTTACTGGTTTTAAACACTTTTGAAAGGAGAATAAAAATTCCCTTCCTTCTCATCCCCCTGTAAACATCACCTGGCTCACTCATTGCTGCTCTCTGGAGAGATATAGGGAGTTATTTAAGTCTGAGTGAGTGAGCCAGCTACAGCTCTGGATGGCTAGAGAGAGGATAAATACATCTAGAGAGATGAGTTGATGGATAGGTAGGGAACGAATATAAATATGGAGAGAGATGGACGAAGAGAAAGATGAATTGAGACAGAGAGAATATAAAGAGAGGCTGAGGGAGAGAAATGGATGTGCGAATGAGGAGAGAGCGTTTATGCAGAGAGAGGAATGGGGCGTATCTCATCTTCCTCTTCACGTTTCTGGAGTCCTCGCTGGTCCCCTTGAAATGCCATTTTCCCACCCCTTGATTCCTAATGAATTCTCCTGGATTTTAGAGCCTGGCTCACACCCTGAGGTGTTTTTACAGCTTCCCAGCCTTTCTAGTCATCCTTTTGTCCCGTGATGACATACCTCACCAGGCTGCCCTAGCCCAGTCATCCCAAGACAAACTGGGAGAAAGAAACGTAGAAAGGGGGTTCTGGACAGAGCATCGAGTCTGCCTCTCCCATCTCTTGCCCTACTGTCTTGGGTGGGGGTGGGTTTCTTTGGGGGGAGAAGAGCGTGAGGGGCAGCTGGGTTGAATTTGTCCAAATCTAATAATCCAAGAACCTATTGAAGGCCTTGGGGGTTGGGAGGGGAGTAAAGTCTTGAATATTCTTCCAACATCTCCCCCCTTCTCCCTCTGGTCCCTTCTTTCCAAAAAGTCTTTGAAGAAAGATGTTTTTGACGCTTCCATGTCGCTCTCAGATGGATGGGCTGAGAGTGATTGAAATGTCTTTGTCATGCTAATGCTTGGGGGGTGATGGATGGGCGCCGGGGCTGCCAAACTCTGGCCCGCTTAGCCCATTGGCCTGGGAGAGATCACATGTGCCCCCCCACCCCCACTCCCTATCCCCTTCCTAGGGGAGCGCTGGCCGGGGCAAGCTGGCCCAGGCCATGGACTCAAGCCTCAGAGCTGTGACATACTGCCGAAAGGTTGTAGGGCAAGAGGGTGTCTCCCCCAAACTGCCGGACCCTCCTTCAGCCTCTACATGGACTATAATAGGATGAATTCCTTTTTAGAGTACCCACTTTGTAATCGGGGACCGAGCGCCTACAGCGCCCCAACCTCCTTTCCCCCCAGCTCAGCTCCAGCCGTTGACAGCTACGCGGGGGAGAGCCGGTATGGTGGGGGGCTGTCCAGCCCAGCGCTCCAACAAAACTCGGGGTATCCTGTCCAGCAGCCACCTTCATCCCTGGGGGTGTCCTTTTCCAGCTCCGCTCCCTCGGGGTACGCCCCAGCGGCCTGCCACCCCAGCTATGGGCCTTCTCAGTACTATTCTGTGGGTCAGACGGAAGGAGATGGAGGCTATTTTCATCCATCGAGCTACGGAGCCCAGCTAGGGAGTTTGCCCGACAGCTACGGAGCGGGTGGAGTCGGCCCAGGGCCATATCCTCCGCTGCCGCCGCCGCCGCCGCAGCCCCCTTACGGAACTGAGCAGACCGCAAACTTTGCACCAGCCTACGATCTCCTCTCTGAGGACAAGGAATCATCCTGTTCTTCAGAACCCAGCACTCTCACTCCCCGGACCTTTGACTGGATGAAGGTCAAGAGAAACCCACCTAAGACAGGTAGGGCTCAGAGTGGTCACTTCCTCACCTTGGCCTAGGCATGCACGGAGGGAGGGCCCTGGGCCAGGGCATGGTTCATCCCTTCAGCTGCTTTGGTATTGGCAGGTAAGTATTCAGGTCAGCTGAGATTTCCCCATCGGGTAAGTTTAGGGCCACCTCCTTAAGGAGGTCTCCACAATCTACCTCCTTGTCCATGGGCCCAGTTTGGAACCAGTACCTCATGTTTCTCTCTGAAGGTACCGTATGGATGGGAGATTGGTTCTAGATTTGGAAATTGCTAATGGAGGGTGTGTGTGGTTCTACATAGGGACTCAAGTTTGAGTCGAATGATGAATGAGGATACAGAGTGAATTGGGAGGAGTGGGGGGGGGGAGAAAGAGGTGAGAGAACTGACGTGGCTTTTCTCCCCGCCCCGCCCCTAGCGAAGGTGTCCGAGCTGGGACTGGGCGCTCCCGGTGGCCTCCGCACAAACTTCACCACGCGCCAGTTGACCGAGCTGGAGAAGGAATTTCATTTCAACAAATACCTGAGCCGTGCGCGGAGGGTGGAGATCGCCGCCACCCTGGAGCTCAATGAAACACAGGTGAAAATATGGTTCCAGAACCGGCGCATGAAGCAGAAGAAAAGAGAACGAGAGGGAGGCAGGGTGCCTACAGCCCCTTCGGGTTGCCCCAAGGAAGCGCCTGGAGATGCCTCCGACCAGTCCACGTGCACCTCCCCCGAAGCCTCGCCCAGCTCCATCACCTCTTGAACTACCCGGCTTTCAGCGCTGGACCCAGTCCTCTCGTAGACTCTCCCAAACTTCACAGCCCTGGTTATCCTCCTCAAGGCCGCGCAACCAGTTTAGAGCTGCCTAGGAAACTGGGCAGGAGTGGGGAAACTAATTTTTCTCAGATCTGGGGGTGGAGGGACGGCTGATAGCTGGGGGATCCTACAGGTCTCGGGATTTCGGGAGTACCCAGCCATCAGAGGTGGAGAAAAGGCCTTTTGCCTTTGATCTGGAGGTTGGCTCAATGTCAACACTCTAGTGGGGGTAGGAGCCAGCTCACCCTGGATTCTCCTTTCCCTTCCGACTGTGCCTTTGAGCTTGGAGAATTCTCTTTGAGCATTCTTGCCCCCAACTCTGCTTTCTAGGCCTGGGATAGAAAGAATCCTCAGGATTTTCCTGTGGGGGATGTGTTGGAGTGCAGGCACATTACCATCCATCTTTAATCTTAATCCTTAATCCAGCCAACTCACCGCAGACCTTATAATAGCGCCGACTACCTTGTGACATACCAAAAACAAACAAACAAACAAACAAAACAAAAAAAACCCCAACCAACCAACCAAAACCAACTAAACCAACAAAAAACACCCTGTCCCAAGCAATCCCACAAACTCTTTGCTGGCACACTCTATTGCACTAATGCAGCCTTCCGAGGCTGTTTTGTGAAACCCACCCCTTCCCACCGGCTACGCCATCACTAAATCACCAAAGCGTTTTGGAAGTTGGTACTATTTCTGGAGCATCATTGCAAGGACCGCCTCAAGTAATCCTCAACCAAGAAGGGGTGGGCACTACCCCCTCCTCACCTCCTCTCCCCCTATTTATTGCCTCTGGAAACCCCCCACCCCATTCTCTTTTCCACAAGCCGCCCTACCCCTGGGGCAGTCTGGACAGGTCCAGGAATAGCGACTGAGTTCCCAGCAGATTCCTGCATTTCTCTGAACTTTGAAGACAGCAGAGAGGCCATTTGAGTTTCTGGAAAACTATGTCCCAAGCAAGCCAGGTTCCCTTTGTATCTAAGCTACCTCATTTCAATAAAGTCTGTTTCTCAACCTTTCTTTCTGCTTCTGCTTCTCTATCTTGGGCTGGAGGAGACCATGAACTTTACCAGCCCATTGACTGGTTGGGCCAGGAGAAGTCAAGATAATGAGAACTGAGCGGGGCCCCAACCAAGGTAGAAGTGGGCCCCAGACACCTAGTAGCCCACTGGTCTTTTGGGAGAGCCCAGAAGCACATGGTGGAAGGTGGTAGAGCCAGACAGTTCTGAGATGGTCTTGAGAAATGGGTGGAGAAGGAGGGAAACAGCTGTTAGAGATGTCTGAAAGAGGGCACAAGGGGATTTGGGGGGATGGCAGAGGAGGGGACTCTACTTGTTCCCTTTCTCTCTACTCTCCCCACCCCCCACCTCCCCTAGGGCTTGCACTGGACCCTGGTAACTGTAAAGACAGCAGGCTCGAAGCTAGGGGATGTCGCGCCCTCATTCTTGCTCCCAGAGTTGGAAGATGGGTCATTGGCGAAGTCCTCACTAGCACACACATTAAGCCCCAATTCCAGCCCTTCCACACAGGAATATCAGATTGAGTCGTGTGCAATTGACCAGTCATTTGGCTAAGGCCCAAGGTACTGAACCCCAGGAAGGAGGTGGCTTTGGAAGAGATCTGTGAGGGATGGGGGTAAGGAGGTGCTCAAAGGTGGATGGGGGAGGTGCTGGGTACTGGGTGAACAGTGGGGCCTGGGGGTGGACAGAGGCAGCGGAGGTATACCAGGATCCTGAGCTGACCTTTTTACCTTTAAGCACCTCTAGGCTTTCCAAACAAGCCTGCAGTGAGCCCAGGGGGCAGCTATTGTCTCGCCGCCAGCACCACTGGCAAATCTTTAGTAAGCAGAGGCAGGGGGCCATGCCTCTGGAAGCTCATGGAAGTGGCAAACTGCAGTCACTCTGGGCTCCAGAACGCCATTGAAATGACAGGGGGCTCCAAGCTCTATGCCTAGTCTATTGATTCTGGTGACCCAGAGATCCTCTAAGCTCTAGGGCCAGGACCATACCACTGGGGTGCAGTGATGGTGAAGACAGGTCTTATCTGCCCCCCAATCCATTTAATTCGTGACCTTGCAAAGGAAGACAGGCAGCGAAAAGGACTGAACGCTTGTAAGCAATGCTAAGCGTTTGTTTCCTTGTGAAATTGGTGCCATTAGGCGAGAGGCAACGTTATCAATAATTGCACAGCTCAGCTGGAGAGGAAGAGAAGCATTTAAGAGGAAGCCCAGCTTTCCCAGAGGTTGCTTTCTTGTCCTGTCTTAAAAGGAAAAAAAAAAAAATCTATTAACTGCTTTTCTCCATTTAATTGAAATTGCCATCAAGCTTGGCTTCCCCAAAGGGGTCACCTTGACAGGAGAGGCCAGAGCAAGTGTCTTTGAAACAAATTTCCTCTTGCTTGAAGCTGTTTAATATCAACTGGTTAGAGCCCTTGGTTGGGGTATTTATGGAACCTCCAACTGTTAACTCCTATGGACAAGTGAGCAGTGGTTAGGGCAAGGCTGGACTACAAGGATGGTAGAGCTAAAGGAGTCTCAGACTTGGGGTGACAGGCCCTGGGGGAAGGGTGATCGAAGGGCCTGGAGAGAAGCAGAAGGCCTTTGATTTTTGGTCATAGCAGAGGGAACCAACAGATTCCTCCAGGGAAGGTGTGTGTGTGTGTGTGTGTGTGTGTGTGTGTGTGTGTGTGTGTGATCAATTCTTCATTAACAAGAGGCCGGCTGAAAATAATCCACAATGGTCAGAGTCTTCCATTTCCTTAGATACAAAACTCCAGACTCCATTGCACTCTTACTTACTTGAATCTCACTTCCAACCCAAGGCCCTGGAATGAATGGGTTTACTGGAAGGTGTTTATTTGGAGAAACAAACAAACAAACATCATGGTATAGTCTTCTCTCACAAATGTCAAAAGAGAGTCTGGTAAACAGAAAAGCAAAAATGCCTTTTTTTTCCAATTGACTCAAGTTGGTGGTTTGCATTGTTAAACTCCCCAAAATAGATGCCCAAATATTTCATTCATAGACTCCTCCACACCTCTCAGAGAGGTACTTTTTTTTCCCTGTGTGCACAAATTGAAACCCATCTATTCCCACATCTTCATTTACTAGATAAAAAAATAAATCCAGTTTTGCAAATGAATCCCTCTCCATATAATCTTGGTTTTTCATGGGAAGGAGAGTTTTCAGGGCTGGTTGGAAGTTTGTTAACATCTCTCAGAATCCTAGCCCTTCTGATCTCCAGGCAGTCAGTCGCAGTGATGTGGGACCCCACCCAATCTACACCATCTGTTCTCCGCCCAAGTGCGAACTTTTCCTCTTTTTATTTGCCCTTTCCTCAACATTTGCTCTCTCAATGTGAGGTCCTTTGATCTCTTGGGTGAGGGAGAAAGATTTTGAAAACCTCCAACCTCTTGTTTTGATTTGTAAACCCTGGGATTTCTTTGCTAAGGGCGTTCCTTGCAACAGTACCCTTGGGTGGTTGGTCAGAGTCAGGGCAGAGAAAAGGGAGTAGATGGAGAAGTTAAGAGGTGATGAAGGTCAGAATGGTCTAGAGAGAAGGACCACGGAGTTGGGAAACTATCCAGCTTGCAGTGCTGAAATCTAAGCCCTGCTTCCTGATAGCGTTGTGGGTCTTGGGCTAGGGGCTGATTTCTTTCATCCAGTTTCATTGTCTATGGAGTGAGGACAAGTTTAACACCAGCGTCATAGGACTGATGTTGCAATTAAGTTAGTTAACACGTTAAAAATGTTTCATAAATAAAGGTGAGTTAGAACAACTATTATCACTGTATAAAGGGATACGTCTGCTTCCCTTCCCGTAGCCCCGTTCTATTGCAGGGAGTATCTTGGCTATGTCACCCCCCACACTTACTCTTATTTGATCCCTGGTAGGTGTATAGGGCTAGGGACAGGTAGAAGAGGTTCCCTTATCAGTGGCCAGCAACACTTTATGTCATCTGTTTGAGCTTTCTCCTCCTTTTCCTTATTTCATCCTGACTACCTATCAAGGAGGTGAACTACCTCGGCCTCTTTTTCTCCTCCCACTTCTGCATTATGGGAAGATGGACAGAAAGCCTTTAATAGTCCTTTGTATCCTTTTGAAGAGGGATGCTTTAAATTCTTGATTAGAATGGCGGAGGGCAAACATTCTGAACTACAAGTTAGTTTTCAGTGTGGTCCCCATTCTGCTGAGTGGGTGAGCTCATGCCGGTCTGTTTTCTTAGATTCCAGTCCTTCAGATACAATATAGATGATGTGGAAGCCATATATATATATATAGTTCTCAGGATGCTGTCTGGCACAGAGTTAGGAGTGCAGAGAGATTTCTTGTTTTATGTGGCTACAGAAATACATTTTCTATTACTCTCTTACACCGAGTTAATTATAACCCTGGCATAACAGACGCAGGCATCCTCTAGCCTTCATCCCTTATACTGCACCAGCAGACCCATTTGGCACTCAAGCCACAGGACTTGCTGCCAGGGAATAAAATAATTATGAGTGAAAGGATACAGAGGAGTCCCACAGAACACTGTTTAATAGTAAAGACAACAGTCACAAGGAGGGTTCTTCCTGATAGGATAGTTTCATTGCATCCCTCTAGACTGCATCCTCTCTGCAGTCATGACACTGGGCTCCCTGCACTTGTACCAACTTCCCCTCCCCCCCACCGCCCCGTGACTCATTTCTGGCTCCAAGGAATTCTTTGCGCTACTTCCCTTATTTGACTTAACTCTTGTCTCAGGTGCTTCGACTTTAGCCATTTCCCCATTCCCCAACATGTCCTAGCTAACCAGTATGTCCTGGATACAACAGGAACTGGCAATGTAGAATCTGTAATTCTTAGAAAACCAGAAAGGCTCAGACAGCTACGAACTCCAGCTCAAAGGCTGGCCTCCTGGCTTTCATTCATTGTCATTGTCTTGGTTGGAAAAGAAATGGACCAGATCTTCTGAAGAAAGAATTTCAGAGCCGGTCAGAAGACCTGAGTTTGCTCTACTGAGGACATCATTTGTGACCTTGGAGAAGTCACCAAGTTTCTCTAGGCCTACATCCCTAGTATTTAATATAAGTGGAAATATTATTTTGCCCCATAGATAGAGGAGATGGGTGTAAGAAGGAATGGAAACTTGGGGGTGGGGATGTAAGGAGAGGGATAATTTAGGTAGGAGGCATCCTGGTGAATCTATTCTACTGACTTAGAGCTAATTAAAATCACTTTCTGTATTTCCTTCAAGCTCTCATGATCACTGGCCTGGGTCTGGAGTGATCCGTGCCTGCAGCCTTTTCTGCCTGGAGGGGAGCTGAGGAGGGAGGCAGCCCAGCAAAGCCTGCTCCCTCTGCTCCTCAGAGGCCAGATGCTCCCTTCAGTTTACTCTGGCTTGACAGCTCCATTTCAACCCCCACCTTGGAGCCGAGGCAGCTCAATATTTACCCGTCAGGAGAGCTGCTCTGGAGACTGGCCCCTCCAGCCTGCCCTTGCTGGCTTGCCTTGGTTGCCCCCACCCCTTCCTGGTTCATAGAGAGTTCAGCTCTGAAATGGCTTGCAGCCCCCAACTCCCCAGTCCTGGAGAACTGTCTGTCCCAGAAGGGGGATTGCTGAAGCCAGAAAGGCAGGAGGGGCAGGTGTAGGGAGTGGGGAGGAAGGGCCCTGGTCCTGGGGTCATGCCCTGGTCTCTCTTGCTGGACCAGCAGCATGGGCCTCCTGGAGAACAGGATGGACTCAGAAATTGGCAGTCTTTGGGGGGAAAGAGGGCATGGGGAGGGGCTAAGATGGAGCTGCCTGGGTGGGTGACGGAGGAGATGGTCTAGAATTGCAAAGAACTGTGTCTTTTGTTATTAGTATTACAAACCATTCCATTTAGTAGAGAAGCTTAGTGAACTCTGACAGCTCAGACTCTTGCAAATATACTAAAAAAAGCAAATACCAACAAAGAAACGACCCGTGTCTCATAGCATACACAAAAACTGATTTCACATCTCCTAGTGTCCTAGAATAGAAGATCCATAAAGACAGAGATTTCTCTATGGATGTGGTATGACTGTGCCCAGGCGCTGACACACATATATGCCAGGCCAACTCTCTACCCACTGAGCCACATTTCCAGCTCTTTGTTTTCTCAGTTCTTGCTCTGCTGCTCAGGCTAGTCTCCAGCTCACAGCCTTCTGCCTCGGCCACCTCGCTGCTGGGATTGCAGATATGATATGCCAGATAAGTAGGGATCTTTGTCTGTTCTACTTGATCCAATTCTGGTCCTCAGAACAATACCTGTGACAGAGGCTCACTCCATGCTTGCAGAATAAACAAATACTAAAGCAAAATCCTGCCCTCTAGCAGATACGCATCCCCCCAAAGGGATCTTAAAATCGTCTTTGCCTCGGGTGTTTGGCTGGTCCGATAGCTCAGCCATCACCCACGTGCCATCAAGAAGAAGGGTCAGAAACGGAAGGGCATTGTGAGGCCTTTCATTTATCCCCATCTTATTGCCTGATCAGGATTTCCTTTGCTTTAGCAAGGGTGAACCCAAGAAGAGATCCAACTTTTGGCAAAATGAAGAGGTTCTGAAGGCCCAGTGGGTGTTTGTGTTGATAGAAAATGGATAGAGAGGCCGCCCAGGAAGCATTCCACTTCTCTCCATATTCCAACATCCCCTAGAAGTTTCATTTACTCCTTTCTAGAAATAGGAGGGTTTTCTTTTTCCACTCCAGTGCTATTAAAGAGATTCATTTGTTTGGTACTGTAAAGGAGACTTTTCCTAGAAGCATTAAGTTCAATGCCTAAGGGAATTGGAGGGAGAAGACAGCCTGCTGTTGCCAGGTTTGGTGTATGTGGTCGATTTCCATGGCTGGGAACTTCTGGGAACTGATGGCTTCTTCCTGCTGTGGATCTACACAGGATCATGATGCCACAGAAATGGGTTTTAGAAGCCGAAGTCCGAAGAAAAGGCCTCTTGTCTATCACCTGCTCCATGTTATGGGTTCCCCAAGGAGAACGGAACAAGGTTTGAGATATCAGGGATGGGCTGAATAATTTTGTCAAGTGTTTGCTGGTTGCCCTTTTGAAACTATCCCGAAGGTCCTGCCAGATGTGTTGGTTTCTGTGATGAGGAATCTGAAGAGGCAAAGTTTGGACAAGATGCTGTGGGGAGGAAAAGCTTTCCTGGTCTATGTTCTGGAGACACAGGCGGCAGAGGGCGGGGATTTAGTTCATGGTCCTTGCTGACACGATTTTCCCTCCACCATTTCCCAGCACTCTTATTAACACTCAATCTTTGTCATAACCAGTATTTTGTTCTCCACACTGGAGCATGGCAGCAGAGACCCCCTCAAGGTAGCAGAGGGTGACTAGAAAGAGCAAGTGGAAGATAGAAAGGGGGTGGGTGGGTGGGACGGTGAAAGCCAGGATCTAACACAGGATCTCTATTCAGAACATTTAAATTCAGGGATTTGGATGCTTTGGAAATGGAAAAAGACTGAAATGACTTTGAAAGGGAATTGTGTCTGTAGGCTCCCACCCACTGAGGGAACACTTCAAAACTAATTGAAAACCCCTTGAAGTCCACACCTTGACTCCTCCCCTCGGGCAGTGTCAACCTTCCTCAGCAGTGGTTACCTATCTGAAAACAAACTGACCTTGTCCACAGCTTTGGCGATAGGCTTTCCACAAAATCAAAGAAAGCAGGTTGGAAGTACCTTGCCTGTTGACCCTTCTCTTCCACTCATGGAAGTGTATTTTGACTATGTGATCTAAAATGAAACTTCAGACAAGTATTAGTGGAAACAGAATTGTTCTAGACATACGGCAGTGAAAAGGGGGACCTTTTTGCTAAGGAAAAAAAAAATCCCTTAACCTGATCTATTTTTGTGATATTCCCAAAGCAGAAGCAAGGAGGAATGGAGTTAAGATTCCTTTCCTTGGCCATCTGTGTGTGACTCAACGCTAGGGGAAAAGCAAAGTTCAGAGAAAGGAACGCAAAACCAGAAACCCAAATGAGAGATAAACCGTTTGCTTACATTTTCTTCACAGAACATCAAAGCTCTAGATAGCTGCCATTCCCTTGATTTTGATATGAGTGTTTTGGACCAATCACTCAATAATATTTAACTGAGTCCTCCTTCTTGAGTAGGGAAAAAGGAAAAAAAAAAAAGGCTTGACTTTATCCCCTGAATTTAACCATAAAGAACAAAGGTACTAGCATACAAATAAAAGTTAAGTGTACACAGTAGTGTCCAATACTTCTCTAACTTTGAGTTTTTCGGCATCCTTACTGATGTCAAGGAATTTAAGGATTCTGGAGCTGGAGAAATGGCCCAGCAGGTAGAAGAGCCCTGTTGCTCTTGTAGAGGACTTGGGCTGAGTTCCCAGCACTCACACGGCAGCTCACAACCACCCTAACTCCAGTTCCAGGGAACCCAACATTCTCATCTGGCTCTTTGGGTAGCTGGCAGGTATATGGTGCGCAGATATACATGGAGGCAAAGCGCCCATACACACACAATAAAAGCAAACCTCTAAAAATGTTCCAGAACATTGTCTGGCTTGTCTGGCATGCATGAGGCTTGGGATTTAATCCCCAGAACCACATGTACAAGGAATAGTGGCACCTGCCTGGAATCCCAGCACTCAGGAGGTGGAGGCAGAAAGATCACAGGTTCAATGCCGCCCTCTGCTACATGAAACCCCATCCAAAAAATAGGGAGGGGGGGGATGCTTTGGCACATACCTTTAGTCCTGACACTTGAGAGGCAGAGGCATATGAGTTCAAGGCCAATCTAGATACAAAGTTAAGTTCTAGGATAGCCAGAGCTACTTAGTGAGACTTTGTCTCTAAAACAAGGGGGGGGGAGGGGAGACTTTGAATATGCATTAAATAAATCTACTGAACTCAATCTTTGAGTACTCCACAAAATTTCTTTGTAAAAGCTCCATTTTACTAAATAAATTTAATTTTTCTTTAAATTTATCTAACTTCATTTTATGTGCATTGGTGTCAAGGTGTCAGGTCCCCTGGAACTAGAGTTACAGACAGCTGTGAGCTGACAGGTGGGTACTGGGAATTGAACCTGGGTCCTCTGGAAGAGCAGCCAGTGCTCTTAACCACTGAGCCATCTCTCCAGTCCTTAAATTTAGTTTTTAAGAAGTTATTTCTTTTGGGTATGAGAGATTGGAAAAAAAAAATTTAGAACAAGTCTCCCCTTAGCTTTTATTAGTTCTTCTCTTCCCTGAGCCCTCATAAATGCACATTGCTGGACAAAACCAGGGTCCTCTGTTTGGATTTGACTAATGAGGATGGGCCTCTGGCTGAGTGTGCCTCCTACACTGGGCAGGTCTTGAGCTGCTTTCAGTACCAAATTCCTCTCTGAGGGAAGAGGAGAGTCCCTGGTTCTTTCTTTTTAATTCCCTCCACAGGACCTTTATGTTCACTTCTCAGTATTATTTTTCATGACAAGTGTCAACATTTACCTAGCCACCGAGAAATAACTCAGATTCTTGTTGCAGGTCACAGGGAAGTCTTGAGGAACTTTCCTTTCAACTAAGGCAGGATTTCAGACTCAGGGGATCTTCCCACAATCACCAAGGATCTAGACTCAGCTCCTCTGGAGTCCCTTCCCTCTTCCCATTCCATCCTGGAGTGGTGAGTGGTTTGTGGTTTGTTGAAGCACGGGGTCCACTCTAACCGTCTCTGAAGCTGCCTTGATAGCAGTGGAGTCAGGAGACAGAAAAGCTCGCAGGTCCTATGGGTCTGATTATCAGGTTTTTTTAACGTTAGGTGTGCCTGGTAAAAAAGGACATTTCCCTAAACACACACACACACACACACACACACACACACACACACACACACACGCACGCATGTGCACGTGCACAGGTACATTCACATATGCACAGGCACACTCAAATGCACATCTCTAGAGACACCCACACCCACGCACACACACCCTGCAGTTCCAAACTTCATAGAGGAGCCGTTGTTTAAGGAAATGGAAAGAGAAGAATGGTGAATTACTTGAAAATCTGCTTCAAGCAACAGGGAAACATATTCTTTTTTTCATGATCTTTGGCAGGCATAGAGAAAAGTTCCTGCCCTGGAAGAAGATGTTGATCCCAGACCATCATTGCCTTTGGATATCTCCTTTTACCCCACCAAAGATCTAATGTATTCTAGGCTGGTTTTGAACTTACTATGGAGCTGAGAAGCCCTTGACCTGCCTCTACCTCCTGACAGCTAGTGAGTGTGCCATCACATCTGGTTTTTTTCCTTTGGCAAAAAATACCTTGATGATCATCTGGAGGAGGGGGGGAGAGAGAGAGAGAGAGAGAGAGAGAGAGAGAGAGAGAGAGAGAGAGAGAGAGAGAGAGAGAGAGAGAGAGACTGGTGTAGGCATTTGCCTTCTTGGGGCTTGTACTCATTGACGTAACTTCCTCCTCCTCCTCTTCTTCTTTGAGTTTTCAGACAGGGCTTCTCTGTATAGTTCTGGCTGTTCTGGAACTCTCTATGTAGACCAGGCTGGCCTTGGACTCAGAGATCTCTGTGCTTCCACCTCCTGAGTGCTGGGAATAAAGACGTGTGCCACCTAACTTTCTGAGGCCTTCTTGAGCTGATTAAGTACTTTGTACCTCCTTCCCTACAAGTCACTCCTCCAACATTTGAAGGCATTTTCCTTGTGGGTCCCTGGAGCTTTCTTTTTAAAATTAAAAAAAATTAATTTGTCATTTTATGTGTCTGAGCATTTTGTTTATGTGTATGTCTGTGTACTACATGCATGCCTGGTGCTCAGAGGCCAGAAGAAGGCATTGGACTCCCTGGAACTGGAGTTGCATATAGTTGTGAACTGGGAATTGAACCCAGGTCCTCTAGAAGAGCAGCCTATGCTCTTAACCACTGAGCCATCTCTCTACCCCCTAACCCAAAGCTTTTTTTTGGGGGGGGCAGGGTCTCTTTATATAGTCTTAGCTAGCCTGGGACTCACAGAAATCTACCCGACTCCATCTCCTGAATGCTGGAACTGAAGGTAGGTACCACCATGCCAGCTTCCCAAGCTTCTTTCTCAAGAATAATACACATTTCCAGTATCTTCATTTGTTCATCCTGAGACCCAACTCCCAGGTCCTTCCCCACCTCACCCTCCCTCCCTTAGTTAATATTTCCCACTCAGTGAAGTGTCTAGAAGTGAACATAAAATAAAAAGTGTGATAAACACTGTTGAAAGTAGAATGGGAATATATATATCTCCTTTGATCTGGGCATTGTGTTTCCATTGACAGAAGCAGGATCGCCTAGGCAGGGAAGGGCTAAGGGGCAGGCTGGTGATGAGAAATGGGAGGAATTCTCCTGCAAATCATGTCCATCTACTTGACCTCTAGGGCTACATCAGTCACTGATACCATCCTTAATCCACACAAATCCCCAAGCTCAGGATGAGAGCTGCCGCATCAGCATCCGCAGCCGTTTGTGGGGGTGGGGGGTGGGGGGTGGGGGTGAAGCGAACATTGGCTGTGCTGTCTGTGTCAGCTGTGGGAAGGAAAAGGTGGGCAGGTGCTGAGAAAGACTGCAGGGAGCTGGGAAGAAGCAGCCTTGTTATCTCCTGGGATAGCAGGACAGGTGACCCAGCCAGGGCAATCCTTCAGTTCCACTCCTTCATCACTGCTGGCCAGGTAATTCCACTCCTCTCCTGACACTTTGCCCTGACCTCCCTTTTTGGTGGTAGCTGTTATTATTTTTGTTATCATTGTTGACGCTATTGACATTTATGGAGCACTTTGCTGTTAGCTCTTATTCCTCCCCACATCTCTGGGAGGTTAGTGTGATCATTATTCTCACTCTACACATGAAGAGCCCGAGGCACAGAGAAAATAAGTAACGCGCCCAAGATCCCATATATCTGGAAAGCAACATATCATTTTCTCTGTCTGCCTCTGGTCCTCAAGTGTTTACATAAATTCACACATGTGGAATACACAATGTGTTTAGGGTGAAGGTTTCTCTTACCACTTTGTCCTCTTCTATGGCTATCAGACCACCATGCGTCTCAGGGTCTTAGGTCACTGCCTCCTCCTTTTCCTTTCCAAGCAGTTATTCCAAATAGCCAAGAGCTTTGGCTTAATCAAGGGACTAGCCCTTTCTAGATTACCTGTAAAGGCTGAGAATTTCTACAAATTGAGTCCAAGTCACCTACTTGTGGATAAATAGATTCTGTGAAACTATTGTTCACTCACAGTTTGGGTAGGATGGGGGGTTTTGCTTTAGAGATCTTGTTGGTGGGTGGTCTTCTCCAAGTTAGGAAGGAGGCAGGCACTTTGAACCTGCTTGATCGTGAAGCTGAGTGTCTCATATTTGTATAGTACACTGAGTCAGAGAAAATGGTGTAAGAGGGTTTAAAGTGCATGTGTGACTCAGGATAGAGTAGTTGCTTAACATGTGTGAGGCATGCCCTTGGTGTGATCCCGAGAGAGAGAGAGAGAGAGAGAGAGAGAGAGATCAGAATTATTTTTTGTTGCTTTATGTGGCCCAGGCTGGCTTTGAACTCAATATAGCCGAGGATGACCTTGAATTCCTGACCCTTCTGCCTCTACCTTCCAAGTGCTGGGATTGCAGATGTCACCAGACCTGGTTAATGCAGTGTGAGGGATCAAAATTAGGGCCTTGTGCATGTGATGCAAGGAAGCTGTCCGACCACCGGACCTCAGCCTGTTTGAGATTTGACTACTTAAAATTCACACAACTGGGCCATTCTATGCCTGAATGAGCTTGTATTGCCTCAACTTCTCTTTCCAAATTCTCCCTATGGCCAAGGAGATGATATGATTTCCCAGGCAGTGGCAGTCACGATATAGGCATGGATAAGAAGAGCGGTTTTCATCCCAGGCTAGAGCCCAGAGCGCTGACCAGTTGCCTGCTCTCACAGGAATCCGCCTTCCTTTTTATCTTTCTTCCTTCCTCACATTGCTGGAGATCCATGTCCTGGTAGACATACGGGTCAGCGCTTTGAAGACTTTGGAGCATAAGCAGATCAAAAGCCCAAATCTCTAACTTCCAACTGTGATCTGCAGAGCCAGGCACAAGGCAGATGGAAGGCAGAACCCTGGGGACCACAGCAGCTTCCCATCTTGTGACTTAGCACAGGTCCTGAGGCCAACTACAGTGGCCCTGACAGCAAAATTAACAAGTGGGGGTGTCTGGGGGAGACCCGAGGAGGGGAGGGAGAGATGCAGAGCCAGATAAGGGCAGTAGATCACTGGGGTCTGGCATCTGTTCTCCCACTGTATGCAAATGTTGCTTTAGCCCCAAAGAAGCCACATTCTGGGCCCAGCTTGCTGTTTGTTTAAAAATACGCCGACTTCGCAATCCGCAATCCGTCTGGAAAGCTCTGAAGGGGCTCTTGATAAGGGCATCTGGGCAGTAAATCCAGAACATGCAGAAACATTAAAAAAACAAAAAAAAAACAAAAAACCCTTCCTTGATGAGATGTTGTAAAGAATTCTGCTGTCTGTAGTTAAGTAGATGACCATAGGGAGTGTGCCTGGGCAAGTCCCTCAGAGTTAGCCTATTTATTTTTTCTTTGCCATTACCTTCTGCTCTTTAGATGAGCTGAGCACACACTCAAGAGGGGGGAAACAGGAGGAGGCCCTGGTTGTGAGCCCACCCAGTCCATGGCAGCCCAGCCTCTCCATGCCCCTCCGGTCCATGGCAGCCCAGCCTCTCCATGCCCACCCAGTCCAGGGCAGCCCAGCCTCTCCATGCCCACCCAGTCCAGGGCAGCCCAGCCTCTCCATGCCCACCCAGTCCAGGGCAGCACAGCCTCTCCATGCCCACCCAGCTTGGCAGCATGGCCTCTCTGCACTGAGTGCTCTGAATGAACATCATGGGAAGTTCTTTCCTTATCATTTTAGAAATAGAAGGTGCAGAGACTCAGTGCCTGCCGAGGTAAGGTAATAGGCTATCACAGAGTAAACACCCGAGTAAGAGAGACGTATTTGAGAAAGAACAGATGACATTTTCAACATAGCTAGAGATTTCAGCCTTCATCTGAGTTCGGTAGTTCTCTATCGGGGGTTTTTGCCGCCTCTGGTAAGAATGTCTAACAGATCAGACAGTTTATAGGAAGGCGAGAGCCAGGCGTCTTACCAAACTTCTCTTTCTTTATTTTTTCATACATTGGAGCCTGCCTGGAGACAGCTATGCTGGAATAATGGGTCTTGATAAGTTTCACAAGCCAAGGGACTCCAAGTCCTCCGTAGTTCACTTACTTTGCCAAAAGTCACTCAGCCTCCTGACCAAAGAGAATATCAATTTGTGCAGAGAATCAGTAAAAATCACCAAACAACGCTGAGCATGTTAAGGGGATGGGGTGGGATTTAGACTTTCCATAAGGCCCAGTTAAAACTTTGTAGATCTCCTCTCCTCTGCTCTGAAGCTCGACTCCCCATCACCAGCCCTGACTGTGGGCTAGAGAGACAAAGGCCAGCTAACTGGGAGGAGATTTGGGAAGAAGCCAAGAGAGGCAGACAAGCATAGGGGATACTGTAGTAACCGGGGACTCTACATGGTTTGGATTATGGAAGCTCCCCTCTTCTAGTAATCTACTTGGCAGCCTGGCTCCTTTACCTGTGTGCACATCCCTCTCTGAACAATAAACGCACCTAGCGACCTCAGACCCCACCTGCACTAGGCTACACAGACATTACTCTCTGAATGGTGGGATAAGTTTCTCTTCCCTTCCCTTCAATAGTTCTTCTTCTTCTTCTTCTTCTTCTTCTTCTTCTTCTTCTTCTTCTTCTTCTTCTTCTTCTTCTTCTTCTTCTTCTCCTCCTCCTTCTCCTTCTCCTCTTCTCCTTCTCCTCCTCCTCCTCCTCTCCCTCCTCCTCCTCCTCCTCCTTCTCCTCTTCCCCCTCCTCCTTCAAGACAGGGTTTCTCTGTGTAGCCCTCTCTGTCCTGGAACTCACTGTGTAGACCAGGGTGGACTTGAACTCCTGAGTTGAGTGCTGGTTCCCCTCAACAATTCTTAAACTTAGATTTTGTTCCTGGATATAAGCCTTATATCCAGGAATGAGACCAGAAAAGCAGATCCAGCTTGAATCACTTTTGGGTGTATATGTACACAGGCAAACTATGTCCTCAAAGCAAAGTTTAGGAAGAGTCTTCTATTTACCACTTTAAAAAGTATTAATCAGGCGGTGGTAGTGCACACCTTTAATCCTAGTGTTTGGGAGGCAGAGGCAGGCAGATCTCTGTGAGTTTGAGGCCAGCCTGGTCTACAGAGTGAGTTCCGGGACAGCTGGCTAAAAAGACCCTGTTCTAACTCCCCCACACCTTAAAAAAAAATCTGAAAACTGTAGTCAGGAAGAGGGCAATATGTCTGAAAGTTTTCTTAAATCGCAAGGAGCCTGGAAAGACAAACACCTGTAGATACTTATTGCTTTAAGGAGGTCAGCACCCTAGAGTTGGATACTGGATTTTAGACATGTTCTGAAATGTGAAGAAGAGGTTGTGTTTGCCTCCTCTCCCTCCCCCTTCAACTCCTGCCCCCTCTGCTTCCTCCCCTTCCCTAGCAATTCCTTTTTTTTTTTTCAAGTTTCCTTGCGATCCACTCTTACTGAATACTTGCCTCTCTGAATCCTATCATCCTATCCTTGACTTTTAATAAGCTGTTCCTCTCGCCCGAATGATTTTCTATCCAGTCTATGTCTAGAAAAATCTTTATTGATCTTCTGAGTTGCAGTTCAAATGTTCCTTCCCCAAGGAGCCTCCCTGCCATCCCCGGAGAAAAAGGTAGCCCCAGTCTCCTGGGCCATCCCCCACCCCCCACCCCCATGCCAGCACTTATCACATTGCTTTTATCACTTACTTATCCATCTATTTATTTTTGTATCTTTAGTACTTAAGAAAATATATATCCTGTAAATATTTATGAAGTATTGAAAAGATAAATGGATGAATATGAGAGCAAAGATTGGGCCGGCCCAACACTTGGCGAAGATAGCATGATATTAATAGCTGACAGACGCAGCAAATCTATTCAATTTTTGGTTTTCTCACCTTCTTCATATAAAACAAAGATCTCGTAGATTTAAATAACAGGCTAAGTATATTAAGGGAGACATTTGTCTCACTAACATTAATCTATAGCATTGCATCCACATATTTTAACAGCATCTTAGAGGACCATACCAATCATCTGGCCCAGTCTTCTTCTATTTACCACTTAGACAATGTTTCCATCCAGCGGTTATCCAGCCTCTGACGGTAACCCACCCATCACCAGGACTTCGTGAGACCGTCAATTTTCTCTTTAAGCCACTCTGACTCTTCTTCCTTACTTAACATGAAATTTATTTTACAGAAACATTTGCATATATATATATATATAATTTTACAATACCATTCAGTTCTACATATCAGCCATGGGTTCCCCTATTCTCCCCCCTCCCACACCCTCCCCTTACCCCCAGCCTACCCCCATTCCCACCTCCTCCAGGACAAGTCCTCCCCCGAGGACTGCGATCAACCTGGTAGACTCAGTCCAGGGAGGTCCAGTCCCTTCCTCCCAGACTGAGCCAAGTGTCCCTGCATAAGCTCCAGGTTTCAAACAGCCAACTCATGCAGTGAGCACAGGACTTGGTCCCACTGCCTAGTTGCCTCCCAAACTGATCAAGCCAATCAACTGTCTCACCTATTCAGAGGGCCTGATCCAGCTTGGGGCCCCTCAGCCTTTGGTTCATAGTTCATGTGTTTCCATTCATTTGGCTATTTTTTTCAATATTTTTTTCAATAATTGAGTAAAACTGAAATTTATTATAAGCCACAGTCGTCCTAGGGACCTCCATGCTATATATATAGCCTCTATGATTCTATGGGTTGTGGTCTGATTGTTCTTTATTTTATATCTAGAATCCACCTATGAGTGAGTACATACCATAACTGTCTTTCTGGGTTTGGGTTAGCTTACTCAGGATGATTTTTTCTAGTTCCATCCATTTGCCTGCAAATTTCATGCTTTCATTGTTTTTCTATGCTGAGTAGTACTCCATTGTGAAACATTTGCCCTTTGTGCCCAATGCTATTACTTCAGCTATCATAAGGTTGTCACCATGGCTTCCCCCACGCCAGTTCCCCACTCCAAGTGAAATACCCTCATCCCTCAGCTGCTCATCACATACTGTGGCTGTGAGGCTCACCCAGGACCCAGAGCATTAGCCTCTGGGAACACCTGGAATATAATCCAGAAGTAACTATAACCCTTTTCTTTTCTTTTTTTTCTTTTGGTTTCTCTGTGTAGTTTTGGTGCCTGTCCTCGATCTTACACTCTAGACCAGGCTGGCCTCGAACTCCACAGAGATCCACCTGGCTCTGCCTCCCGAGTGCTGGGATTAAAGGCATGTGCCACCACTGCCTGGCTATAATACTTTTCTTATTCTTCTAGTCTTAGCAGTTACTTGTGGAATACTTACTGCACACTTTTATTTTTAACTTTCTTTTTAGATTTTAAAAATTATTTAGTTATTCCTATTTTAGGTACATTGGTGCTTTACTTGCCTGTATGTCTGTGTGAGGGTGTCAGATCCTCTGGAACTGGGGTTACAGACAGGTGTGAGCTGCCCTGTGGTTGCTGGGAATTGAACTCGGGTCCTCTGGAAGAGCAGCCAGTGCTCTCAACCACTGAGCCATCTCTCCAGCCTCATCCTTAATTTTTAAAAACACTTTTCCACTGAGGTTTTAAAACTTTTTATTTTGTATGTATGAGTGTTTTGCCTGCATGTATGTCTATGTACCATGCGTGCCTGATGTCTGTGGATGCCAGAAGAGACCATTGGATCCCCTGGAACTGTAGTTACTGCTCCAACGTGCATATTTTCACTCCTTCTTTGGTTTGGATAGCCCTTGTGTATCCTCGGAGACCCAGTCCAGTTACTGTTTTCCTGGACTCCATCTGAGTTAGGAGCTCTTGCCCTGTTCTTCTAAAGTTCAGGTCCACATACATGTAACCGTGGGTTTTATTCCACAGCGCCCCGAGTGTTGGGGGTAGTAGAGTGGTGATAGCTGCCTTCCACAGTGCTCTGATTACCTTATATTGTTAGACCATCTTGCTAGTCCTTATTTCCTACTGCTTGGCACAGTGTTTGTCTCATAGATGCCTATTGAGCATATTGATGCCTATAAATATCAAATGTTACATGTAGCTGCACATTCTTAACAACAAAGATCCATAAGAGATCAGCTAAAATGGAAGAGAGTGATAAGAATATGTGTGTGTGTGTGTGTGTGTGTGTGTGTGTGTGTGTGTGTGTGTGTATGCTTTGTGAACACACACAGATACTCAGGAGGTGGTAGCAGATTGGAATACATAAATTGCTGAGCCAAAGAGAAAGAAGGTAAAAGAAGCAGGTAAGGTTAGCTGAGTGTGGTGTTACCTGTTTGTAATCCCAACACACTGGAGGTAGAGGTGGGGAGTTCTGTTCAAGGTATATTTGGCTACATAGCAAATTCCACAGCAGCCTGAGCTACAGGAAAGTCTGTCTTTTAAAAAAACAGAAACAAAAACAAAACAAACAGTCTGGCAGTGGTGAAGCTTGCTTTTAATCCCAGCAATTGGGAGGCAGAGGCAGGTGGATCTCTGTGAATTTGAGGCCAGCCTGGTCTACAGAGGGAGTTCCAGGACAGTCTCCAAAGCTACACAGAGAAACTCCATCTCTAAAAACCAAACTAAACCCAAACAAAACAAAATAAAAAACTCAAACAAACAGAAAAACAAAGAGCATGTGTATAATCTTCATACTATGGAGGAAGAAAATAAATTCAGGGAGGTGAATGACTTTCCAAGTCACTCAGTAACTGTTGAAGCCAGGAATTTAATTCAGGGATTTTTCACATCTAGTCCCTCGCTGTTTCTCTGTATAGGCTAATGTTGAAGTAACCAGAGATGCTTTACTTGGAGTCAACATATTTAGAATCGACATTATATGTGTTCTCAAAGACCTGAAGGAATTTGTTAAACGTGCTTCTTGAAAGGATTTCCATTCATCCTGTTTGGCTTCTGTGAGAGAAATTAGGAAGTTAATAGGAATAATTAATTTCCAATAATTAAAAGCTGTCCTAGTTGGAATTGAGCTTCTGAGTGAGTTCTTTATGACTTGAGAAGTGAAAACATCCTTGATGCCATAAATGTAACAGGAGGATTTTTGGATGAAGTTATGGCTTAGATAAGTGTCTCCCAAAGGTCCATGTGTTCAGGGGCTGGCCCCAAAGGGTGTTAATAGGAGACAGTGGAATATAGGAGGTGGGGTCTGGTGAAGAGTGCCCTTAGAAAGGAATTGTAGGACTACAGCCTCTTCCTGGTTGATAGGATGAGCTCTTTGTTCTGCCATGTACTCCTGTGAACAACTGCCCAGTCCCAAATAACTGACTCAGATGCTGAATATGAGTTATAAATGCTCAGCTAATAGCTCAGGCTTGTTACTAGCTAACTCGTTCACTTAAATTAACCCATATTTCTATCTATGCCTTGCCATGTGGCAATGCCTTTATTAGCATGGCATGTTCATCTCCTGCTCCCTCTGTATCTGGTTGGTGACTCCTCTGACTCTGCCCTCTGCCCTTCCTCTTCCCAGAATCCTCCTAGTCTGGCTCTCATACTCAATCTCTTCCTGCCCAGCTATCATCCAGTTAGCTTTTTATTAGAAAATGAGAGTAATACATATTCATAGTGTACACACAGCATACTCCTGTCATAGACTTGGACAGAGACCTCTAGAGAGTGAGCCAAAATGAGCCTTTCTCTTTGTCAGTAAAGTATCTGCAGGAGCTCCATGTGGTAAGCTCACGTCTGTAAGCTCAGCTGTGGAGAGGCAGCTGCATAAAATAAGATAATAAAAATAAGCCCTGCTGGGTACTGTACACTTTTAATCCCAGCATTTAGAAGGCAGAGGCAAGCAGATCTCTGTGAGTTCCAGGCTGGTTGATTTACATAGCAAATTCCAGGCCAGTCGTGGCTACAAAGTGAGACCCTGTTTAAGAAAGAAAGAAAGAAAGAAAGAAAGAAAGAAAGAAAGAAAGAAAGAAGAAAAAAAGCCGGGCGGTGGTGGTGCATGCCTTTAATTCCAGCACTAGGGAGGCAGAGCCAGGCGGATCTCTGTGAGTTCGAGGCCAGCTTGGTCTCCAAAGCGAGTTCCAGGAAAGGCGCAAAGCTACACAGAGAAACCCTGTCTCGAAAAACCAGAGAGAGAGAGAGAGAGAGAGAGAGAGAGAGAGAGAGAGAGAGAGAGAGAGAGAAAGAAAACAGAAGTTAATTCTCTCAAGGTGTTTTTTTTTTTTTTTTTTTTTTTTTTTTTTTTTTTAGTGGTGAGAACTTACACCAGGTCATCCTGAGATGTCTCTAAGATTCATCTTATTGACTAAATAGGTGTTTTGTTTTTTTCTCCCCCCAGTGCTGGGGATTAAACCCAGGGCCTTGCACATGCTAGACAAGCCCTCCACCACGGAGCTACACCTCCACCTTTCTAAGAACCCTTTGGAATATTCTCTATACCTCATCCCATGAACCTTTGCACACTTAACAACTGAACCTCCATCCATTAAAGATGGGCATCACTTCCCTGTAGAGAAGTGGGTAGTGTTTGCTCCTAGAGGCAGCTAAAAGGAAATACCAGAATACAGGAAAAAGACTGGAGTCTACCGGAAACCCCATTCCTTCTAATGGTGCTTAGAATTAGCATTCCAAGTCAGAAAGCCCTCATTCTAACCGGAAACAGAAAGTCAAGATCCCCAACATGCAAAAGTGTCCCCAAAGGGAATAAGGAACAGACTTTTGTGAGAGCCAGGCCAGGCAGCATCACTGAGTGGCACTTCCACCTGCAGATCTACAGGCTGCGTCCTCCTTGAAACACTTCAGGAACCTGGCCTTTGATTGTTTCTGGGCAGAAGGAAAAGCTAAGCATCTCAAGTGTCAGAGTGGGAACCAAATCCGTAGGACACACCCTAACTGCCAGATGTTCTTTCTATTCCTCTGCCAGCACAAAGTCAGCGGTGTCCGGGAGATGGGGATTCCCTACTGCTGAGAGCACCACTGAGCCCCTGAGAGGAAGGGATATTAAGGAACACGGATGTGTGCGCAGTGAGGATTTAATAATCCTGACACACATTGTGCCAGCCCTCCTGTGAACCTTGACCTTGTTTTCAAGTCCCTAGCCTCCATGTTCATTAAAAAATCGGATCACCTGACCTGAGCCCTAGAGCAGCTGACACTGCCTCGGTCCCTTCATTTCTGCTCTCCCCCTTGATGTGCTTCCGGGATACAAAGCAGCAGGGCCCAGGGGAGAGCCAATCACCTCCCTGCTCCTTCTGCAGCAGGGACCTCTGTGTGGAGCTAAGACACAGGGAAAGGACAGATGGAAATGGGAAGTTTTGCCCCGCTGAGCAAGAAAATATTGTTGTCACGGGCCACCAGGAGGCAGAGGTTGGGGTAAAGACGCAATTCTGAAACTCTTTTTTCTCGAAGGGATGAAAAACACGGAAGAAATAGCATCTCTCCTGCTGCAGCCGGTAACAACGTGGAGGTCAGCCTTTGGGGCACATGCTGCCCTTGCCTGCGTTCCCCTCTCTCGGCGTTGGAGTCTGTATCTAATGATTTCCTTTAAATGCTTTTTGAAAGCGTGACTTGGGTTGTGTTCAGAACAGATTCTTTCTCAAAATGCAGTTTTGAGGTCTTGCCTACCGGTTCTGTATCTCTCACTCGGATCCTTAATGGAGATACAGGTCTGGAGACTCTCGGCATGATACGGCATTTTCTGGACTTGACATTGAACAAGGAGATGTGAGATGAGAAGTGATTTTCTTGGTCCAACAGGATGTGTAGTTTGAGGGCCTGGGGCTCACTCACTTACAGGGTACATCATTCTCTGGCCTACTTGTCTCATAACCACATTGGTAAATTGACCAGTCTAGGACTGAAAAGCAGTTTTTTGTTTTTGCATTACTTACAGTGCTTAGCAACTACAATTCATGTTCCTTGAACACATGCTTGGTGCCACGCACACTGGGAGATGGAGCCTAGATTGAAGTTTACATAGCACTTCTTTTGAAAGACTATAGAGCCTATAGTCTCTGTATAATTAGTCTCATTATGATTATCTTCATTCTAGAGATAAAGAAACTGAGCGGTGGATAGGGTCTCATTGTGTAGCACTGGTTGATCTGGATTAGCTATATAGACCAGGCTGGCCTTGAACTCACAGAGATCCACTTGCCTCTGCCTCCCGAGTGCTGGGATTAAAGGTGTGTCCCACCCAGCTGGGCTTATTTTTATGTTCTTTTTTTTTTTTTTTTTTGGTTTTTCGAGACAGGGTTTCTTTGTGTAGCTTTGCGCCTTTCCTGGAACTCACTTGGTAGACCAGGCTGGCCTCGAACTCACAGAGATCCGCCTGCCTCTGCCTCCCGAGTGCTGGGATTAAAGGTGTGCACCACCACCGCCCGGCCTATTTTTATGTTCTTATTAATGAATATATACATATACATTCACAATATGCACTATGTATTCAGGAGCCCATGGAGGCCAGATCGGCTGGAGCTGGAGTTACAGGCATTTGTGAGCCACCCTACATAGTGCTGAGAACTGAACTCAGGGGCACTCTTAACAGCTGAGCCACCTCTCCAACCCCCTCATTTCCAGATTTAAATCCTACATTCTTTCCCTTAAAAAATTACTGACACTTGTCAAAATAAGCATCTTAAAACAGATTGTACCTATGTAGGGGATAAGAATGACATACAGTTTGCCTTACATGGCTATCATGGAAGCTGGAGGAGCTTGGATACATATGTGATTTCATTTATTCTTTTACTCATGTATTAATTTGAAAATTTCTTTTTAAAAATATAGTGAAAACTTAAAAAATTAACACACACACACACACACACACACACACACACACACACACACACACGTGCATTTGCTCGCGCACCAGAGCATATGTATGTGAACCACACATGTGCATTCTTGGAGGTCAGAAGAGGCGTTGGCGACCCTTGAACTAGAGTTCCAGACAGGTTGGTTTTTTTTTTTTTTTTTTTTTTTTTTTTTTTTTGAGACAGGGTTTCTCTGTGTAGCTTTGGAGCCTTTCCTGGATCTCACTCTGTAGCCCAGGCTGGCCTCGAACTCACAGAGATCCACCTGCCTCTGCCTCCCAAGTACTGGGATTAAAGGTGTGCGCCACCAGTGCCCGGGTGAGTTCCAGACAGTTTTGAGTCATTATGTGAGTGATGGGAACTGAACCTGGGTTCTATGCAAGAGCAGTAAGTGTTCTTAACTACTGAGCCATCTCTTTAGCCCTTAATTTGAAAAAAATTTAACATAATAAGTTAAAAAAATTCAACCTGTGCTCTGAGCGGACTCTCTAACCCTTTGAAAGATTCTTATTTTAATAAAAATGTATTACATTTTGATTATTTGGTGTGTCTGCATGCACACACACTTCCACCACGTGTATTCCAGGGACTGAACCCAGGTTGTCGGGTTTGGGAGCAGGCGCCTTTATCTGCTCAGCTCTTTTGTCAGCCTTGAAAGTTCCTTAGAGAAAGCGTTCAAGGTTTGGTATTGGGAATTAAATCCAGGCCTTCAAACACACTAGGTAAGTACTCCACCAAATGAGACACACTTCTGACTGGTCTCCAAGCTTATCTATATCTCTGTCTGTCATCTGTCTATCTATCTATCTATCTATCTATCTATCTATCTATCTATCTATCTTCTATCTATCTATCTATCTATCTTCTATCTATCTATCTATCTATCTATCTATCTATCTATCTATCATCTTTCTATCTACTTACCTATCTTATTTATTTATTTTATGTGTAAATTTTTGCCTGCATATATGTATGTGTACCATGTGCAGTGCATGATGCCCATGGAAGTCTAAAAAGAGCATTAGATCCCCTGGAACTGGAGTTTAGAGAGATTGGGAACTACTGTGTGGGCGCTGGGAGCTGAACCCGGGACCTCTGGAAGAGCAGCAAGTGCTCTGAACCACTGAACCATCTCGCCAGCCCTCCAAGCTTTATTTTAATGATTAAGATCTTGCTACTCTCTCATCTAAAAAATGATTTGTTTGTTTTCTTACGTGTATGTGTGTTCTGCCTGAATGTACCTGTACACATGCATGCAGTGCCCTTAGGGGCATTGGATCCCCTGGAACTGGAGTTACAGGTGGTTGTGAGCCACCACGTGGGTGCTGGGAACTGAACCTCTGGAGGAGAAGCCAGTGCTCTTAACCACCGAGCCTCTCTCCAGCCTCCAGATCTCAATACCCTCAGTGGTTGCTGTCCACTGAGTGTCTCTTATGTCAAGGACTCCAACAAGTGCCATCTTTTCAGGTGACCACTTAATCCTTGGGACCACCCTACACCTTGGTACTACTGTCCTTCCTCTGCAGATAAGGTGAGTGGAACTCAGGGAGCATGATATCACACCTTTAGTAGATAGCAGAGCCGAGACTCGAACTCTGGCCCAGGAGCCTCTCATAGTTTGTGCTGCCTTCCAACATTTGTCCTTCTCTTGGAGGCATTATTATTATTATTTTATTATTTTATTTTATGTGCATTGATGTTTTGCCAGGGGTGTTGCACCCCCTGGAACTGGAGTTACAAACAGTTGCCATGTTGGTGCTGGGAATTGAACCCGGGTCCTCTGGAAGAACAGTCAGTGCTCCTAACCTCTGAGCCATCTTCCCAGCCAGAGGCAATATTATTTTGAAATGTGAGTTCATTCTCTTGTCTCCAGGAGAATTCCAAACATAGAATTAGAGACGCAGTCCTCATCATTGCTGGGAAACACCATTTGTGAACAGAACACCTTCCACTCAGCCGGGCAGGTTTGCCCCCACCTCCCCGGGGGGATTCCAGCACTTAGCTTTGTTTTGTTAACTTCAGGCTGATGAAATTGTCATCTATCTACCCTCTGAGCACAGGGGTCACGGTTATTTTTCTTTTTTAGTTCTTTCAAGAATAACGTCTGTTAAAGAAAAGGGTCAGGGTAGAGAGCAGGTGTAGTCGAGAGGAGAGAATTGCCTTTGAAAGGGACTTAAACTCCATTTCTCTTCAAGGATTTACAGCGGGCCCCTGTCTTTGCCCCTACCCGGGGCAAGGATGTGCCTACCTCCAGCCCTGTCTATTTGAGACCACGTCCAGGTGTGGCTAGGTCTTTCTCCTCTCTAGGGGCAGTTTTTCCAAGCCGGTGGGAAAAGCCCGGGGCTGTTATCTGATGTGGGATCAAATATTTAACAGGAGAACTTTCAGAGTGCTTCGGAGACACAGGGAACTGTTTAGATATCAGATTCTCTCCTGCCAGGTCAAGCGAACCCCCTGTTGACAAATGGCTGTGTTTCCTCAAGCGTCTTTCCCAGCAGCAAGCTATCTCTCCAGCCCCTTTAACTCTCTGTCCAGCTGAGAGGCCCCAGGCCGGCAGAAGCTGCTCCTCTAATCCCCACCGCAACCTCAAGCTGCTGCGGTGGGCGACGGGAGATTGTTTACAGAAGATGAAGGCGCACTGCCTTGCACCTGGTTTCTGTCTGGCCCACGCTGATGGGGATGAAGGATACTTGGTTTATCTCCGCCTCTCTTCTCAGGCAGCTCCTGCTGTCATGGCAAGCTTGGGCCAGTGTTGCATTCCCTGATAAGCAGCTTTCTGAGGAGATGGGGAGAGCCGCTTACAGGCTCTGCATACCTTTCTCCAGGCCTTTCTTGGAGCTGCTAGCCCCTATCCCAGTTGCCAGGGGCAGCAGGGGTGGGAGGGGCAGCAGGGGTGAGTGGGAGGGGCAGCAGGGGTGGGTGGGAGGGGCAGCAGGGGTGAGTGGGAGGGGCAGCAGGGGTGAGTGGGAGGGGCAGCAGGGGTGGGTGGGAGGGGCAGCAGGGGTGGGAGGGGCAGCAGGGGTGGGTGGAGGGGCAGCAGGGGTGGGAGGGGCAGGGGCAGCAGGGGTGGGAGAGGCAGCAGGGGTGGGAGGGGCAGCAGGGGTGGGAGGGCAGGGGCAGCAGGGGTGGGAGGGGCAGCAGGGATGGGAGGGGCAGGGGCAGCAGGGGTGGGCGGGGCAGCAGGAGTGGGAGGGGCAGCAGGGGTAGGTGGGACAGGGGCAGCAGGGGTGAGTGGGAGGGCAGCAGGGGTGAGTGGGAGGGCAGCAGGGGTGAGTGGGAGGGGCAGCAGGGGTGAGTGGGAGGGCAGCAGGGGTGAGTGGGAGGGGCAGCAGGGGTGGGTGGGGCAGGGGCAGCTGAGGGTTGACTGAGGAGGTTGAGAGGACTTTGCGTTCTAGGTCTTTGGCTGGCTGGCTAGGCCCTTTCTCCGTTTCCAAAGTTTTGGAAGTTAGTGGCCAAAATAACCCATCTGCCCCTCCTTCCCTCCAGGGAACTAAGAAGGAAAGGACATTTTTCCGGGCAGAGGCCATTTTATAATGAAGAGGACAGACAGACGACAAAGGAGACAAAAGTCCTTCTGGACTCCACATAGCCGTCTGCAAGGATGGAGTCGGGAAGCGCGACGGAGGGAGGCCTCCCCTAAGAGCCTGGAAAGGGAGAGAAAGAAGGGCCAATGGCTAACTTTTATGAGGTGCTTACCATGTACCCACGCCCTGGGCTGAGCACTTGATCTCATTTAATCCCAAGAGGTAAATACTCTCATCACATCCATTTAACATACAAGGAAGCAGAGGCTTAGGGAGATTAGGTAAACAGCTAGTAACAAGAGGAGCTGAGATTTAAACACAGATAGATAGCTTGGCTCCAGAGTCCCAAGTCCGGAACAGCCTGCAGTTGCAGAGACGTGCCACAGGGGGCAGAGTCTGAGGGTGGACACTAGTGTGCTGCTCAGACAACCCGGTGTGCTGACCCCACATCAGATCCTGTGGCTTGTAGAGATCCAGCATCCTGGCTCACACACTTTCTCCTCTGCTACCCTCAAGGGGCAAACAACTCCGTATTTAATGTAAGGGGCCATTGCTTTCTGAGTAGGGCTTCCTCGGTTGCTTCTAAAATTTCTTAATCGTTGAGTTAGCAACCGTAGGCATTTTCACTGTAGATTGCCAGCAAGCTCCCAAATGGTACAGCACCCTCGTTGACAGCCTCGCCCTCTCAGGTCTTTGCCAGAACACCCGTTGAGCCTGGCTGCCTCCTGGCCAAACTAGAAACTCTCTCCGTCGTAACTCTACTTGCCAGTCAGGGCACACACTGTGTTTAGTTTCTCTGTTATTGAGAAAGAGGGTTATAGCATCTCAGATACCAGTGCGAAATTTCACAGGACTATTGGTGCCTTGTTTTACTTGGTGATAAACTTGACATTGGAGCCTGGAGGCAGCAACTACAGGTTAGCAGGGAGGGGAAGCAGATAGTGAAGAGCAAGCAGGACACCCCCGCCTCAGCCCACCCCTGCCAAAGGGGAGCTGAACTTGGAATCCACGAGCCCTGGCAGATTTGGAGGGTTTTAAAGAACCAGACTTCCATTAAAGCAACCACTTCTTTTACTTGGATAAATGCACATACTACCTTTTATTTCCCTGGGAAAATGCAATAATCCCTTAGAAGCAAATTCCAATAGCAGACATGTCAATGGTGTTCTTTGGGTAGAGTAGGAAGTTGATCATCTCAGTTTTTAGGATCTATGCCAAATAGTTGAGCTGGAGGGTGCAGCCTAACTGCAGAGTACCTGCTTGTCATGCACCAGGCTCCAAGTCAGTCCTTAATACTGACAAAATTCCAAGTGGACCGTCAATTCGCTGGAGACTCTTTCCTGGGACAGGTGTTTTGAGTCATCTAAACCAGGCCCTGTCTTCTCTTCCCGGGAGGAACATTGGAGCTGGCCAGAGGATGCTCATCCCTGCTCACAGCAGATTTAAGTTCATGCAGACACATCTGCTGTAGGATGATTCTGAAGAGCCAGACTAGAGAGTACAATGGTAGAGGGTGGTACATTCCTTCTCTCAGCCACACCTGGACTTAGTAGCAGCTAAGGAAAGGACTGAGCCCTTGCTAGTTCAGGAAGGGCAAGTCTAGGACTCAGAAGGTTTGTGTTCCATTCTTGATTTTTCTATACTGAGCTCCTGGGGGAATATTAAGAAAGGCTTTCGGCTGTGTTTGGTGGCACTTGCTTGAAATCCCAGCATTGAGGAGGTGGAGCCAGAGGGTCAGGAGTTCAAGGTTGGCTTCAGCCACAGAGTGGTTTGTGGAATATTCCTTTACACTGTGTGAATATATGTTGTTGTGACTGGTTTAATAAGGAAGCTGACTGGCCCATAGCTGAACAGGATAAGGTGGGAGAGCCAAACTGAGAATGCTGGGAGAAAGAAGAGTGGAGCTGAGGAATCTGGAGCAGATGCCGAGAGAGGAAAGATGGGCATACCGTACTGAGAAAAGGTACCAAGCCACATGGCAAAGGCAAGGTATATATAAAAAATATGTGTTAACTTGAATGTAAGAGTTAGCTAGTAACAAACCTGAGCTACTGGCCAAGCATTTATAATTAAGAGTAAGCCTCTGTGTGGTTACTTGGTAGCAGCTTGAGGGACAGAAACTTCCACCTACTGGGTTTGAGGCCAGTCTGGCTGCTTCATGAGATCCTAACTTTAAGTCAAACAAACAAAACCAGCTTTGCATTCTGGCCTTCTTAGGACCTCCGGAAGTTTGCCCCATAACCCACCATGAGAATGGGCCATGGACCTGGGCAAATGGGACAATTTAACACAAGGGTCACTTGCACTAAAGGCCAGGCAGCTTATAAAGGTAAGAGCACTTTCTTTGTTCCTCCCTCCCTCCACGGAGCACCTCCTGGATTGGAGCAGCGAAAGGGCTTCAGGGGGACTCATTGTCTCCGAGGACACAGGGCCTTAAACTTCTTCCCTGCCTTCTGCAGCTCTTATCTGACCCCTTGAGGACAGGCAGGTGGAGACCAGAAGAGACCGAAGTGGGGAAAGGAGAGGACTCAGGCTTTCACACCCTTCCAACCTGACGCCGCCAGGGCTGGGTTGGTGACAGGCCCTGACTCAGCGTTCGGAGCAGCTGACTCTGTGGACAAGAAACAGATAAACTGCACCAGGCCTCTTAATGAACCCAGCGCCAGCTTCAGATAAACTGTCGCCACCTACTCCTCCCGGCCCTCCCTCCGCTGGTTCAGACTCCACTCTGCTTCCAGGGGTTCGGAGTAGAGCCGGAGCGCCCAGCCCAGCTGCACTCCAGAGAGGTTCTAGAGGGAAGCAGACTCCAAGACTCTGGTTATAACCTTGTTTGATTTTTCTTAATTCTAGTTAAACCTGACTGCAGAGGTTAAGAGAAGCCAAAAACTAACAACCGTTTAAAAAACGCAGGTAAAACCCACAGGGGTGATGCCAACCTAAGAACCAAATCTCTCTTGTCTTTGTTTGTTTTGAGGCAGGGTCTCATTCATCCTACAGTCTTGGCTGGCCTGGAACTCACTGTGCAGATCAGGCTAGTCTCAAACTTACAGAGATCCGCCTGCCTCTGCCTTCAAGTGCTGGGATGCAAGGCATGCACCCCCCTGCTCTGCCCATGCTTTTGATCATGCGTCTTCCTTTCACGTTGCCTTTATCCCATGCATCCATTTTATCCACTAGAGAGGGATGTGCATTACAAGGGGGTAAATTCTGTTTACGAGGAAGGCAAGGCCAACATCTGGGAGCTCTGACTCCCACCCAGGAACATTTCAGTGTGACATTTTCCAGGTAACTTGGTAATTGCCTCAGTTGTATCTTGTTTTGTCCCTGGGAAGCCCAGGTCTGCAGGGGTTGAGAACAGGATCATCTCATTGGAAGGAACTGGGCTGAGCAGGCACAAGCTCCGTCCTTCCAGGCAGCAAGCTGCTGGGAAAGCTTCAGAGTTATACAAATATTAACTAATTAATATTCCTGAGGGTGTGAGCAAGCAAGTCACTTTTATTAGGGGAGTAAAGAAATGTTTTCTGAAGGCATCTGAGAGAATAGAGAAACTGTTTCTTATCTGGTGTGATGTCAGTGTCCAGAGAAGGGTTGAAATATCCTCAGAGGCATCTTTGAACACTTAGGTGAAGTCCAGGTCAGGGGAGGTCTGTACAGTTTAGTTCAGCTCACGTGTTCCGGTCTTAGGAGTCCATGGGACAGGCATTGTGGTGCTAACCTTTAATCAGAGCATTTGGGAGGCAGAGGCAGGCGGATCTTTGTGAGTTCAAGTCCAGCCTAGTCTATATAGTGAGTTCTAGAATAGCTAGAGCTATGTGGAGACTCCGTCTCAAAAAAAAAAAAAAGATTCTATGACGGTTCTGATGTAGACAGGATATGGCCTAGCTGTATCAAGTATCTTTTAAAATTTATTATTATTGCCCTCCAGTTTATATATCGAGGCCTGTCTCTTTCTGAACCTAGAGCTTGCCATTTCGGCTAGATTAGCTAGCCAGCCAGCTGTGTGTGTGGATTCCCTGTCTTTGCCTCCTGTGGACTTGGATTACAAGCAGCCACCACGCCCATCTGGATCTTCTGTTGGTTCTGGGGATCTGAACTCCAGCCCTCACACTGCGACTAGTGAACTCACTGAAGTGTCTTCCTAGGCCCTTCCTTTCCCCACCTGTTTCCGAGTCAGGGTCTCTTCTAGAACCTGGCGCTCCTGCTTCATCCAGGCTAGCTGGCTGTGCATCCTTCTGTTCTCCAAGCATCCTTCTGGTTCTACTTCCCTGGTACTGGGATTACAGGTCCATGCTGCTGTGTTTGGCTTTTTAGAAAATGTATTTTTTTAGAAGGCATCTTTTTTAAAGATTTATTTATTTATTATACAGTGTTCTGCCTACATTCGAGAAGAGGGCACCAGATCAAATTACACATGGTTGTGAGGCACCATATGGGTGCTGGGAGTCCAACTCAGGACCTCTGGAAGAGCAGCCAGTGCTCTTAACCCCTGCACCATCTCTCCAGCCCTAGAAAAGGTATTTTTATTTTTATTATTTTGTGTATATGGGTGTTTGGCCTGCCTATATGTCTGTGTACCACATGTGTACCTGATGCCTGGAGGCCAGAAGAGAGTATTAGGTCCCCTGGAACTGGAGTTACAGATGGCTGTGAGCTGTTATGTTGTAGGTGCTAGGAATCGAAGCTGGGTCCTCTAGAAAAGCAGCCAGTGCTCTTAACCATTGAATAATCTCTCTAGCCTCTGCTCTTGCCTTCTAATATGGATATTGGAGGTCTGAAACTATATCCCCATGTCCATTTAGGCATGTCCTCCAGCCCCTTTTATTTTATCTTCTGACCAAACTTCTGTGTTTGGATGTATTGGTATTCTCTAATGACTTCCCAGTGTAAGCAACGACCATGCCATTGTGGCCATAGCTCTCATCACTTAGTCGGGCCGTGTGGAATGATGAATGTGCTTTGGATATTTACATAGTTGGCACTGTATCTTCTTTCCTTCCTGTTTCTTTTTCTTTTCTTTTCTTTCTTTCTTTTTTCTTTTCTTTTTTTTTTTTTTTTTTTTGAGACAGGGTCTCTTTACATATCACTTGGCTGTCCTGGAATTCACTATGTAGACCAGGATGGCCTCGAACTCACAGAGATCCACCTGCCTCTGCCTTCCTCATGCTAGGATTAAAGGCGTAGACCACCGTGCCCTGCTAGTCCATCCTTTCCATTTGGCTAACAAGTAGCTTGTGTCCTTCGACTCCAAGCACAATCCATGGCCTGTCCTCAGAGGCATGACCAGGGAGCATGTTAGACATGCGGAATCTCAGGCCCGCTTGGATGTATTGAGTGGGAGCCTACAGCTGAACAAAATCTCCAGATGACTCACATGCACAGAGAAGACTAGTCCATATTACAATACCTCACCTGCTAGGCAGAGTAAGTATTATTTTCATGTCATGTCCATGGAGCTGGGACTCAGTGGTCAGGTGCTTACCCATTTGTACGCTTCTAAGTGGAGGAGTTGAACCCGGATCTTGTGACTTGAGATCCCAAACTCTGTCTACTGTGCCATGATGCAGAGGGCGAGAAAAGCAGCCAATTCAATGCCAATGAGTTATCCTGAGAGAAGGCTCCTTTGTGCTCCCGCCTCTTCCTCACGGTGGGCCATAGGAGATGCTCTTTGAAAAGAGACCTGCGATGACAGCAGGTTTGGCTCTGTCTTCAGTCTTTGTCCCCCGCTACCTAACAGCATTTCTAGCTATGGCCAACCAGTTCACAGGCACAGGCTGTTAGCAGTAATTACTGAGACCTGTCACGGTGCTCGGCACTCAGTCCACACTCAACAAATGTTTGCTGAGCCAAGCAGAATCACCTAGCATTCACACAAGCTTTTAGCTGTGGCTTTCCAAGAGTGCCCTGGTGAAGGGACACGATGGGCTAAGAAACTTCTGAATTAGAGGACCTCCTGGAAAGAGTAGTAACATCACCTTCCTGACCCAAAGGTCAGATTTTCAAAGCAGATTCTACTCTCTGTGTCTCTCTGTTTTCTGGGCAGGTCTCAACCAGGAGCTACAGAGGGCGGTGAATGTGGGGTTTACACGCTCACACTGGAAAACAGGCTTGACGACATTTTCTCTGGCCGGAAGCACAGACTGTGACCCCAGTTTGAAGGCAGGGGTCAGCGGGAGGAGGCTGCTTGATGACAGTCACGTGGGTTCGTCTATACATGCTGCCCAGAGTTTGAGGTTCCCCCTGAGGTTATTGACAATGGAAACCCCCCCCAAAGAGAACCAGACAGGGATTTCAGAACATCTTAAAGGAACACATGGGCACTGAACAGGAAATGCCTCGGTTTCTGCTCTTGCTTTCCCCAAGAACAGAAATGAAGCAAAGCTCTGTGAGGAGGGTTGAATTATTATGCTGCAAGAAGTTTTCTGAGGATCTGGGCTACGAAGATGGATCCCATTAGTAAATGTGACAGCCATTCCATGCCTCCCTGCATTTTAGCATCTCACACCAAAACATAAATGAAAGGAGTACACTATCTTTTAGAAGGAAACTATCAATCCTTAAGCTCTCTGAGCAGCTGCAGATTTTTTTTTTTCTCTGCTACCTGGGTAGGGTTGGTTGTGTAGCCTGATCCCACACATTCTCATCCAGCCTTTGTGTCTGGTGGGATCCTGTAATTTTGCCATTTTTGTGTGCGTCAGATCCTCAGCCACAGAGCGAGTGAGTCCCACATGCAGCAAGATGCAACGAGGCCTTTGATCATCTGAAGAGTGGAGAGGCTTGGTTCATCCTCATCCAACTTCTTTAGAAGCCGCACAGTGACTCACAGTGACTGTTTTCTTTAATGATCTTGGGAGGCAGGACTCAGCACTACGGCATGGGTGGAAGAAAGCCCTCCATTTGTGCTTACCCTGCTCAGCTTGTTCTAGAACAAGAATGGTTCTCCTACAGGAATGGTAACTACAGCTTTGGGATGCTCTAAGACCTGGAGCAGAAGGAAAGATAGCGCCACTGGGTACAAGCCCACACACGCATGTATTTCTGGTTTCAAGGGGTTGTTTGCAAGAAGATACATCTCTTTTTATTAATTTCTTTAATTTAGATGGTTTGCCTCATGGCATTGTTGGGGTTACATTTTTCTCCATATCTTCCATCCACAGCTGTTTGCTGCTGCATTTCTTCATGTATAGAGCACTGCACTGTGGGAGTGTTCCGGCCACTTCCTCCATGACACTCCAGTGTACCCCTTGCAGATTCTGTCCCTGAACTCTGAGCATTTTATTGCATTTATTTGGTATACTTTTACGTGCCTCTCTTTAAAAGACAATAAACACCTCCAGGGAAAGATTCTTAACCAGCATTCCCCCCCTCCTTTTTTCCCCAGCATTCCCTTTTATCTTAAGCATCTGACGAGGGTGTCTAGCACATGCCATACACATTGACTAAATGCAACAATCAGAAGAACTGAGAAGACAAAGATAAGTTAATCAGAGGGATCCAGGTCCAGCAAAACAAAAACAAAACAAAACCAAGCTCTACCTCCTACCCGCAGCAGCGCCAAGTTGTTCAGCATAGCCTGAGCCTGCAGCAGACATTCACAATGATCCTGGGTTTGGTGATTTGACCTTGTCAGTATTGACGTTGTTACCTCTCACTGTCACCGTTGTGCCGTTAATAATGTCACAAAGAAATTTGTCAGGGCTGAGGACAGCTGATAACATGCCGTCATTTTGAGTATGACATAATTCATTTCTCAACAATAGAGCATCATTTAGGAACGAGTGTGCAACAACACATTCTCTAAATTCGATTTGTGAAATCGTTAACACACTGTCCAATGTTCACATTTTACATACATTTTTTCTTCTTGTATATGTATGTTGCATGTATGTGTTTGTGTGGATATATATATGCATGTGGGTGTACCTGCACACTGTGCTTATGTGTGCTGCAGGTATGTGTTTGTGTGGGTGCACCTGCACATGTGTGCTTGTGAGTGTGTGTGTGTGTGTGTGTAGGTCAGAGGTCATCTTGGGTCTTGCACGTATCTTGGAGGTCATCAGTTTGACTAGGCTGACTGGCTAGTAAACTCCAGCTGTCTTCACTCCAGTGCTGGGGTTACAGATGCTCGCCGCTGTTTGGCTTTTATGTGGGTGCCAGGGATCTGATCTCAGGTCTTCATGCTTGCACAGTAGACTCTTTACCAACTGAGCTATCTCCCCAGCCTGTGCATGCATTTAAAAACAAACTGCTTTGTTGGGGTGTACTTGACATACAAAAAGCTTTAGATGTTTAATGTATACAGCTTGATGAGTTTGGAGACAGGTACGCAACTGTGAAGCCATAACCACAATCAGTGCCATAAACACAACCACGTTTCCAAAAGTCTGTATGCCTTCTAGGGCAGAACTTAGCATAGAAATGCCAGAAGTGAAATTATCCTAGAAAGTGCCTCCTCCTTGACCACAGCATTCCTTTAGGTAGCCCAGGCTGGTTTGAACTCACAATCCTTTTACTCCTGTTTCCCCAGGGCTGGGATTACAGACCTGTGTCACTATGCCTGGCATGTCCCCCTTTTTGGAGAAGAGAAACCAAAGTCCACTGAGCAAGCACATACTCCTGCTGTGAGAGGAGCTAATATTTGAATGAAAGTCTCCTAATTCACAGGCAAACCCTTAGAAACCATACCATTGTCCCAGTGATCTAACTTGGATCCTGCTAGTCACAACTAGGGTTGGAAACATCTACCTGGAAAGGTGCTTGGTCCAGAGACAGACCTGTTCGCTGTTCTGCTAGGGAAATGCCTCTGCAATCCGTCTGTTTTGCAAGCTTCAAGTCTAAGCCCCACGGCCCATTGCCCTTCCTGCTAAGCGGGCTGAACTGCCCCAGGCCTAGGTAGAAGAGATGGGTTACCCTCAGGTTCTTCGCTCTTTCAGATGGCCAAGGAGTTGCCAACTATTGCTGGGAAGCGCCCTCCCAGAATGTGCTCTCCAATGGGAAAAGACGTGGGCCCTTCCACCCCAGCCCCAGGAGACGCAGACAGGCACATGAGGCGAAAGGACGCTTCCTTGTACTATAAATATTTCTCCAGCGTCTCCCGTAAATCTCCAGCTGTGTCAGAGAGGCAGGGGGAAGAGTTAGAGCCGATTAGAGACCATATTCTCCCAGAGGAGGGCAGGCCTGCCCGTCAACCCATCCCCACTGGGCGTCGGGACCACCTCGGGAGGAAGCTTTTCCTGCCAGCTTTCCAAGCAGCTGCTGGGCACTGATTCCGGGGCGCCAAGAGCTTAGGGAAGGACAGACATCACCTTCCCCTGTGCCCCCTGCCCTTTGTGGCGCGGGCTCCTGGGTCGTCCAGGCTATGCCCTCTTCCGAGGTGAATGGGCGGGGGGGGGGGGGGACCGGCAGGGCACGGAGCGAGAACCGAGACAAGACACAAGCAAACTGCCCGGGCCGGTGGGTGATTTATGAAGTGCTGAAAAGCATCTTCGAAGCTGTCATTTATCTTACAGCTCTCAGCCTAAATAAACACAGAATCTGCCTAATTATAGTTACAGTAGAAACACAACACCGAACCTCCTCGCCATCACTGCCAGCTCATCCCCTGCGCGGCTCCGCCCCTGGCGCGGACCCCACATCAGCCCACAGCTGCACCCTAGCGGCTGCCGCGGCGCCAAAGGCTCCAGGTTTCCCGACGCTGGCTTGGCTCTGACACTCGCCAGTCCCTTCTCTGTCCTCACACCACTTTCTCCTCCTCTTCCCTCGTCCCTCGTCTCAGCTCTGCGCCATGCAGCTGCAGCAGGGTGGAGGAACTCTCGGCCTGGATTCTCTTTCCCTGTACTCGGAGCTTTCCTGGGTCGTGGGAACCTGGCCCAGCTAGGTTCTGCAAGAACAGGTCAACTCTCTCTTTGTGTTTAATCTGGAAAGACCCCCTTCCGCCCCCCTCGCCCTACCCTCCATGTTACTTAGGACCCAGAAAAGGCATCCTTTTGTTGCTTGGACTGTGTTCTCCCTGAGGATGGAAGGCTCCACCTGCCTTACAGTTGGTCCTTCCTTTTTCTAGTCCTGTTCCTGGATTTGAACTTGGAATTCCCCTTTCTTTTTTGCATATTGGAGGCCTCTTGCCTGGAGACTCTGTTCTATGCTGGACTTCAAAGTGGAGAGGTAAATGCTTAAGGAAAAACAAAAACAAAACAAAACAAAACAATAAAACAGAAATCCAGGACAGTGATGGCCCAGGGTGGTTCTGAATGAAGGGTTTATCCACTGAGTCACACTCTGTAACTCAGTCCTTGTCCTGGAGAGCTGGGGTATAGGACCAGGACTGTGTGTGGCACAGTAGAAGAACCCAATAATTCTTAACACCCAGAAAAATCAGTCCCTACAACTCTGCAAAAACCACTTCCTGAAAATCAAGAATTTCAGAGCCCAAGGCAGTGCGTTGGGACAGCTCATGACTTCATCCTGGGGGTGTTAATTTACACGTGGGCATATACCTTACACAGGGTGGATGGCTCACTCCTAATTTACGGCCGTCTTTCTCTGTGTGGCGGATCTTGTTCTTGTCGACAAATTTGGGGGTCTAATAACAAAGTAAAAGAAAGATTCATAAGGGCAGGTGTAATCTGAGCCGGCCCCCTGGAGGATGTGGGCTGGAGAGAACGGTATAAATAACAGTTGCCACCCACAAGTTGAGTGGGAATGCAGAGGAAGAAGGAGAAGCCAGGCCTAGGAAGCAGAGTAGGAGACACAGGGAGGCACAGGTCCTTCCTGAGATCCCAGGCTGGGAGCTCTTGTAGTGCTGGGCATGGACCCAGGGCCTTGTACCTTCCAGGCAGATCCTCTGCCACACCCTGAAACCCATTTTTAATCCCTGATTGGGTTCCTCCCTAATGAGAAGGTTAGGATGAACCTTTGCTTGTTTGTGTTTGGTGGTTGTTCTATTGTTAAGACTACAGCTGCCAGTGCTTGACACCATCCGACTGTGGAGGGGCTTGACATCTTTTTCTTCTTTTCTTGGTGCCTGTCCTGGATCTCACTCTGCAGACCAGGTTGACCTCGAACTCACAGAGATCCACCTGGCTCTGCCTCCCGAGTGCTGGGATTAAAGGTGTGCGCCACCACCGCCCGGCGGGGCTTGGGCATTTTGACCCGAGTTTTGACCCGACACCAGCGGTCTTCCTCTTAATCTGTGGATCCTTTCCCCCTTGAAAGAGCAGGGTTCCCCGTCCTCAAAAATCTAGCCTTTTCTCTGAATCCCGCTCAAAGAATGGCCCGGCCTTTCCTGTGGTTCTCTCAGGAGTGTAGGGAAGGAGAGATCCATTTTTTACTAGTTACGCTACTGCTTATCCATTAAAGTAAGATAAAAATACCTGTTCCCTGCCCAGTTCCCAGAACGCCAATTCAAATGAATGAGGATGTAAAGGCTCATGGTAAGAAAATCTCTCCCCAGGTAGTTCCAGATGAAAGAACAGCTCTTTAGCGCTTCCAGTGAGTTAGACAATGAGGCCTCTCCTTAGAGCTGGCTGGAGTAATATCTGCATTTTTTTTCCTTTTAAGTAAGAGGGAGGCATCACTGCTCAGTACGGTTGAGCGACTTTCCTGAAGACACACAGTAAATCACTCTTGAAGATTTGATTCTTTATCTAATCACGAATACGTTTTAAGAATATTTTGGTTTGCATTATTAACTCTTGGGAGGCTAAGACAGAACAAAAGCACACTCGAAAATAGCATATCTGGGGCTGGAGAGATGGCACAGAGGGTAAAGTACTTGCCGTGCAAGTGCAAGGACCTGAGTTCAAATCCCCAGAGCCCAAGTAAAGTAAGTTGTGGTAGCTTGGGAGTCTGCAACCCTGGTGCTCCCACAGGGAGATGGGTGAGGGAAGGAGGGGCAAATACCCGGCTAGCTTGGCATACTCATTGGGAAAAAAAAAGAAAAGAGACCCTGTTTCAAGCAGGGTAGAAGGGAGGGACTGGCACCTGGCCTCCCACTGGGGGAGGAAGAGGAGATGAACCTGTAAGTCCATAGGGAGATTTTGTTTTTGGTGTTTAACAGAAAGGGGAGGATGTTATGTTCTCTGTGTTCTGTTTTGGTGGTTTTGTGGGTTTCTCTGTCTTTCCTGTTTTTCTCTCTCCAGTTGTCTCCCTGCCTTGAGTCTCCCTTTTCTTCCTTCCTACTTCATAGGAGTTCAGTCAACAGGCTCATCCCCAGGATGCCTTGCTTTTTCTGTTTGGTTTTCTGCCAGTCTTTTCCTGCCGGCCCCAGGCTCTCCCCTGGCTCCCACTTCCTCAGCTGACAGTTGTGGGAGTTGATAGCTTATCGGCCCTCAACAATGAGAAAGGAGATAGTGGGCTGGAAGGCTGCAGCCCCAGAGCGTCTTGGGAAATAGTCTGTCCCAAAGAAGAGTCTCCCCTCACTTTCACCCTGAGGACAGGGGTGCCCACAGACACTGCTTCCCTCTCTCTAGTCTATCTGATCCTACAGTAAGAGAGGACAGTGGATTAGACCATGTGTTCCCTGTGTTTCCCACAGCTTCCCTGTGTTCAGTGCCTAGCTGGTTCAAGTCCTGGTTTCATCTTTGAAATGCTGTGCAACATTAAAAAGAAACTTGGTCTCTGGGTTTCTCTTCCTTAGCCAGTCAGGATCCAACCAGAGCGGACCTTTTATGTACTTGACCCCAAGTTCAGAGTACTAGCAGATCCTGTCTGAACAGTGGGAATTAATTGCTCTTTCCAGTAACTTCTCAGGAGGCATGACCTCATACTCCACTACTTCCTCTTTATCACCTCAGTGATCTGGCAGGAAGAGTTTCTTCAAGGCAGGAATTCACTCATATGGAACCTTCCTTGTTTCCATCCAGAGAGACCCAAGGGGTGCAAGCATGTTACTCATCAACTCCCAACCTGATGAATATTCACCCTCTCTACCAGCAACAGCTCTTCCATTCCCACAGGGCAATAAAAAACAGGGGAATCGCTTCCCCTGCTTCCCCCTCAGCCAGTGGCTCTCCCCTTCCTTAGCCTTCTACCCACCCTGCGGGCAGCAGGTGTTGCCTGGTGCTTCCGGAGGAGGCATTTTAATCGTCACAATCAGGATGCCATAGGTAACTACGGTTTGAGGTCAGGAATGTTGCTAAAATCCCTTATAAACAAAGTAGGATGCACGGAGTGACCTTGGTATCAAAGGCTTATCTAGCGGACAGCATCAACAATGCTGTAATTCAGAAACTGTGATCTAAGAGTTGTCATCAAGCAAGGTCTTTGATAAAGTTTTGAGGACTCATAGAACATGAGAGCACATGGCCTTGGCTTTGCCTCACAAATGCCCACATATTAGGCAAAGGCAGCTTCTTGTTAGGAGACATCTTACCAGATAGAAGAGACAGCCTTAACCCATGCTGAGGACTTTAGGGTATAGAGAACCATACAGCAGTGACACATTAGGTGGGCACAGTGGTACCTGCTGTAATCTCAGCATCTGGAAGTAGAGGCAGGAAGATCAAGAGTTCAAGGCCATCCTCGGCTACACCGTGAGCTTGAGACCAACCTGGGCTACATGAGGTCCTATCTCAAAATAAATAGACAGGTATGGTAGTGTACACCTTTAATCTCAGCACCTAGGAGGCAGAGGCCAAGGGGATCTCTGAGTTCCAGTCTAGTCTGGTCTATAAAGCAATTTCCAGGACAGCCAAGGTTACATAGAGAGACCCTGTCTTAAAAACAAACAACAACAACAAAAATAGGTAAGCAAGCAAACAAATAAATAATACATTAAACCAATGTTTAGACATTAAATGTGCTTTTTAAATTAATTTCTGCTGTTAAGTCTGTGAAAGACACCACCCCCCTGCAAAGTGGCAGGTTTGTTCTACATGGCTCTGAGGCTTCCTCTCCAGTCCTGACCCTACAGAAATTTTGAGCCCTTTAGTCCTTTGCCGCTTTATGGTCATCCAGCTTTCTCGAACCCTTCAGTAAAACTCCCGTGGACAGGTTCTGATACATCCATTCACTACAGGCATTCACTGGCTTTTTCTACTTGGACCCACATGGAAGGTAACAAGTCTTTAATTTAGGAATGCCTTTTTTTTTTTTTTTTAAGGGCTTCATTGGAAGGGGTAGAGTGGAGGTTGGGGGAGAGGCCGTCTGCCCCAGCCTCTGTTGCAGATTTTTCTACGCCCCTCCACGTGCAACTCAGGCATCACAGGCAGCCTCCTTTTTTTCTCAAGGACTCTCGCACAGTTGGTTAGTAGAGATGCTAGCAGCCTGGCTGGCCTTAGAGAGGCGAGGTCTGGCTTGGATACCCATGAGGTCATCAAGACTCCTGGTCTGAGCTGGAGTCTGGCTCACAGGCAGCTGTTTGTGGTTTTATTTTTTCCCATCTGAAGAAAGTCTGAGCAGATGATCATCCCTTCAGTGTCTCGAGTTTCCATGTGAGGGAGAGGCAGAGCGTGGCTTGGGATGAATGGAACGGGTAGGGATTTGGCAGGGCGACGCATTTCACAATATGAGAGATCCCAGCCTCTCTCGGATCACTTCCTCCACCCTGCTTTTGTCTTCACTAATATTTATTCTTGGGTTTTTATTTCGTTTTGGAGAGTTTACTAAACCGCTGTTTTGTGGCTGAGGGAATATTTTACTGTGAAAGAGCCTTTTATGGATTTCATACAACTGGGACCTTCCGCACCGACATCATCCTTTAAGCAGCTGTGGGGCGGGGTGCAGCTGAGTGGGGCTGATGCACAGTTGTGGGGGGACTCCTGGCATTCTCCACTCCTGGCCAGGCAGCTCTGGAATCTGGAGGTTAGGGTGGGGCAAGGGCCACTTCCAAAACATAAGGGGTGGTGGCACAGAGAGGAAAAACGAAGAAACAGCTATGTACATGGTGGTTTGACAGGGGAGGACAAGAAGTCTAGAGTACCAAAGTTGAGGCAACATTGAGCTCTGGCCCAGCCTTCTTCTTCTTCTTCTTCTTCTTCTTCTTCTTCTTCTTCTTCTTCTTCTTCTTCTTCTTCTTCTTCTTCTTCTTCTTCTTCTTCTTCCCCTCCTCCTCCTCCTCCTCCTCCTTCTCCTTCTCCTTCTTCTTCTGATTTATTTATTTATTATGTATACAGAAGAGGGTGCCATATATCATTACAGATGGTTGTGAGCCACCATGTGGGTGCTGGGAATTGAACTCAGGACCTCTGGAAGAGCAATCGGTTGTCTTAACTTCTGAATCAGCTCTCCAGCCCTGGCCCAGCCTTCTTAACGTCTAGATGGAGAAATCATGGGCTTTGACTTAATAGAGTCTGCATTGAAAATGAAATTAAAGCCGCCTTCTTAATTTTTATTTTGTGTATGAGTGTTTTGCCTGCATGTGGGCATCCCACACATGCCTGCAGAGGCAACAAGTCTTTGGATCCCCTGGAATTGGAGTTATGGTTTCTTGTTAGCCACACTGTGGGTACTGGAAACCAAACCAGGCTCTTAACCACTGAGCCATCTCTCCAAAGATTTATTTTATTTTTATTTATGTGTATGTGTGTACAGTGTGTCTGCGAGTGCGTGGATTATCCACCGAGGCCAGAAGAGAATGTTGGATCCTCAGGAGCTGGAGTTAAAGGCAGTTGTGAGCTTCTCAGAGTGGGTGTTGGGAGCCAGACTGTGGTCCTCTGAAAGAGAGGTGAGTGTTCTTACCTGTAAGTCGTCTCTCCAACCCCACAACTATTTCTGACCTTTGCCCAGGGCTCCATATTTGACTATCGTGTCCATTCTGTGTAATGTTCTAGAACTCCAAGATTCATTGACTCTGTGATCTCTCAGCCAGCCCTCCCCATGCTCTCCTTTTTAGACTGGGCTACCCGGCATTCCTTCTGCTCATCATTCACCACCGCCTTGCCTTTCTTTTTCTCTCCTTTCTTCCCTTCCTCCCACCTCCCTCTTTCTTTGTCCTTCTCCCCCTCCCCTGCTGCTCTCTTCCTTCTCTCCCCAGCGTTTTCTTCTTGTGCTAGAGACTGAACACAGAGTCCTGGGCATAGTAGGTGGTGTTCAACTACTGAATCACGCCTCCAGATCCTTCAGTGCCTAAGCCTCTGTAAAAACTGAGAAGGTTGTAAATATAAGGCTCTAGGTTCCACCTAAATAGTGTCCCCAGATAGAAGAACTGTACAGGAATACGGAAGGAGGCTAGACTCTTTCACAAATCGTCCATTTTCAGCTCTCCATCCTGACGCCAAGTTTCACCCTCCAAGTCTTAACTCTATACCTGGTCTTACCCACTTGCTTATCTCCATCCACCTTCCTCCTTCACCATTTACAGCTTGGAGTTTTAAGTGTTTTCTGGGGCTAGAGAGACAGCTCTGAGGTTAAGAGCATTGGCCGCTCTTCCAGAGGACGTGTGTTTGGTTCCCAGCACCCACATGGTGGCCCATGACCGTCTATAACACTTCCGGGGGTCTAACGCCCTCTTCTGGCCTCCACGGGCACCAGGCATGCATGTGATGCACATACACACATGTAGGCACGTCCCAAACACATAAAATAAGTAAAATAAATCTTTGAAGAGTTTGCTACTGAGCACTTGGCATGCGGGTTGATCCTCTCTATACTTCGTACTGACTTGGTTTCCTCTTACCAAAGCTGCACATGGTCCTGATGTCATGAAAAGTGAAGAAAAGGTTGAGAGCTGTTGGCTAGCTGCACTCAGTGGGGGAGATGAAGGATTCCTTGTATGTAAGAACCAACAATATCTCTATTCTCTATCTGGTATTCCAAGGGAGGCTGAGAACCACCGAATTGAAATAAAGATTAAGGTTAAGGCTGATATTTACATTAAGGGTAGGATAGGGTCTAGAATTCAGTCATATTTGGATTTTGAATTAAGTTCATGTTTAGACTGGGATCAAAGTCAGGGCTGGGAAACTCTTCAGGATGGGTTCGGGCTAGGTTTAATGTCGGTACTTGACTTAGGTTTAGGCTAATGCTTTGCCGAGATGAATGCAGAAATACAACACAATGACTTCTAGGTCTAAGCGGGAACAGCGGGATTAGGAGACTGCCAGACCACTGTTTGGGTCAAGGAGCCCTTATCACACTTGAGTCCTAAGACCCGCATAGAGAGCTTCCTGCTGAGCCTGTGGAGTAAGGAGTTTTCAATTGTTTTCTTTTGCTATTGCTGTTTAAAACAGGGCCTTATATATCTCCAGCCGGCCTCAAACTTACTATGTGGCTGGAGACAACCTCATCCTCCTTGCCTCCACCTCCCAGTGCTGAGATTTCAGATATGCTTGGCTGTCGAGTGATTGTGTAATGCCCTTCAACTTTAAGTACGGTAATTGTGTAATAATTTGCATTTGTTCCTGTCTCTCCTATGAGGCCTAAAATTTGGGGATAACTAGCTGCCTAGAGAAAGCATTGCATGCTGGGGACTCTCCTGTGGAGTCACCCCTCCTCACACAAGGAAACACACCTGGAGGAAGGCGCCTCCCCCAGACAGTAGTAAGATGACTTTGGCCACAGGAAGGTGCTAGAGATGGGTTCCACGACATTCCCTTATTGTTCTGTGTGTGAAACTGCAGACAAATCCTCTCTCTGCCTCAGTTTCCCCTTCTGAGAATGATAGGAAAGAGCCCTCCCTGAAGCCCTCTGCCATCTTGGGTTCAGTTTGTTCATCTCAACAGCTCTCTAAGTGTTCATGAGGGAAGACGCCGGGTCAACTCAAAATAGTTTTATTATTCTTTGTTTCCAGAAGGAGGTCTGGCACAGAGCTTCACTGGCACAGCACCCATCTGCCCACGTCAGAGGGGACAGGGGGGACGGCAGTGTCAAAGGCAGACGCAACGGAGAGGGAGCCATGCTGCAGCAGCTTGTCATTGTGTCATTAGGGTGTTCCTGTGGGAGATGTGGGAGGGAGGGAGGGAGGGAGGAGGAGGGAGAGGAATGGAAGAGATGAAGGGGTCCATGCCAGTACCGCATTCATCCCTGTCATGAGGGGAGCTCTATCAAACCAAGGCCAGGCCTATAAATCAGACCATAATTAGTTGCAAAGAGAAAGCTTTAACATCCTCATCAAATTGATTAATACATCTTGCAGCTCAGGACAGGCTGGCCCTGCCTGGCAAGCTCACCCAGCTAGGTGGGAATGGAGTTGGGAGAAGGGTCAGTTCTAGCTGGGGAGGCCGAGAGCCAGCTGAGATCTGTCCCTCTGTTTACCCACTGGAAGAATGCTCTGACAGGAAGTCGGTGTGGTAGGCTCTTAGTGCAGAATCCGGAGTCTGGAGAATCAAATGAATATATTGGCTTGCCCAGAATTAGCCCTAATATGACTGGCCAGTTATTTTCCTTGCCTGTGTCTCAGTTTCCCTATCTGTAAAAGGGACATATTCATCGAACATTAAGAAGACTCTAAGGGTCCTACTACTTACGACATCATAATATCTATGGGCAGAGTGGACACGTATTTGTTGGGGTGGGGGAGTCATGGCCAAGACTCTATACAAATTCGATTTCTGGGACATCTAAGAGAAGATGAGTTTGGTGTAAGCTAAGTGATTAGTCCTTGCTTTCAGCTTGGAATAACCAGTCATTGCCTAGGTGTCCTTTCCTGAGACCCAAGCAACAGACCCCCTCCATCAAGGTAACAGAGAGAGTGTAGGTAGCAGGTTGACTGGAGTTCATATCCTGGCTCATCCAGCTGTGCATTTGGGAAGTTACCTAATCTAATGGTCTCAGCTTCCTTCTTTGCCAGACAGGCAAAGAATAATAATGTCTGTGTTAGTGGGTCAGTGTAAGGACTTGGTCACCTAAGATACACATAAAGTGCACAGCTTAGAGCCTGGCACATAGCAGGGGGCCAGCCAGAAATAACCAGAATTATTACGGTGTGCATAGATCTTGATGTTATAATAAAGGCATCTGAATCACAAGGAGACCGAAAGAGCCAAGCCCAGTGACCAAGTGATACCTGATAACTGAGGGGATGTCCAATTAGTCAGTCTCCAGAACGGACCAATAGGCAGCATTTTGCTCTGTCAACAGCATTGGGCTTGACCTTGAAAGATGGGTTTAGATCCCACCCTCACAGCTGAATGAATTATATGACTTTATCCAAAATCCTCCACCTCTCTGTGACTCAGTTTCTCTAACAAGGAACATTTTCGACATCTGGTTGGGTAATAGGTATAAATGGTCCTTTACGAATCTAAGACATTGCTTAAGTACAAAGTATTTTCTAAGCTGTTGCACAAGCACCTGCTGCTGACTGCCCCTGGAGCACCCTGTGGAGAAAAATAAACAAAGCAGGCTCTTTTAAAGGCAGGCTCCATTGTTTGAAGGGATCACGTGATCTTGTCCTCTATGGGTTGATGCTTGCTGGTTCCTGTTTTATTTTTATTTTTTCTTTAATGTGCATGAGTGTTTTGCTTGCAAATGTGTCTGGGTACTGCATGCTTGTCTGGTGCTCACAGAGGCCAGAAAAGAGTGTGAGATCCTCTGGAACTGGAATCACAGACAGCCGTGAGCTGCTGTATGGGTGGGTGTTGGGAAACAAACCAGAGTCTTCTGCAGGAACAGCCAGTGCTCATAACTGCTGAGCCGCCTTTCCCTTACTAACTTACTAACAACCTAGTATAAATGAAGGTCTTCCACATGGTGATGTTTGGGTCATAAACAGAGATTTATGTAAGGACATTGTCCAAAACTCCATTCTTGCTTTCTTCTTTATTGTTAAGGGTGGTGATGTGAGAAAGTTCTTCCTTGACAAATTTTGTAAGCAGAAACAATGTGGCTCTTAAGGAATGAGAGTGTCATGCTAATATTTTTTATTTTCCTCGTGACCCAGAAGATGACCTGTCTAGGACTTGGAGACAAAGGCCTCACTCTTGAGGATGTTGGAAAAGAAAGGACAGGAATCTGGGCCCTTAGATGACAGTTTGGAGGGGAGCCTTGGTCTACCTGGAATGCAGAGACTGTTCGTGAGAAAGAAATTAACTTCCACCTTATTGAGCCATGGAGTGTTAGGATATCTTTATTAGAAGGGTTTATCTATTTATTTAATGAAGCAGCATTAGGGATTAATAAGGATATTTTAATAGAAGTTTAAGCACCAGGGTAAGGAGAAAGAAAGACACCCAGACAGGAAGACAAGACAGGCCAGAACATGAGTGTGTGGGTGTGAGCTCCCCAAAGAAGAGTCACAGAAAATAAGACAGATCAAGTGTGGGCCCAGACTCCTCAAGGGAGAGTCACTCAGAGGAGTTTAATCAGCCATTCTAATTGATTATTTATTTGTAGTGAATGCTCCTCAAGAGACTAGAAGTTTTTGGACTCATCTTTCTATGTCTAGGCTAGCCTCAATCCATACCAAATGTTTAAGATGTTCTCTATTTTTGATTACTTATTTTTAATTTAATTTTATTGTGTCTTGAGACCAAGGCTCACTCTAGAGCCCATGCCGACCTGGAACTCATATATAACCCATGCTGGCCTGGAACTCATATATAGCCCATACTAACCGCTAACTTGTGGCAATCCTCCTGCCTCAGCCTCCCCAGGGCTGAGATTGCAGATACGAGACACAACACCTGGTGATGCTATTTTGAAAGAACCGAACGAGCATGTTAAAGCTCTAGATACCCAATTTGGACTTGAAGGCTGGGCTTGTACCAATCTTAGACTCATCGTCTCATAGTAATTTTATTAAGAAATTTCCCACACACATTCAGACTTCTCTCCTCAAAAGAATTTGTTTCATTTCCTTCTGTCTTGTGCCATCACAGCACATGAATCCTTATTTTAGTCCTAAAGAAGGTCAAGGGGAGAAAGAATGAAGCAAAACAAACAAACAAACAAACAAACAAACAAAAACTGTATCTAGAGGGACCCACAGATTTCCAACTCTGACGCTGGGCTGGAGGAAGGGATAGGGAAGTCTCAGGGACCACAGGCCTGGAGCAATTTGAAGCGTGAGGGCCCAAGTGACTTGTCATGAGTTCCAGGAAGAGGAGAAGTTGTTAAAGCATGGACTCTGCTTCCTTCGGCTTCTGCTTCCCGGGAAAGCTGACCCACTGAGGGTCACCCGTTAGCTTCCTTCTCAGCTCGCTATCACTCGTCAGAAGTTTCCACGGAGCCTACTGCCTTTAAGAAGGGCCTGTCCTGAAGGTCAGCCCTCCCTGGAATGTGGTCCTGCAAAGACTCAGAACTGCTCTTCAGAATGTTTAGCTGAGCAGATGGTTTGGAATGTGAGGACCGAAAATGCCTCCTTTGAAAAGCCAAACAGCTATGGGAGTCTAGCAGCCCCGGGATTGGGGAGTGGGGTGGGGAACGAAGCAGGGACATTCTGCCAAGTGGCCATAGGTGGGGAGCCAGAGTGGGAAGGGGAGGTGGCTTCACTTTGTCATGTCTCTGGCCCGGATCTTGGACCAGGGCTGGGAGGAAAGCGCCCGTTGCAGATGCTCCCACCTCATCTCACAGCTCACCAAGTATTACAGCCTCGCGCATAAAAACCAGAGTGCTAAGTTGTCAGGAGTGTTAAACTCAAGGAGCTGTGACCAGAAACAGGCGGGTTCCGGGGATGGGAAGGGGGAGGCTGCTGCAGGGCCAGCAGCTCCCACAAGACCCTCTTGGCTTTGAGATGGTGGCCAAGGCTGAGCAGCACACAGTTGCTCAGCTCACCTCTGCCTCTTGCCTCTCCACAGCAAGAGCTTTTAAAGGAGCCCTGCAACTCCTTCCCAGGAGCCAGGCTGCCTCCGAGCTGGAAATAAATGCCTTCAAGCCACATAAATCAATGAAAATTAGTAGGAGTCAAAGTAAAGATCCATCCTTCACCACTTGGATGTTTGAGCCAAGGTTCTTCTCGGTGATTTAGAGCCGTATAATTGAGTGATCTGATCTCACTTGCCTCCCCCCCACTCCCGCCCCCTTTTTCTTTCCAGACAAAATCCTCTCCTATGAGGCTGGTTCCCACTGGCCCTTAGCTCCTCTGGCTGGAGCAGGTGTGCGCACCTGTCAGCTTGGCACCCTGATGGATCTCCCTGTTATCTTGGTTGGCCTCCTCCCTGCCTGCCCCTTAATGAATAGTCTGCCCCAGGCTAGGTATGAGTTGTGGGTGGGAGATACCATTCTTCACTGATGCTCTCTCCTGTCCTTGCAGAAGTGGCAAGGTATGGCCGCTAAGGCCCTACCAAAACATCATGTCATCCTGGAATGTGGGCTGAAGAGAACCTTTGACCTCTGAACTGGGGAGAAGATGGATAATGGTATGAAGATTTCCCAGCTTCACAGCCTCTGCCAGTCTGAGAACACACACTACCAGTTGAGTGATGTGCGAGGCAAGATCCAGAGAATTTAGGAGCTTGCATTCCCATCAAAATACAATACAAACAAACAAATCAAAACAAAGCAAAATTAAAAAAAAAACCAAAACCCCACACAAGGGAAACAAAAACAAAAACTCATGGGGTGTGGTGGCATATGTCCTTAACTTGGGAGGCAGAGGCAGGCAGTCCTCTGTGAGTTTGAGGCCAGTTTGGTCTACAGAGAGAGTTACAGGACAGACACCAAAGCAACACAGAGAGACCCTGTCTCGAAAAACATACAATCAAACAGAAAGAAAGAAAGAAAGGAAGGAAGGAAGGAAGGAAGGAAGGAAGGAAGGAAGGAAGGAAGCAGGCTGAGCGAGCCGTGATGAGCAAGCCAGTAAGGAGCATCTCTGCATGGCCTTTGCATCAGCTCCTGTCTACAGGTTCCTACCCTGCTTGAGTTCCTGTCCTGATTTCCTTTGATGATGAACAGTAACATGGAAGTGTAAGCCAAATAAACCTTTTCCTCCCCAAGTTGCTTTGCTCATAGAGTTTCATCATGGCAATAGTAATCCTAACTAAGACACCTTATACAAACAAGGCCTTGTGTTTGATCCCAAGTAACTCTCTCTCTCTCTCTCTCTCTCTCTCTCTCTCTCTCTCTCTCTCTCTCTCTCTCACACACACACACACACACACACACACCCCTCTAGACAGACATAAGACCCAGAGGGGCAATGTGGAATAGGAAAATGAGGGTAGAATTTAGAGTCAGGAAGATACAGGTTCGAGTCTCAACTTTGTCTCTTACTGTTTATATGAACTTGTATAAATTTCTTCAGCTCTTTGAGCCTAAGTTTCCGCTTCAATATTATTTGAAATTAAGATAGTGATACACTCTCACAGATGTCTAGAGAGGATTAAATGGTGTAATTAGTGTTACCTGGTGTATGACCTGTAACATAGTCTTTGCTTACAACTCGACATCTTCCCGCTTCTCCAGTCTTGTTCACAGCTGACTGTCACGCCTATAATAGATCCTATTAAGTGTTTCCCAATTCCTAGAATCTGGCTCAGTCTGCTAAGGGATGAATGGCTGACTGATATGCAAAGAAGTTTCTAGAAGAAGAGGAGGAGGAAAAAGAAGAAGGGGAAGAAGAGGAGAAGGAAGAAGGGGAAGAAGAGGAGGAGGAAGAAGAAAAGGAAGAAGAGGAAGAAGAGGAGGAGGAGGAAGAGGAGGAGGAAGAAGAAGAGGAAGAGGAGGAAGAAGGGGAAGAAGAAAAGGAGGAGAAAGAGAAGGAGGAGGAAGAAGACTAGAACACACCCACTCTGGAGAAGGAAGAGATGACAACCATGTGGTGCTGTGCTTGGTACTGCTATCTGCTTCAAGTCCAGCCTCAGCCACTTACAGGCACTGATCCTGGAAAATTCCTTGGGCTTTGTTATCCTTCAACATAAAATGGTTCTAATCATAATCCTTGCCACATGGTGGCTCTGAGATTCAAGGGAACTAGTGGATGAGAAACCCAATTGCAAATCACTGTATATGTATGAAGAAGTGGTAATTTATGTTATTCCTTAGGAAGGAAATTCTGCTTAGGAAAATGTGTGGGTATGTGCTTATCATATGAACAATGTTACTAACACTTTAGAGCCGGTATGCTTGGCATGAGAGAGGAAGAGGAAAAGAGAGGGGAGAGGAGGAAAGGGGAGAGAAGAGACAGAAAAGAGAAAGAGTGAGGCATCAACAGAAGGTTAGGAGCAGCGAGGAGACCAGTGAATCCCTCTGCTGTGGGACTGACCTGTGGGCATTTTAAGAACAGTGATGCCCACTGTGCCCATTAAAGCTATTTTTCTGTATAACAGTTCTGGAGCTGGAGAGATGGCTCATTGCTCTTTTAGAGGACCTGGGTTCAATTCTTAGTACCCACATGGCAGCTCACACACCATCTGTAACTCCAATTCCAAGGGCTCTGGCACTCTTTCCTGGCCTCCATGAATGCATGTGATGCACAGACATACATGCAAGCAAACACATAAAATAAAAAAATAAATCTTTGCCAGGCAGTGGTGGGGCACGCCTTTAATCTCAGCACTCGGGAGGCAGAGGAAGGCAGATTTCTGAGTTTAAGGACAGCCTGGTCTACAGAGTGAGTTCCAGGACAGCCAAGGCTACACAGAGAAACCTTGTCTTGAAATGCACCTCACCAAGTTTTTCCTCTCACATCCCTTCAACATTCTTGAATCTATCTTCTTCCTCCTCGGGTCTCTCTCATCCTTGGGTCTCTCTCATCCTCGTGTCTCTCTCATCCTTGGTCTCTCTCATCCTTGGTCTCTCTCATGCTTGGGTCTCTCCCATCCTTGGGTCTCTCCCATCCTTGGGTCTCTCTCATCCTCGGGTCTCTCTCATCCTTGGGTCTCTCTCATCCTCGTGTCTCTCTCATCCTTGGTCTCTCTCATCCTTGGTCTCTCTCATCCTTGGGTCTCTCTCATCCTTGGGTCTCTCTCATGCTTGGGTCTCTCCCATCCTTGGGTCTCTCCCATCCTTGAGTCTCTCTCATCCTTGGGTCTTTCCCATCCTTGGGTCTCTCTCATCCTTGGGTCTCTCTCATCCTTGATCTCTCCCATCCTTGGGTCTCTCCCATCCTTGGGTCTCTCTCATCCTTGGGTCTCTCTCATCCTTGATCTCTCCCATCCTTGATCTCTCCCATCCTTGGGACTCTCTCATCCTTGGGACTCTCTCATCCTTGATCTCTCCCATCCTTGGGTCTCTCTCATCCTTGGGTCTCTCTCATCCTTGGTCTCTCTCATCCTTGGGTCTCTCTTATCTTTGGGTCTCTTTCATTCTTGCATATGTCTATTTAGCTCATTTTTTGGAGAGCACCAGCCCCATAATTTGGTGATCGGCATACATTTCCCCCCATTTATTCTCCTCATAGATTTCCACAGCTAAAGAAGCAGTGGCTTAGAAAGTTGGGTAGTAGACTCAAGATCTCTGTGTATCTGGTGGAGGAGGAGATCCAGTCAAGGCTAGCTCTAGACTCCGTATCGCGTCATTCCATCTGGGCCTTAGTTTTTGAAAGATCTCAGACCTCCCTGCCTCTGGTTTTCTCCCCGTTAGACGTGTCTCTATTGCATTCCTCTTTGATTGTGGTAGATGAGACAATAGTTGTAAGATGCTCTAAGAACCATTGAACAAACAACCCCACTGCAGAATCAAGCTGTTATGACTACCGCATGCCATATGGAAAGGCTTGCTCAATGCCCCTTGCTCTAAGAAAGCAGAGAGGACCCTCCCTGTTTTATTTATCCTCTCTAGCCAAGTGCCCTCTCTATTTCACTCTGCTTTCTCTCAACAGGAACTGAGCACATGGGGCACCAGTGAGGCAGCTTTGTGGAGGGGCATTGGCTGCTAAGCCCAATGACTTGAGCTCAATCTCTGGAGCCCACATGGTGCACAGACAGACAGAGTTAACTCATGGAGAAGCTGAGCACATGTGTATTTCCCCAAACTACCCAACGCCTGCGTGTGGAGATGGGAGAATGCTTGCCATGTAAGTCTGAGGACCTGAGTTCAGTCTCCAGCATCCACATCAAAATGTGAGATGTGGAGCTGACAAGATGGCTCAGCGGGCAAATCCCCCTGTTGCCAAGCCTGCACCCCGAGTTCAGTCCCCAAGTCCCACATGGCAGAAGGAGAGAATTAGCTCCTGCAAGTTGTCCTCTGACCTCCACGTGGGTGCTGAGGCCGATGTGTATCTCCCATAACAAATAAAAATGAACTATGGTGGTGTGCACCTGTAAACCCACCCAGTGCTGGAGGAAACAGAGACAGGAGGATCCCTGGAGGTTCCAGGCTAGCCAGGCTAGCTGAGCTGGTGAGCTTCTGGTTTGTTTTAAGACTTCGTCCTGAACCAAAACAAAACAAAATGATTGAAAAGTGATAAAGGAAGATTGTTGATGTTGACCTCTGCCCAACCTCACAGATGTACACACACACACACACACACACACACACACCAAAAAAAAAAAAAAAAAAAACAGGAACTTGTACTCACACAGACACACAGACAGACAGGCATACACACATACAGGCACACATACAGATGCACAGACAGATACACACACACACACACACACACACACACACACACACACACACACAGTCTTCTTTCTAAGTCCAAGCACCATGATCCTCTCAGAGGAATTCCTTTCTGTCACCCAACTCTCCAGCCCCTTCCAAAAATAGGGACTAATGTATTACAAAATGTGCAATGGCTTTTCAGAATAAAAGTCCTGTCCCTGACTCGCAGTGTTTGCCAATTTCTTTGGTGTAAATACTCCTGCCATGTCTGATTCCCAGACTTCCTTCACTGAAAATAACCGAAGGGATCCCTGAAGTAGCAGTAGTCAGGCATTTCTCCTATACAGACATCACAGACAGAAACAGCCCCAAAGGTCAAATAGGAGTCAGATTTAACAAAATGATTAGGAAGCAACAATATGTCATATTTAGTTTGAATTCTGTGTATGTGTGTAGGTGCATGCACCTGAGTGAAGATGCCTGAAAAAGCCAGAAGACTTGGAGCTCCTGAAGCCAGAGTGACAGGTGATTGTGAGCCACCTGACGTGGGTGCTGGGAATCAAACCTGGGTCCTCTAGAATATTTACTTTTAACCTCTGTGCCATCTCCAGTTCTGTGTATTTCTTTTTCTTTTTTCTTTTTTTTAATTTATTTTTTATTTTATGTGTATGGGTGTTTTGCTTGCATGTGTGTCTGTGCACCACATGTGTGTCTGGTGCCTGAGGAGGTCAGAAGAGGGCACCAGATCCCCTGGCACTGGATACCCTGGTCCTAGAGTTATAGACAGGCATGAGCCATCATATGGGTGCTGGGAACTGAACTTGTGTCGTCTGCAAGAGAAATAAGTGCTCTTAATCACCGAGCCACTCTCCAGCCCATAGTATTTATTTTCAAACTCAATTTGTTTAGTTTTAACTTTTCACAATTTTGGGTCTTTTAAAAACAGCTGTTTCTGAAAAACTCTTGAACATTTAACATTTGGTATCCACTGGTCAAAATGTGACAGCTCCAGGCCACCCCTAGTGACCCACACTTACCCACACAGACAGACAGGCTGTAGCCTGGAAGCTAAGGCATGTGGGGGAAGGTGCCAAACGTCTCTTTGATATATTTTCTCGCTATTCCAGAAACAAGAATTGCACAAGATACAGTACGGTGAACTGAAAATGGTTATTTATTTCCATCTCAAAGATCCCTAAACTGGAAATGCTCATGGAGGCCAGTTCCCTAACCAGAAACAAAAGCCCATCTGTGGCTGCTTTTCAGGAGATGGCATTAGTCAGGAGTGTGTTGGGAAATGTATGGCAGACTCGAACAAAACTTGAGAAGAGGTTTTTTTTTTTTTTTTTTGAGATGGGGTTTTACTGTGTGGCCCCTGACTGGTCTGGAACTGGCTTTGTAAACGAGGCTAGCCTTGACCTCCCAGAGATTCATCTGCCTCTGCTTCCAGAGTGCTGGAATTAAAGGTGTGTGCCACCATGCCTGGCTGAGAAGAGAGTTTAATAAAGTCATATTTACAAAACCACAGGCAGGAATTCAGAGAACTCCCCGGGGAAGGAGACATCAGCCAGAGTGGGAACCATTGCCATTTCAGGCCTGAAGGGAAGCAGAAGTCACCAGGGAAAGGGTTGCTCCCCAGGAGTTGTGGCCCTTAGTCAAGGAACACTGTCTCTGTCAGCCTGAGGCCTAGCAGGTCAGAAAGCCGGGACATAAAGATCTGAAACTGTGGTCCCGTCGTGTCTTCTGTGGTCCCCTTCTTCATATTATAAATATACTCTCCAGCCCCTTTCTAGAAACTTCAGATAAAACCACTCTCTGTTTTGAGACAGGGTCTCACTATGTAGCCATGGCCAGCTAGAAGTTTACTCTGTAGACCAGGCTGGCTTTGAGTTTACAGAGATCTGCCTGCCTTTGCCTCCCAGTGCTGGGATTGAAGGTGTGTACCACCATGCCTGGCTTCTCCCTTTCTATTTTGGAGACTGAGTCTTGCAGTGTATATCAGGATGGCCTGGCTTGGAACTTGCTGTGTAGTGAACTGCTGTGGGATGGTCTGTATGTCAAATTACTCTGATTGGTCAATAAATAAAACACTGATTGGCCAGTGGCTAGGCAGAAAGTATAGGCGGGACTAACAGAGAGGAGAAAAGAAAGAACAGGAAGGTGGAAGGAGTCACTGCCAGCCATCACCAGGACAAGCAGCATGTGAAGATGCCGGTAAGCCACCAGCCATGTGGCAAGGTATAGATTTATGGAAATGGATTAATTTAAGCTATAAGAACAGTTAGCAAGAAGCCTGCCACGGCCGTACAGCTTGTATGCAATATAAGTCTCTGTGTTTACTTGGTTGGGTCTGAGCAGCTGGGGGACTGGTGGGTGACAAAGATTTGTCCTGACTGTGGGCAAGGCAGGAAAACTCTAGCTACAAAGAACCAGCTGAAGAAATACATAAGACAGTGAGTTCATGGATTTATTTAATACCAAGAGTGAAATGGTTAGGATAGAAGGGTGCTAAGTGCTTCTGGAAGGGCAGAGATAATGTCCAATTCATCGCAGGTAGTAATTTCCTTCACAGCATCAAGATAATGCTTCAAAAAAAAGGGCAACTTTTGCACTGGTGAGATGGTTCAGAGAGTAAATGTTGTGGGACGATCTTTTTGTACACTGTGAAGGTTGTCTCTGCCAAGGCACCCTCTGATTGGTTTAATAAAGAGCTGAATGGCTAACAGCTAGGCAGGAGAGGATAGGCGGGACTTTTGGGCAGAGATGGGAACTCTGGGAAGAAGAGAGGCAGGATTGGCTAGCGAGACACAGAGCAAGTAGGACAAACAATATGGAGGAGAGATAACAGGCCACATGACAGGACATAGATTAATAGAAATGCGTTAATTTAAGTCATAAGAGCCGGTTGGGAACAAGCCTAAGCTAAGTCTGAGCTTTCATAATTAATAAGAAATCTCTGTGTCATTATTTGGGAACTAGTGGTTCAAAGTTCAAAGTCCAGCTATAAGTAAAGGTGCTTGCTGCCAAGCCTGACATATTATGGTAAGAGAGAACCAATTCCTGCAAGTTGCCTTCTGACCTCCACATGTTTGTTGTGGCACGTGCCCATGCTAAATTTTAATAAAGGTAATTTCCTTCTTCCCTTTTCCTGTCCCTCTGCCCTCACTCTCTTTCTCTCTCTTTTACTCCCTCCCTCCCCTCTCTTTTTCCTTCTTCTTCCTTTTCTTTTCTTTTCTTTTCTTTTCCTTTCTTTTCTTTTTCTCTGTGTTGCACTATGTTGCAGGGTCTAATTTCAAATTCCAAGGCTTAAGCAATGCTGTTGACTCAGACTTCAAGTGCTGGCACCCCCATGTCCAGTTACAATGTAACTTCTGAGTCCTGCAAAATCTGTGTCTGGGCTAAGAGACTTCGGAGTGCCGGGCTGGATCTTCACGTCCAATTACAATGTAACCTCCACCACTCCCGGTTACAATGTAACCCCACCACAACCAGTTACAATGTGACCCCACCATGACAGTTACAATGTAACCTTCACCATGACCGGTTACAATGTAACCTCCACCATGTCCGTTACAATGTGACTTCCACTCCCGTCACACTGTAACTTCTGAGTCAGCAAATCTGCCTTCCGGGCTAAGGTCTCAGAACCAGGTGAAGTGGAGCCGCTGGCAAAAGATTACCCTCTGGGTAACAAGGTCCTACACCAGACTGACTCTCCCAAGCCCTAAGTCCTAAGCAAAGCCCAAGCCCCTGGTCTTTCCGTTTCACTTCCTGCTTCTTGTTCTTTTCCTTCTACCAAAATGCATTTCCTGTGCAACCCAATCTTCCAGCAGCAAGTCAGAATTCAGTCCTCTGACCGCCCCCCTCATCCACGCAAGGCAATGGATGGCTTGTGGAACACCTGCGTTTGAAGGCTCGTCTCTCCAGAAGAGGAAATCCTTAGAGAATATTTCTAATCCCCACAACCTCGCCTGCATAGGCCTTGCCTTTGTTTCCTTATTCTCATTCTTACCTCCAGGATGCTGGAGAAAACCAATTATCTCCCAAAAGGAAAACATTGTCAACTAAACCACCGGATGTGATGGGGCGAGAGAAAAGGGCCCGGTCCCCATTAAAATTTTTCTTCATCTGGAATGCCAGGGCCGCAGCCACGCCACTTGCTAACATCATTATGGATGGGCTCTGGCCACAACTGACCTCCTGCTCCCCATTCCTAACACCTCTGGCCAGTTGTTTGGAAGGCACAGCTCTGGGAACTGCTTGCAACCCCTGGACATCATGTAAGAGATGTATTTGTATGTAGACGTGATGGTCACAAGAACAAAGGTCATGGTGATGCCCTCACTCAGCTAGTGCCAGGAAGCAGGTTAAGGTAGCCCTTAACTCCTTATAGACTGGACTCACAGACACTAGAGGCTCAGGAAGGAAAGCCGAAGCAGGAGGGAAGCAGCTGTGGCCTTTCCCCCGGCTCCTTGGTCCATTGCCTGGTATAATAAGAAAGTCTGACCTTCGGAGTGTCCCCACTAATTCTGCACGTGACACGGCTGTGAGCCAGTGAGTAGCTGTGTGTGATGTATGTGTACAGGGATGATTCATGCAGGAAGACGAATCAAGAAGGCTTAGACACAATTCCTTCACAAGAAGGCCTACACACAGGGACCAGAAGAATCTGAAAGATGAGTTCTGAAACAATAGTCTCTAGACCTTCCGGGACTTCCTTCGGGGTGTACATCCACATCCCTGCAATAGTCCCCTTTTCACCTCTAGGAGGAAGAGCCTGAACGACTTGAGAATCTCCTACAGGTGGTTTGCACATACAACACAGCTCTAGAGCCTGAGAGACCCCCCTCCCTGAAAAAGACAAATGTTCAGTGGTCAGAGACAGTCCCTCTTCTCCATTTCCTGAAACAGAAGCCGTGTGAGTCTCTGGATTCCTAACTGGTAATGTCCCATCTCATAGCACTCCCTGTGCCATTTAATGGGCACTCAGCATAAACACACAGAGGCTGCAGAACGATTTACAGTGTACGAAGGACTTTTACAACGAATCTGCGAGATAAATTTCTTTACAAATAAGAAATGAAGTTGAAGAAATGGAGAGATGGCTCAACGGTTAAGAGCACTGGCAGCTCTTCCAGAGGACCTGGGTTCGAGACCGGCATCCATATGGTGGTTCACAGCTGTCTGTAATCTGACTCCCTTACACAGATGTACATGCAGGCAAAACACCTGTGCACATAAAAAGATAAAAAGGAATAATTTAAAAAAAAAATGAAGGTAAGAAAGTTAAATAACTTGCCTTAGCTCACAAGCATCTTAGGCAGAGCAGACAAGACTGGAGTTCAGAATCCTATCACAGTACCCTCTCCTGTGTCTGCCTTCCTCTCCGGATACTGTAGAAGGTATTCTATCTGTTTGTCTTTGTCTCTTTTTCTTTCTGATTTTGTCTCCATAAGAGCTGGAGAGATAGCTCAGTGTTTTTTTTTTTTTTTTCCCCGAGACAGGGTTTCTCTTGTGTAGCTTTGTGCCTTTCCTGGAACTCACTTGGTAGCCCAGGCTGGCCTCGAACTCACAGAGATCCGCCTGGCTCTGCCTCCCGAATGCTGGGATTAAAGGCGTGCGCCACCACCGCCCGGCATGCTCAGTGCTTAAGAGCACTGGCTGCTCTTACAGAGGATCATGGTTCAATTCTCAGCACCCACATGATGGCTCACAATCATCTGTTACTCCACTTTCAGAGGATCTGACACCCTCTTCTGGCCTCCAAGGGTAACAGGCATGCACCCGGCACACATATATACATTCAGGCAAAATACACACACACACACACACACACACACACACACACACACACACACACACGAAAATACATGAGTACATTTTTAAAAATTAAAGCTTTTTTGTCTTCTGACAGACATGTCCACAGAACAGAGACTTTGTCTCTTATTTACTAATATCACCCCAACTACTATGTCAATGCCTGACACATAGTATGTGCTTCATAACATTGTGTTGAAGGAGTGAATAAATGAAGTAGAACAGATGCTGTCAGAAGGGGACGCTCTAACTTGGATTTCTTGGCATCTCTCAAACAGCTACACAATAGGATAGTAAATGTAATTGGTAAGGAAAAAAATTGACCTAACATCCATTGGATGTGATGACTCACAAAGTCACCACCTGCAAGGTAGTATGTCCCGAGGAAAAGGGTCCCCAACGTTGCTCCCAGAATTCTCAGGACTGGCTCTATTCTTAGCCCTTCTTGTCACCTTCAACTGCCCCTGAACCTCAGGGTGAAGACATTTGCCCAGAAGTCCAGCCTGTGTCATTTTGATTTAGGAAGCAGGCCCTCGGAGTCTCACGACAATGCCCTGTATCTCCTTATGTTCCCATTGCCACCAGAAATCATTAAATGGTTTGTTTCTCTTGGCAGCCTCCACCCAACGGTTCCCCATGTGTGTGTAGCTTTCTTCAATTTTCCCCTCTACAAAATCTGGTCATGTTTAATAACAATAAATCAGAGAAGAGATCACAGCCTGGAAGAGAAGTCTAGGGCAGCCAGTGTTTCCACATCTGGGGCCCATTCGGGTCGAAGTGATGACAATTTCTAATAAATGTTAATGGAGAGCCTCCTCAGATTCATACACTCCAGCCATAATTTACCCTGTCTCCATGCCAGATGACCTTTGAACATCCAGAATACACCAATCACAGCACCAGCTACGGCCCTGGATTACTTCCTGCATACGAAGTGGAAGAAAACAGGGTTTGTAGTTACTGTTTGCAAATCTGCATTTCCCCTGCCCTGGGTTTTTCTTCAAAGGCTCACAAAGCCCCTTCTCTTGCACCCAAGCGGGTAGAGGTGAGGAGTCTGGGTGAGGGATGCTACTCTGGACTTCTGAGGAGGCCTTCTTGGTCCCAAAAGAGATGTCAGATATGGGCATCCAAGCTACCCTCCTTTCTTGACTCCTGGACTCAAATCCGTCATGTTCTTTGCTCCCCATTGGCCATGTTGCCCACACCTCCCTTCTAACCCAGCAGTCTGCAAGACTGGCTTTGGTCATAGCTTTTCTTCTCCTACAATGGCCTCCTCTATCAGCCTCTCGCCGTCCCCCAGCTTCTGCTTCCCTCTCAAGACACTGTCCCAAGTTTCCAACTGGTGCTGGGCACTTTGATTAGATTCCAGCCAGCATCCAACAGTCTACTTGTGCAAATTAATACATTGTCTCTCTCAAACATGACTGGCCTCTTCTCTAATTTTCATAACTTGTAAGATATTCCTCTTCCTCCTCCTCTCTTCCCATGTTCCTCCTTCTCTATGCTGAGGATAAACCCTGGGCCTTGCACAGGCTAGACAGGTGCTCTATCAGTGAGCCATACCCTCAGTCTAGAGTATATGTATTGAGATAGGGTCTAGAGTATATGTATTGAGGTAGGGTCTCACTACAGAGCTCGCCTGGATTGGAACTCCCTAGGTAGATCAGGTTGATCTTGGACTCAGAGAGTTCTGCCTGCTTCTGCCTCCTGATTGCTACAACTGAAGCATGGGCCCACCATTCTCAGCCAGTTTTTCTACTTTTTCAACACAAAGCACAAATCACAGAACTGCTTTAACAGCCCCCTGTCACCTGCCTTCTTCACTACCTCCCTTCCCATCAGGTGGTAGGATTATTGAATTTTCTATCATAATCCACTGCCACCCTACGCTCCAGGCCTTTTCCCTTTCAGTATTAAATTGCCTTTCTGCTGTGGGATGTCTCTCTGTATGCTGTGAATATGTGTAACCCCCATTGGATAATAAATAAAGCTGTTTTGGCCTATGGCAAGAAAGCTTATAGCCAGGCAGGAAATCCCAGCAGAGATACAGAGAGAAGGGCAGAGTCAGGGAGAGGCCAGCGCTGCCCAGGGAGCAACAAGATGCCAGTAGACTGGTAATGCTACAGCCACATGGCAACATATAGATGAATAGGAATGGGTTAATTTAAGATGAAAGAGCCAGCTAGCAAGAAGTTGAAGCCATAGGCCATACAGTTTGTAATTAGTATAAGCCTCTGAGTGATTATTTTATAAGCAGCTGCAGGTGTTCAGGGCTGGGCGGGATTGAGAAACTTCTGGCTACACCTTTCAGCTGGTCTCTCTCTGTTAACCCCACCCCCACCCCAGGACATAACAAGCACAGACACCATCCCAAAATGCTGCCTCTTCCCAGCTCCCACTCCTCCGGGTTGTCCTGGAAGATGGCATGCATATTGTCTTAGTTACTTTTCTGCTGTGAAGAGACACCAGGACCAAGGCAACTTATAAAAGAAAGAATTTAACTGGGGGCTCGATTATAGTTTCAGAGGGTGAGTCTGTAACCTTCACGATGGAAACAGGCGGCAGGCAGGCAGGCATGGCACCAGAGCAGAAGTTGAGAGCTTACATTTGATTGGCAAATGGGGCCAGAGAGGGGGAGACTGGGCCTGGTGTGGATTTTGAAACCTTTAAAGCCCACCCTCAATGACACACCTCCTTAAACAAGGTCACTTCCTAGTCCTTCCCAAAACAGTTCCACAAGCTAAGGACCAAGTATTCAAATATTCAAGCTTCTGGGGGCCATTTTCATTCAAACCACCATACATGTAAGCATGCATACTTTTATTTTATGTGCATGGGTGTATGGGTGTTTTTGTTTGTGTGTACATATGTGTACCTCTGGTGCCTCAGAGGCCGGAAGAAGGAATCAGGAAACTTAGAATTGGAGTTATGGATGGTTGTGAGCTTCCATGTAGGTGCTGGGAATTGAACATGAGTCCTCTAGAAGAATAGCAAGTACTCTTAATCTGTGAGCCATCTAACCAGCACCTGTTGTTTTGAGACAGAATCTAATGTAGTCCAAGCTGGCCTAGAACTTGCTATATAAATGGGGATGACCTGGCCCTAAGATACTGGGTATTTTTTTTTTTTTTGCGTGTGTGCAGGCGGGCAGGGGGGTGTTTTTTTTTTGTTTTGTTTTTTTTTGGGACAGAGTCTCCCTATGTATTCCTGGCTGGCCTGGAACTTGGTAAGTATACCAGACTGTCCTTGAACTCACAAGCATCTGCTAAGATGTTGGCTTCATTGTGTCCCTGTCTAGCACAGAAGTCTTGAGTGGCCTCTCACTGACATTGCTTTTCAATGTTTTTTATAATTAGGTTATATATATAAATATATAACCTAATTATATATATATATATATATATATATTGCAAATTGCAGTAAGTACTGAATGTGTGTGTCCACTCATATCTGTACATTGAAGCTCTAGCCCCCAAGGTAACAGCAGCAGGCCCCTTGGGGGTGCTTTGGCCATGAGGACAGAGTCTTTCTAAAGGGTTTTGGTGCCCCAGGAAAGAGGCTCCAGAGAGCTAGCTCATCTTGTCCGCCGTGCGAGCACACAGCTAGAAGGTGGGCACCATCGAGGAGGAAGCAGCCCTCCTCAGACACTGACTTGGCAGGCTCTTGGTCTCAAAGACTTCTGCTTAGTAGTCAGCGGTGTCTAGTCGGAGGAGGCAGAACTGACTCCTAAGATCCTGTGAGCTGAGGTCACGCGGGGCTGAAGCTGGATTGGGACGGTGGCAAACCCATCCCTCCCCTTCCCCCGGCCTACTGACATGCTGTCACCACTTACTTCTTCAGCATTTCCTGTGAGCGACCACAAATGACGGGGTGAGTTATAGTCGTCCCTCCCTGGTGGAAACGTTTTCCTGTTCCTGGATTTACAGGTGGTTGTGAGTCACCCAGGGTGGGTGCTGGGAACCAAAACTGCCACCCCCGTTGCCCCATCTGCGTGCTGCTTTTCTAATTCTATTAGAACCCACGTCCTAATAGATCCAAAGGGATCTGTTAGAGTTCATGACACTTTGTAACAAATGTTTCTCTGAGAGCATCTCTGTTCTATTGACCCAAATAGATAGCAAATAAATCTGGTATGTGTCTTGGATGTTTCCTTTAAAAAACATTTGAGACAGGATCTTTAACATAGTGTGGCCTCTAACTCCTTATATACCTCAGATGACCTTGAATTTTACATCCCCCGGTCTCCACCTCCCATGCGCCAAGATTACAGGTTTTATGTGGTGTTGGGACTAGAACCCAGGGTTTTGTGTGTACTAGGCAAACGCTGTACTAATTGAGCTGTATCCCCAGGCACTCTCAGATGTTTAGAATTAAGCATTCAATCTAGTGACCCCTCTCACTGAAGCACAGATTAAATAATGTATGGTTTAGGTTAGTGCAGTGAACGACTTCCTGGCAAAAGGTCAGTAGAACAGGTGCCTGAGGAAGTCAACTTTAGTCCAGTAAGGCTGTAAAATAATTATCCTAAACTCAAAGAGGCTTACAACATTTATATCTCGTTCACACATCTGTGGACTGGTTGCGGTGAAGTCTTGCCATATTGTGGATCTTGTCCGTGTCTATCCCATGTAGTTTCTCATTCTGGGACTTGGGATGAAAAGGCAGGAGCAGGCTCTCCTAGTGGTAAAGGGGAGAACTGCAAGATGCCAAGCCAAGCCGGGCCTTGAAAGTTAAAAACCTCTGCTTCTGTTCCATTGGTCAGGGGAAGTCACATGGCCAGGTCCATCATCAGTGGAGTGTGGACATTTACTTCTCCCATGGAGGGGCACGGAAGCGAGTGGATGCTTGCTGAACAACAGATTCCACCACCGGGAGCTTATGGAGTTTCCTTCACAGTGGCCTTTACAAATACAAGAGGTTGTTATCTATCTGGGTTCCTCTGGGTACCATATCACCTGAAGGAGGACCAGAAGACATGACTTCTTAAAGATGCCTATTTTGGTACAAGGGCCGTGTAATTTGTGTTTGATATCTGGTTACCACTGAAGCCCCTTTTTCCTTTTCCACCAGAGCTGTGCCAGGGGGGTGATTTCCTAGCTAGGGCTTAATATCAGAGTCTCTGTGTGATTGTATACAAAGTGACAGTCACGCAGCAAACATAAATACGGAAGAGGCTCTGATACCATCGGGGACAGTATTCCTGCCACCAGGCCAGCTTTGTCTGCCACCACAGTGCACTTAACTCCGGAACGAAATTGGAAAGCTAACTGGCGGTCAGAGGGGACTGGGAAGATCTTCATTTTTAACGGAGACAGGCAGGGCACAGTGAAAGGCAAGGCAACAAACAGGTTTTGCCATAGGCTAGATACATGTGAATGCCTTTCGATTTGAATGTACTCAAATGGAGAGATACATGGGTGAATTCATACCTCAGCTGTTTTGAGTCCAGAGTTTCATGAGCTGTACCCTTTTCACCCCCTGTAATAACTTCCCCCATCCATCTGCCCTAGGGTACCCCCCCCCCCACTCCATATCTGCCATCAAGAATTCTTTGGTAGATGTCATTTAAAGTGGAGTCTCCAGACCAGAGTGGCTGGTCTCAGGTGATACACACTATTGAGGAATATATAGCTCCTTCAACGTTCTTGGTGAACCCAAATCACTGGTGAAGAGACAAGGGGCAGTTGTCCAGGGTGACTGTTTGTGTAAGTTCTACAGGGCATAATTTGGGCACCCACTGCAGTTGGAGAACATTGTGATTCTGACTCAGTGGGTCGTGGGGGTGGAGCCCGTGACTTGTATTTCGAACAAGTATGTGTCCCCTGTGGACCACACTTGGAGTTGCTTTAGAAACCCAGTCATGTACACAGGAAATGATGGTCTGCAGTTCCAAAGCTTAATGGTGTTTGCACAGGATTCACGTCTTAGAGAAAGGCATGAGTCATGGATGGTGGAACCTTAGGCAAACACCATCAGGTTTTTGTGTTTTGTTTGTCAAGTATATTTTGGTCAGAGAGTGGGGCCGGAAGACTCTGAACCCACCTGATCTCAGCTGAGGAAGATCAAAGGGGGAGTGGTGTGAAGGGAAAAGCAGGGGACTGGGTGGGTGTTAGCAGACTTGGGTTCTAACCATAGTTCCTGCTCTGTCGGGGAGAGTATGTTCAAGACTCTGATCCTCATTTCTCTGTCATCTACAAACTGAAGATGACAGCTTTTCAATCTCTTGACATGCTGGCCTCTTTCAAAATTAAATGAGATTATCCAGCGATTTCCTCTCCAAGTGAGTAAAGGAGTCTTAGAAACATGGGAACCCCAAGCTGCAGAATTGAGGGCCCTCGAGGTGAGTACTTGGCCTGTAGGTCCCTGGTGACCCATGGGTGGAGTTAGGTCCAAGTCTTTCCATCTGCCACACACTTCTCAAGGTGTTGCTTTGAGGGTTCCAGATCTGAACCAGGTCTCAGGGCTGGAATCTCCGCCTCCCACTTACTATACTAATCCTGCAATTTTGGGCAAGTTATTCTCCGGGAGCTGTAATTTATGTACTAAAAAGAAAATGACGATAAAAACCTATCTGTTAAGGTTACTGGGGACTTTAAAAGACTCAGTATATGTCAAGCGCTTAGAGAGGTGTCTGAGGTGACCAAAGCATCAGATCGATGTCTGGGGCTAGCATTGGAGGAGGTGCGACCTCAGATGTCACAGCAGAGCGCAGATGGCAAGTCTCCCTCTCTCCTGTAGGTGGCGACTCTCCTTGTTGAGCTGACTACCTGTGTACTGCAAGTCTGAGCAGATCATGAAGTTTCTTTACATCTCTTGCCCTGCCTAGGATTTCTAGAACCGGACTCCTATAGTCTCCTGCAGCTTGTGTCTAGGACGGCCAGGCTTTGGGATGCGACTTCCTAAAATGATGTGGCATCTCTTTCCTGCTCCCAGGCACGTGGCACCCAGGAGGACTGGCCCTGGGAGGGTTCCCCAACCAGCACTTGAGGTAGGGAGTTTCCTTCCTGCTCGGTTAAAATGACAAATTGGTACATGAGCGGTTAATGAAAGATGCTGGAAACGTCCGTGGAGATCAGAAAAATCGCCTCTCGGAGCTGACAGCCAGGCCATCTGCATTCCCGCATTTCTATTAATTCCTTAACAATAAACGACAGGAGCGCCTAGAGGGTTAACAGCTTAATTTCATCTCAGAGATTCTTTCCTGGAGCATCGAGAATTAGAAAGGCATTTTACTAAACGCTATCTGCACACCTGGTTTTTCCCCACTTGACACGCTGGATGTATCTTCCAGAAGGACCACTCACACAGAGGCTCCAAATACTCCCCACAAGTCTCCCTTGGGCTCACTGAACCATCAGACTGGTGGTTCAACCTGGTGGCTCAACTGAAGCACCCCACTTTCACAACACTCGGTGTCCTACTTGCTGTCACCCTCAATGTTGGTTTACGCCATTTCCCTGGGGGCTTTCCCTATTGGAAGTGAATATCCTTTCCCAAACCGGAAAAGCAAGAGCTTTTCATTTTTGTTTATTTATGAATTATTGTCTCTCTCGCTGTGTGCATGTCATGCACGTCATGGCCTGAGTGTGGAGGTCCTAACTTTGTGGGCTTGTTTCTCAACTTCCACTTTAACATGGGTTCTGGGAGTGGAACTCAGGTCACTAGGTTTGTGGGGCAAATAGCTTTATCAAACGAGGCATTTAGCCATCAAATCAGGCTTTGAGTCCCTAGCCAAGCATGAGATATTATTTGGACACATTATTCCTAATGCCAGTCCTTTTGTTTGAAGAAGAGCAGGGCCTGCAAATGTTCAGTTACTCGTAAGGCTGTCTAGCCAGCTAATGTCAAAGCCCCCAACTAGAACTCAGGGCTTCTTATGCCTGGACAAATATTTGCTCCATAATAGGATTGGCCAACAAGCTCATCTTCCGTCTTGTATCTTTCATGACTTACTTCCCATCAGTAGCTGCTAGGGGTTGCCTAGGGCCTTGCGGACTTCTGAGGCTGTGCCCCGGCTTAGTAGGAAAGGCTCAGGGGCCATTTGGACATGCTTTCCAGGCAGAGGGAAAGAGCAAGGTTTTGCTACCCCTGCAGTTTTCAGGGGGGTTCCTTTGGGTTAGGCATTTAAAGACTCTATTAAAATGGAAATGTTATCTTCGAAGGAGTAATGCATTAAGCCATTATCAGTCATTAACACCTTGGCAAGAAGGTATTTAAGATTAGTTTGCTGGCTTTGAAGCAGGTCCCTTAGGGAATGGGAACTCTGGCCTGGATAGAGGCCTAAGAAAAGGTCCAGGGTCTTGCCCTAGAGTGTAGATGTAACCAACTGTCTTATTAAATAAGAAACACAGAACCAATGTAAAAGAGAAAGCCAAGAGGTCAGAGCTCAGAGCTAAAATCTCACCCTTCCTCCTGTGGTGTCCCAGCTTCCCGAAAAAAAACTATATCCTGTCTGTCCGTCTTTTCATAGTATTTTGTTCTGCCTTCTCATTGGTTGTAAACCCAAACACGTGACTGCCTCGTCGCTGTCTGTATGTATAGCCCCCCAGGTCTTAAGGGCATATGTCTCCAATGCTAGCTGTATCCCTGAACACACAGAGATCTATGGGATTAAAGGCGTGTGCCACCACCACCACCACCACCACCACCACCACCACCACCACCACCACACTCTTGCTATGGCTCTAATAGCTCTGACCCCTGGGCAACTTTATTTATTAACATACAATCAAAATCACATTTCAGTACAATTAGAATACCACCACACTAGAGAAGTGCAGTGTTTGTAGAGAAGGAGCGAAGGTGTCTTTGTATCCTATAGAACATTCTAGAATTAGTCATTATACTATCTAATCCTAACAGATTATGTATACTTACAGCCCCAGGTTCTTGTATAAATAATGTTTTCTTATCATTTAAAAAATATATCAAAGTCCAAAAGTAGGTAAGAGAACACAAAGCCTCAACAAACATTACTCATAAAGTAAGGTGTGCAGAGGTTCTATTTTGAGTCATCAGTTCAAAAACAGTACAGTGGGACAGGCTCATTTTGTTGTTGTTGTTGTTGTTGTTGTTGGTGGTGGTGGTGGTGGTGGTGGTGGTTTGTTCCCCGTCCCCACCCCTTTTTTTTTGCACTGGCTTTGAGCTTTCAGGTTTGTTGCTGCGTGGTTGCCATTCTTGAAGGTTTTTCTTTCTTTTTTTTTTTAACTTTTTTTTTTCTAATTGTTTTATAGACCGTCTTCCTCTGTAGCCTGGGCTGGCCTGGAACTCACACTCTTTCTGCCTCAGCTCCCCAAATGACAGAATTACAGATGTGCACCGCCACATCAGATTGAAATCATTTCTTATTCAACTGCTTCCATAGACACAGAAGAAGGCATAGGAACCTCCTGCGTATTTATCCCTTGACTAGAAGGACCACCAGTAGCTCTTCTAACTCCTCAGCCGGCAGCACTGAGTCATGTGACCATCTTTAGTTGCAAGGGAGCCTAGTGAAGCAGGGGTCCAGTATTTTCTCAGTCCCTCTAAGAGGTGTATTTGACAAGCAGTAGGTATATCTGATAAGACACAGAACACGAAACAGCCAAGGGCCTAAACGCAGCTGTTCCTTTCTACACGACTTCCTTCATCAGCCTGAGCCATTTCCTTCATATCTGCGGTTCTGGCTCCTGAGACCACATCCTCCCGACATAAATGAAGATCCGGGCCATTGAGATGGGCTTTGTTAACTTGCACTGTGACTCTAGATGTCTTCCCGAGCAGCACACGGTTCGTCTGGCTTCTCGTTTCTCCGCTCTCATCTTGCTAACTAACCGCATGGCATATCAGCCTTCCTCATACCCTGGACAAGAGAGACCACCCATTCTCCAGCATCTGTCTCCACCCCCCAGACCCCCAGACTGCATGGGTTTGTTTGTACTTGTCATCTGCAGAGTGCTCTGGTGACCCTGTGTCCCTGATAGACAAACTGGACTCTGCTGCTGGGAGGGTGGGGGTTGGGAAGTGTGAGTCCAGTCAGAGAGCAGAATACATATGGAAAACCCCACCTATGTAGGTATTGAGGGCCTGCCAAATAAAGGAACTGTCAGCTAAATTAATCGCATCAGGAGTGGATCCTGGCAAAATCTGGCATTAAAAAATAGCCTTTGCTTAATGAGTTAATACTGTTAATACAAGATCTAGAAGAAATGTGAAAAGAACACAAGTCCTCCCAGAAAGGAAGTGGGGAAAAAAATAGAACAAGTGAAGAAGTAAAAATGTATGAGGACATATAAAAGGCCAGCAGAGGCCGGGTGGCGGTAGTGCACGCCTTTAATCCCAGCACTCCGGAGGCAGAGCCAGATGAATCTCTGTGAGTTCAAGTCCAGCCTGGTCTACAGAGCGAGATCCAGGACAGGCACCAAAACTACATAGAGAAACCCTGTCTCAAAAAAACAAAAAAAGAAAAAGAAAAAGAAAAAGAAAAAAAAGGCCATTCAAGGCCTAGAGAGATGGCTCAATGGTTAAGAGCACTGACTGCTCTTCCAGAGGACCCAGGTTCAATTCCCAGCACCCACATGGCAGTTCACAACTGTCTGTAATTCTCAGATCCGACACCCTCACACAGACATACATGCAGGCAAAATGCCAATGCATATAAAATAAAAAAAATAAAAGGCCAGTAGATACATAAAAAACCCTGATTCTTAAAGAAAATCAAAGAAGTATTAATTAAAACATATACCAATTGTGTCAAGTTGACAAAATTTCAGAAGGTTCTAAAAATAATATCTCATGCATTCAAGGTGATCCCTTAGTAACCAGTGCCCTTCTCACTATTTTATTTTATGTTTATGTTTGTTTTGCCTGTGTGGATGTCCTCTGTACACAACCTCAGTGCCTGGTACCCACAGAGACCATAAGGGGGCATTGGATCCCCTGGAACTAGACTTACAGACAGTTATGAGCCACGATGTGGGTGCTGGGAACTGAACACAGGTCTGCTGCAAGAGCAGCCAGTTCTCTTCCTCCTCCTCCTCCTCCTCCTCCTCCTCCTCCTCCTCCTTCTTGTTTATCTAGAGAGTGTTTCTATGTACAACCCTGGCTGTCCTGGAACTCACTTTGTAGACCAGGCTGGCTTTGAACTCATAGAGATCCATCTGCCTCTGCCTCCTGAGTGCTGGGATTGAAGCCGTGCACCCCACCCCCGCCCCCGGGAGCCAGTGCTTCTAATGGATAAGTCACCTCTCTAGCCTCCATTGTCTACTATTTCTTATACGATTTTTGTACCACAAAGGTTGAAATGGTAAATTCTATATTTCCAGGCTTCTGTGTAGCCAGGCTTCTGACTATAAATTGGGATCTAATAATTAAGTTCCCTTTCTTGAGATTTGGTGATACTATTGCTGTCCAGATGCCTCAGCCACCTTCTTTGCATTCTGAGTTCTGTGGCAAAACTGTCAGTTCCACAATCACTTCCAGGGTGATTTGGAAAAGTTCAAAGCAAGGGTCCCATATATTAGCTCAAGGAGATGAAGCATTTTACTTTCATCTTTGATTCTGGCATCATGGGCTTTGACAGCAGCCACTCAGGTCTTTGAGCATCAGCCTCCTCATCCAGTGAATAAGATAATTTATCTGGTGAGAATCCTTCCATCCTCAACAGACTAGGTCCATGCTAACCAAATACAGCACAGGCTCCTCTTTAGGAGAGTCTGTCAGCAGGAGACTCCAAACTCCTGTGGCTGTCATCTCTTTGAATAACTCACTGGACCATGGTAGAGACCACACACTCGATGTCAGCATGGTTATTGCTGTTTTCCTCAGTGGTAGGGATGGAGCCCAAGGCCTTATGTATGAATAGCAAGTGCTCTATCACAGAACGACATCATCCTCGGCCCTCAGTGTCAGTACTGAAATGCTTTGCTCTGTGATTCTTACATATGCCAGTGGGTGATATCGCTTTACAAGTCCTCAGCTAGAGGCTCTTAAATTTCTCCTGCCTGCCATTTCCCAACTCCTACCTATTCTGAATTCCCACATAATGTGGTCACTATTTAAAAATGGCTCCATTAAGCCAAGGAACTGTTTCTTATTCAAGAGAAAAGCCATTGTTAGAAGAATCACATCATTGTGTTAACCCTGACTGACCTCATTATCATACATAAGGTTAGCTACCTCAGGATGATCAGTTTGAAGAAAGAGCAAATATAGAGAAGAAAGAGAGCCCAGGGCTGACAAAATGCGACTGGAAAAAGGAGTTCTCAAGAAGGATAACGCTAGCTGAGGTGCCAAGGGTTTTTTGTTTGTTTGTTTTTGTTTTTTTGTTTTTTTCCCCAGGAAATTCTCCACTGTTCTCCAAGGACAGAGGCCACCATGAAAATATCTAAACCTAAAACGAAATCTGTATGCTAAAAGTAAGCCTGGCTTTTGGGTGGATGGCCCCAAGGCTCTTGAAGACATCATAGTAAAACTCTAAAGCATTCAGTAGGTGTTTCTATACCAACGCTTGTTTCCAAGAAGTGCCTGAGAATGCATCTCCCTGCAAACCACTTCCCAAGCATTCCCTTCATCTTAATCTGAAGAATAGCTAAGGATTTTGTCTTAAGTTCCATTCATTTCTTACATTACTCAAAATCTTTATGGCCAAAAGGACAAGGCTAGAGCATTTGGTGTGAATTCCTAATAGGAAACAACCCCAAATGTCAGTAATGAGTTTAATCCCCTGCCATCCCTTTATTCAGCCTTGCTCCGAGGAGCTTTGAGTGGTAATAGTGTCTTTGGTCACTGGGAATAGTGGAGGATGTCATGACATGGGTAATTCTCAACAGAAGGGAATCTCAAAAGACTGAGGCTAGTTGGACAGGAAGCCAGTCCATCAGGAAGATTGCAGCTTCATGCCTTTTTTTAAGTCGCTTCACACATTCTGAGTATAATGGAGCTTTGCTCACGTTAGCCTAGTTTTCTCCAACTTCTCAGCAGCTCATGAAAAATTACCAGTGAGGGAATGACTAAAGATCTGCCAGACCGGAGGAGCAGAAAGAGGTGACTCTCTACTGTACTAGACTGTTGAGGATTATTGACATATGGATTCTGTTATTCGATGGCAATGACTATTGAGCCTAATGGAGCTCACCTTCTATAAAACTCCATGGAAGCAGGTCTGATAAACTCGGAAGCAGCATTCATTCATTCATTCACCTACTCATTCATTCAAACAACAAACATTCATCAAGCCTATGTAATATGCTAGACACTATGTTACATGTTATGGACACAGAGAAGAACACAGTTTCGGCTGATGTTATTGGAGAGGGAGAGAGCGATGTAAAACATTGCCGAGAGAGTGATACCAGGAATCCATACTGTAGATACACAGAGACAGGCATACAAACGCATCTTCAACATATGTTCACAAAGCGTGGTCAGCTCTTCCCAGAGACGTCAGAACGAACTCCGTGGAGGTGGTATTGTTTCCCTTCCTGGGGCAAGGGGTACCTGCTAATGGCAGGAGAGAGCATGAACACATGGCGGCTCTTTCATGGTCTTTATCTAGGTCAAACTTAGTGGAAGGGGGCTGGGAAACGGCCTGTTTTTTGTTTTTTAACTTAAATTTTAAAACAGTCTTGTACGTGTGCCTGCTGTGCCGTGAGCACATGCGCACCACTGTGCACATGAGGAGGCGGAAGGACAACTTCGTGGAGTGTTCCTCTCCATCCCCGTTGTGTGGGTTCTAGAAGTTGAGCTCAGGGTCTCAAGCATGAGCAGCAATGTTCCACCCCTGGAGCCATCACACTGTTAGAGAGATTTAATTATTTATTGTATGCACAGGAGTGTTGGCCTGCATGTACGTCTGTGTGCCACACGCGTGCCTGGGGACCAAGGAGGTCAGACAAGTGTGTCAGATGGAAGTGGAGTCACGGATGGTTGGGAGCCATTGTTGAGTGGGTGCTGGGCACTGAACCTGGATCCTCTACAAGAACAGAGAGGTCTGTGAACCACATCTGGCTCCCATTTCATGATAAGAGGTATGAAATACCTCCTTCGTGATTGGATCACGAAGGAAAGTATATCTACCCACAAACAGGAGACAGGGTCCCATTTCACACCCCAGCCATCGGCAGCCTTTGGTAGACATTGGCAGCCAAGTTGCCTATCCAGCAGCACCATTCAGTAAGAGCGGTGGAGGCTGAGAACCTGGATCTTGTGGTCACGCTCTGTGGGTTTGGATCCTGGCTTTGCACTTTGGGGAAAGTATAGGCATGCCTGATCTTAGCTTTCCTATTCGCAGAGGTATGGGAGGACAGCTCCCGGAGCTGGAGGGTGACCTGAAAACGCCTGAAAGCTCTTAGCAGTTTGTAACAGTGACCCTGCATTTTCTGAGATGGATTCTATGAAACAGAGGCTACTCAGTTTGAAGGCTGAGTCCAGTAATTCCAGCTCCAGTTCAGTCTTTTACTTCAAATGACCACACCGGCAGCTTCTCCATGGCATTCCAGAAATCTTGCAAATATATGCGTATTTTTAAATGATCTCTTTGCCTGCCTTCCGTTCCTGTTCAATTCTTTGGTGGTTATGGCCAGGCCCCACACTCAGAACACCCAGAGGAGGACAATCTGAGCATGTCACATAGCGGCTCCTAGGATTCCTTATCCACATCGCAAAATAATTGTGTTTTAAAGGAGAATCAGCTTTTACGACGTTCATTTCCTATGTATGTGCAAATGGAATGCAGGGTGTACAAGCTTGTTTTACACACATCTCAGAGTCGTGGAATTCTGTAAATGGAAATGACCTGGCAATCTAAGCCAAGCTTTGTTGTAGCTGCCTATCGCTTTAAAAGTCTTAGATTTCTAAGATTCCTGATACAAATAAAAAGACAGTCACTCTGATTAAACCAGGGACAGAGAAGTGGGCCCCTCACCCTTTCCTCTCCTTGTCCTGTCCCTGAAGTAGTTCTGAGTCTCTTCAGGAATACTGACTCTTCCAGGAACATAAATTTGAGAACTACTGATCCCTGCTAACAATCTCATTTTGCACATTTCTTTTTGTGAAACTTGGCACTTCATATTTCTATTGATTTAGCAGCCTTATTTTCTTTTTTAAATTACAGGTTTCTTGAGGGCAGGAACTTTTTTGTTTAAATAAAAATTTTTTTTTAGTGAACTATCTCTGCCTGTGAGCATTTAAGGCCTTGTTAAAATCCTCCTGTTATTGCCAGAAATGATCAGAGACTTTAATTATATATAAACATCCTTTATTGAATCTTTGAAAACTGACTTCATAGAAGCATGGAATTCTCAGCTTGAAGGGACCTTGGAGAACATGTGCTTTCTCACTCTAATTTTCTGGATGTGGAAACCGGGGCCCAGATAAGTGATTAGGTTGATGTCATGTACTAAGTTAATGGCGGTCTTGGGACAGGAGTGCTGGCTGCCTGATTCCCAGTTTAGGGCTGTTCCAACTTCAAACGGGAGGCTGCACTTACGCTGCTAGAATATTATGGGTTTATATTTCTAAGAACACACTTCAGCTCTCCATAAATCTCCTTCTCTCTCCCCCATCATTGTGTGAGAATTGTTATTAGAACCCAAGCCCCCTGTTTTATTAGATGTTACTTTTTAAATTATAAAATTAAACGGTACTGCCATGAAGAGGTATCCACAATACATTAAGTGAAATATAGCTATTATTCACTCAAAGCTTTGGGCAATTCCCTGAGGGTTAGTGGGACATATTTTTCTATGATCACATTTGATTTAATTATTTCAGGAACACCCAAATCTTTCATGATGTGATAATTGCATGTAATTCATACAAGATGACACTAACATTTCACGTCACAGCTTGAAGACTTTTAAATATACATTTTCCTATTCTTTTTAACTACTGCACACAGTCACATAGTGTGTATAAATCATCATTTATTTACCCAGACCTGTATTGACAGGATTAAAGTGATCTCCAATTTCTTAAAAAACTGCATTGAAAGTCCTCACACGTTCTTCCTTTTGTATCGAAGTGATCATTTTTGTGAGATGGGTTTCTAGAAGTGCAATTTCTGGGTCAAATTTTGAGATAATTTATGACATCCCTCTTCTATTGCTGAAACTGAAATGAATAAACTCCAACATCAGTACATAACTATATATTTTACTAAGGTTTTTATATAAATGAGGTTATTTTAACTTAAGGAATCATTTATTTCTATTATATGTACAGGAATGTCCTGCCTGCACACATGAATGTGCACTGTGTGCCTACTATCCCTGGAAGCCAGAAGAGGGTGCTGGATCTTCTGTAACTAGAGTTACAGCCAGTTGTGATCCACTAAGTGGGTGCTGGGAATGGAACTGGGGTCCTCAAGTGCTTTTAACCCCAGAGCCATCTCTCCAGCTCCGTAAAAAACCTTTTTAGCTATTTTATAAGTTCCTAGGTGGGAAAATTGGGACTTAGATAAGTTAGTGTGTTTGTTCAAGTCCTATGGCTAGGGGAGGGTGGAGAGAGTTTTCTCATTCCAGTACGGGGTTAAAAGTTCCCAGTAAGCACACCTTTAATCCCAGCACTCGGGAGGCAGAGGCAGGCGGAGCTCTGTGAGTTCGAGGCCAGCCTGGGCTACAGAGTGAGTTCCACCACTCACATCAGGTAGCTCACAACCTTGAACTCCAGCTCCAGGGGATGTGCACTGACCTGTACTGACCTGCATGGTCCTATAAACATGCATGCATGTGGTGCACATAAACTCATGAAGCCTCACACACATACACAAAGAATATATCTTTAAAGTCCCCAGTTAAAACACGGAAGTAAAGACTTAGAAAAGGGACAGGAATGTTAACTACAGCAGAGGTGGCTACTTCGGGCTTGACATTGGCTGAGCAAAAACAGCTGGCCCTTGCCGTGATGTTTGCTGGAGAGAGTACCAGTTTTCCTGTCGGAACCATCTCCACGCCCACAGGTCCTCCTTTCTCACACTGCTTCTAGGGACAACATATGTCCCCTACTCTGAGATGGGATACCCGTGTGAAGAGGTGGACACATCCAGATAGAGGTAGAGGGCACCCAGGAGTGTAAGCAAGGTGTAAAAAAAAATCATCCTGAGATGGTTTGCTTGCATGTCTGGAAAAAAAAAAAAAAAAAAAAAAGACACTGTCCTTGTTTACTTTAGGGAAGAGGGTGAGCAAGGGTGCTGAGGAAACTGTTTCTATCCAAGCTGCAGATGTGAGCCTTTAGGAGCAGTTAAGCTGTGTGCGAAGAAACGAAGCAGAAGGCGCGTTTTGCTTCTGGAGACAGAGTTTGCTGTTCTGGTGTGTGTTCCGCTCTGCCCTCAGGAGCCATTTCCGGTATAGAACGTGTTGGGGGAGTGGCTGGTGATAGGTAATATTTTCCTGGATCACAACCCTTTTTCCCTCCCTGCACACCAAAGCCCTGTCCGCGCTCAGTTGTTTCAACTTTTCAAAGTAATCACGGATGCTTTAGCAAATATCACATCTTATTTGGCTTTATAGTCATTTGTTGGACACCTACTATGTGTGTGGAGGACCCTGAGGACAGGGAGCTAACCAATGCACACTTCTCTGCGGAAAGTCATGGGTTCCTTGGGAAGCGGCTTCATCCTTTGCTACCCAACTCTTCCCAACCGTAGGCTCTTGGGAACAGTAGCTGCTGGTGTGTGCAGAGCTAGCAAATGTCTGGCATGTCACACTATTGTCATGGGCTGGTGGCTCCAAAGGGCCCTCAGAAAGCTTTGGGGCTTGGGTTATGTTTGGCTTCAGCCTTGGGAGACCTCATTTCTAGACTGTGTATTATGTTAGTGGGACCCAGAGAGATTTATTTTCGTGACCTTTCCGGATGTGGAATCCAAGCCGGGGGAGGGCGAAAATCAGCTCCGAAGCGGTTAATTTTACTAGCTCCTAAATTGATAAGCGGTGGGACGTCAGTCTGAAATGAACTCGCCTTGTTCGACGGGCTTCTAAGACAGCGGAACTCAATCAGCAGCGGGCGGCCCGGTTCAAGGCTGCAATTCATCCCGCCGTGCCTCTGAAAAATGGGAGGTGACAGTTCATTTTGCCAGTGACAGTCTGTCGGTCTCGCTCGCTGCTTCTCCTGTCGATTGCCTGGCTGAGGTGAAGCTCAGCATCGAGACACTCTCGTTTGGTATTCCACTCAGCTGAGCAGGACAGTCCCGGGACCCAAGGTGTGCAAATCTTTCCGCCCCAAAGCTCATCTCCCTGCCTTCTCCGAAGCTCTGAACCGCTCATGCCTGATCGTGGGTCCCAAGAGTCATCTTCCCACTTCCTGTACCTCGGTTGCCCCTCTAACTTGCACTTCCGGTGGGCTAGGCCGCCTCTCTTCTCTGGGACCCTGTGATTACCCTCCCAACAGAGGTCTGTGAGCAAGGATAAATAAAGGCACAGGTGCCCAGATGTTGTGTAAGTGGCCGTCCTAGGACAGAGCCCAGAGCCTCGCTCATGCTCAGCAGCTCAGCAGCTCTACAGCTCCAGGGGTTGGGAAAAGCCCTCAAGATGTGAGAGTCCAAGGAGACCACAGGGAGGGATGATGCCACTGTGTGTGTCCTTAGTCCCCAACTGCCTTCCCTCCCCGCTAATATCTACTTCTCTAAAAACAGCACACTTGGAATTATGCACGTGTTTTTATTTAAATTCTTTACTTTAATAAATTTGAACAGAATGCATCATTGTTAGGAAATACTTCTAAAGTTTTTATGGGAAAAGGAGCTGCTTGTAATTTGTTCTTGAAAGGTTCAGAGGAAAAAAAATATATATATATAACAAAAAATGATAAATATGCCAGAAATTAATGATTGATGGATGCAAGTTAGTGATATACAAGAAGCCTATGTGTTATAGCAACTTTTCTGTAAGCTTGCAATTATTTAAAAATAACAAATAAAAAGAATCTGAACAGATTGACCTTATAGCACTCACTCAATAAACATTTAAAAAGTTACTTATTTGGAGGGCTAGAGAGCTGGCTCAGCAGTCAAGAACTTGGGCTGCCCCTCCAGAGAGGGCCTGAGTTCCAGCACCCACTTGACAGCTCACAACCATCTGTAATTCTAGTTCCAGGGGGTCACCTACCATCTTCTGGCATTGGCAGGCACCAGGCATGTGAGTGGTGAACAGATATCCATGCAGGCGAAACATCCATACACATACAATTATTTTTATTTTCCAACTTTGTGTGTGTGCATGTGTGTGCATGCATGTGTATGCACATCCACACATGTGTGGAAGCCTAAAGGTGATGTCCAGCATCATCCTAAATTGCTCTTCCGCCTCATTTATGAGGCAGTGACTCTCAGTCAAACCCAGAGCTGCAGATATGGCCACTCTCTAGTTGGCTTATTCTGGGAATCCCCTGTCTCTGTCTTCCCAGGCTGGAATTACAGACATCCTCCTGGCACTTATGTGGGCTCTGGCTCTTGCTTGCACAGCAAGAATTTTAACTACTGAGCTACCTACTCAGTTCAATACGCATTTGTTGGAGACTGTCTATGAACCTTGGGTATAAAATGATAAATCATATGGGAAAGGTCTTGCAGTTGGAGAAGGCCAGTGGTGGAGTTACAGATGGGCTGTGGGCTTTGACCGACACATGCTAAATGCAGCGGGAACATGAGATGATGAGAGGGATCCAGCTCAGTTCTGGCAGCCGAGGCCTGCTGTCAGTGGAAATGATGCTTTCAACCGTGACTTGAAGTGTGAGTGGTGGTGACTCCCAGTGGTGGTGAGCAGCTGAGTGAAGGGCGGGGGAAAGTGTTGCAGATAGAGGGAACACACTGTGAGAACTGAGAGCGGGGTGCAACTCACTTGAGAAATTAAAATACGGTTGTTACTTAAGATGACACAGAGGCCTGGGCACGGTGATGGTGCACACCTTTAATCCCAGCATGAGGAGGCAGAGGCAGGTGGATCTCTGCCAGCTGGAAGCCAGTCCATGTCAAGGCCGTCTCCCAGGCCAACCAGGGATACACAGTGAGACTGTCAAAAAGAAAATAAAAGCATTTTTAAAAAGGCAGAGAAAGGTGACCATGCAGAGAGAGGGACTAGGGAAGTAAGTGGCTCAAATGCGGTGGTGATGGAGGTGACAGTGGAGGTGAGGGAGGTGATGGTGGTGATGGAGGTGACGGCGGTGATGATGGAGGTGATGGTGGTGATGGAGGTGATGGTGGTGGTGATGGAGGTGATAGTGGTGGTGATGGAGGTGACAGCATGGTGATGGAGGTGACAGTGGAGGTGAGGGAGGTGATGGAGGTGATGGTGGTGATGGAGGTGACAGTGGAGGTGAGGGAGGTGATGGTGGTGATGGAGGTGACAGCGGTGATGATGGAGGTGATGGTGGTGATGGAGGTGACAGTGGTGGTGATGGAGGTGACAGCGGTGGTGATGGAGGTGATGGTAGTGGTGATGGTGCTGATGGTGGAAGCTCCTTGAGAACCACATTGAGAAGTTAGGAAAGCAACTAAAGCTTTTGGTAGATGAGGGGCATTAAATAGGTTTTTAAATTATTATTATTATTGTTGTTGTTGTTATTATTTTTGAGATAAGCTTCCTCTGTGTAGTCCTGGCTGTCCTAGAACTTGCTTTGTAGACCAGGCTGGCCTCAAACTTAGAGATCCGCCTGCCTCTGCCTCCCGAGTGCTGCCACCATGGCCCACCTTTATTATTTTTAATGTGTGGCTATGTAGGTGAGGGTGTGCATGCACATGGAATTTGTGCACGTGTAGGTGCCTGCAGAGGTCAGAGGTGTTGGGTGTCCCTGGAGCTGAATTACAGAGGGTTGTGAACAACCTGAATGGGTGCTAAATTAAGTGGGAATCAAATTAAGTGCTTTTACCCCATGGGCCAGCTTTCTAGACCTGCCCCCTTTAAAAAAGAGACCCTTGGGTACAGGGCAGAAAAAGGATTTATAGGCATATTAGCTACTTTTCATGTTGTTGGTAACCAAACACCTGACCAAAAACAAAACAACAAAACCTCACAAAGAACCCCAAAACCAAAACAAATGAAGGGTTTATTTGGCTCACACTTCATCATGGTGGGAAAGGCGTGGCTCCAGGGCCTTCTTGGTCTCTGGTGTCAACTAGGGGACAGAAGAAGGGGAGTGAATGCTAGTACTTTGCTGGATTTCCCCCTTTTCCCTTTTTATTCCATCGAGAACCCTAGCCCATGGGCTGGAGTTGTCTACACTCATGGTGGGACTTCCTCCTTCGTTGAACATCTCTAGAAACACCTTTAAAGACTCACCCAATGATGTGCTTTGTTAATGTCCTAGCATGAGTATTTCTTAACTTAACCAATCGACAGTGAAAATTAACCATTACCATGCAGCCTAAGATGAGAAGGGTACGAGAGAGAGAGAGAGAGAGAGAGAGAGAGAGAGAGAGAGAGAGTTGGCTTGGACCAGGATGGTAGCAATGGGGCTAGAGAGTGGCAGAGAGTATGGAAGATACTTAGCAAGCAGCAGGGAATGAGGGCGAAAGGAGTGAAGGACTGGACTGGACTAGACTTGACTGGACTGGACTAGACCCAGACTAGACTAGACTGGACTGGACCAGACTGGACTGGTGGGTTACCCACAGTACTGGCTTTGAGAAAATGTAAGAAGGGGGATGGCGATGGTCAAGAACAAGGTAAAATTTTATTTCTGCAATAAATGCAGAAATCTGCAAGACCAAAAAGTCATGAGAAGGTAATAGATTCGAAAGGTTAAAAAAATATTACACATCTCTGCATGAGTTCATGTATACCATGTGTTTTTAGGAATGCATGGAAGCCAGGAGATGGTTTCAGATTTCCTGGAACTGGAGTTACTGGTGGTTGTGAGCTGCCCAAAGTGGGTTCTGGTAACAAATCTGGGTCCTCTGCAAGAACTCTTCATCACTGAGACAAGGACTCGATCACTGAGACAAGGACTCTTCAAAACTGAGACAAGGACTCTTCATCACTGAGCCATCTCTCCAGCTCCTATGAGCAAGAAAATGTTCATATTTCCTGCTGTGATTCTGGAGTATCCCAGGAGATAGGAAGAGGGGATGTGATGGGTAAATAGCATTGTCTTTTTCTTTTTAAAAAGACTTACTTACTTACGTAGTTATGTATACACATACGCATGTGTCTGTGCATGTGTGGAGTCCAGGATAGAGCACTGGATTCCTCAGTACTGAGTTACAGTTGTTTGTGGGATACCCTGCAAAAAAGTTACAGTTGTTTGTGGGGTACCCTGCAGTTACAGTTGGTTGTGGGAGACCTGGCTTCTTATACGAATGCTGGGATCCAGATCCCCTTTCCTTTTGATTGAGCAGCAAGTGCTCTTAACCACTGGCCATCTCTCCAGCCTAGACTGCCTGTTCTATTCATCAGATCCACCCACTTTAAAAAAAATAGAATTAACAATCTGTGTGGTCTAGCATTTTTTCTCTCCATCTCATCCATCATACCTAATTGACTTTGGTGGGAACTGTACATTACTACACAACACCACTCTTATGGCCACAACTGAGCAGGCAGAGTCAATGAGAGTGTGAGCTATGGCCTAGGAAAATACTCAACCCAGGGACTTGAAAACTAGCTGTGTTTAAGGCCTAGATACATTCCTGTCCTCTCATGTTCAAGGATTCAATTCTTCCTTGGCATCTTGGTGACAATTTCCCTTTTTTCCCCAAGGCTATTTGATTTGGGTTTTATCGCTTAAAATCAAGAGTCTTGACAAGGAGCCCTTAAGGAAGGCAGGTTGTTGGAGAGATAATGAGACACTGACATCGAAAATCACAGGGGGAAGGATGGAATCACAGATGAGCCAGACTCAGGGGTGATGTATGAGTGGTAGGCAGCCTGTGGCTATTCCCGGGTCCTCCTAACCCTGCCCCTTTTGTGATGGAATCTGGCTAGCAGGGGAAGTAAGCAGGACCACATCTCAAGGGCAGGATGGCCAGAACAGGCTCTTTGAAAATGAGCTGAGGATGAACAGACTCCAAATGGGTCAGTGGAGGTGGAAGAAGAGGTACAAATCGGAGCAATAACACTGGGAACCTCAGAAAGACATGAGGAAGGACCAAGATAACTTCACCTGACAGATGAGGGCTTTTGACCCAGCGGACTTTAAATTGTTAAAGTGATCTTACCTGGTAGAACCTGAGAGACAATGGAGACCACATTAAGACTTTTATTAGCACCAAGAAAAGCTGCCTAGGAAGCCTAGGGCTGAGCCAGGAATTCTGTATGGTTGGCCAAAGGTGGGAAGATTCCAGAAGACGATGAGCAGAGCTCCTAGGGAAAAACAAACCAGAGACGGAGGAGATAACCCAATCAGTGCAGTGCTCACTTTGCAAGCATGAGTTCTTGAGGTCGATATCCAGCACCGTGCAAAAAAAAAAAAAAAGCTAGGCACAGTGGTGTGTCTGTGAGTCCATCTTTGGGGGAGACACAGAAGAATCCCTGGGCCTTGATGGGCAACAAATTTGCAAGACCCTGTCTCAAAAAATAAGATAGAGAGTAATTGAAGAAGATGCTCAATGTTGACCTCTGACCTCCATAGGCATACACAAACACACACACACACACACACACACACACACACACTGAAAAACAAACTTTGTTTCTTACCAGTCCTTTTGCTTTTCAATTCCCTCGGTACCCAGTTCTTGGATGAATTACAACGTTCACCTGGGCCTGAATCCTCCTGTGTAATACTCAGTGTCCCGGACGTCTCCTTTCGTGTCTTATCAAAATTTGTCTGCCTGTGTCCTGTATCAGTTCTTCGGGACAGTGACTAATCTGATAAACTGACACATACTAATGGGATAAGGAGCATGAATACCCTGACATGTTAGACCTCCAGGTATTTCCTGTCTTATTTATTTATGAATTCTTACCTTCTGACACTGTTCCTGGCACATGCCAAGTATTCAGTTAATGTCTACTGCAGTGAAATAAATGGAGTATTCGTCTTTTCACTCCGACTTTGGGAGACAATGCCTTCCTCAAAGCTAAGGCTCTGGGGACTAGCACACTTGCGTGTAGACCAGATGGACCGCGGTTTGCTTCTCACAGTCCATGTGAATCATGAACTGAACATTTCCTTTGAAAAATTCTGTTTGGTTCTAAACATTTCTGAGCACTCAGCTAATACTGAGGCTATTAGACAAGTATTTCTGTCTTTGAAGAGAATTGTGTTGTTAGTGAATGAGTAGTGTTGACATGAACATGGCCCTGTCAAGGACCCCACTCCTCAGAGTCGTGGGAGTGGCAAAGCCTTCCTCAGGAGCGGCTCAGAGGAGTGAGTGAGAGGTCTCTTCACTCCAGCGCTGCTATAGTCAGGTTTCCATGACCAAACCATGCAGGATTTGATGATCGCTACACCCTTATAATCGCATGCCTGGGCCCAATATAGGAGTGAGAACTTGCAGCAGCTGCCAGGTTGAACTTTAAGAAATATGTTTATCTTGGTGTTGGAGATACGTCTCAGTGGTTAAAAGCACTGGCTACTCTTGCAGAGGACCTGGGTTCAGCTCCCAGCACCCACATGGTGGCTCACAGCCACCTGTGTCTCCAGTTCCAGGGGATTTGGCTCCCTCTTCTGACCTCCTTGTGTACAAAGCATGGAGATGGTGCACATGCATGCATGCAGGCAAAAATACCCATACATATAAAAATAATGCTGAGCAGTGGTGGTGCACACCTTTAATCTGAGCACTTGGGAGGCAAAGGCAGGTGAATCTCTGTGAGTTTGAGGCCAGCCTGGTCTATAGAGTGAGTTTCAGGATAGCCAGGACTGCTTCACAGAGAAACCCTGTCTTGAAAAACAAGTAAACAAACAAATCTAAAAATATATACTTAAAAAAAAAAACAAAAAAACAACGTGGATGGGTGCATTGCCTGCATGAATGTCTGCACCACCTGTATGCAGTGCCAAGACAGGCCAGAAGAGGGCAGCATACCCTGTGGAACTGGAGGTATAGACACTTGTGAGCCTCTGGAGATGGGTGCTGGAAACTGACTCCAGGTCATCTGGAAGAGCAGCCAGTGCTCTTAACCACTGAGCCGTCTCTCCAGGCCCCAGATTGCATACTTTTTGAAAGTACTGTATCGTCTGTATATGTGTGTGTCCTAGTGTTCTGAACATAATATTGGTTCAATAAATACTGGAAGAATAAGGGAGGACAGGGAGGAAGGGAAAGAAGGGAGGGAGGGAGGGAGGGAGGGAGGGAGGGAGGGAGGAAGAAAAGAAGGAAGGAAGGAGAAAGGAAGCCACACCAGTATTGTTTTTTGTTGTTGTTCTCTTTCTGAATACAGGAATACTGTGGTCCATTTTGGAATTTGGTTAACAAAAATTCCAAGGAACAGAAATGTTTTGTTTTGTTTCCTTCTCTTGCAAGAAACTGAAGGGTCCACTGAGGACTAAACCTATATGTAACCTTGACTGCAAATGGCAGAATTGGTCTTCCCTGAGCTACTCTATTAGCTAGAGTGTTAACACCTTGGGTTGTCCTCCTTTCAAAATCACTAGCAAGAGCTTCACTGCTTCTAGGCTGGAGTCTGTGCTAGCCCCTGGGAGCTGCTGCTGTTACTCTGAAACAGAAGAGCACGCATTGCTTACAAGACACACAGTAGTCCTTGTATGATCAAACTCTTTAAAGGGTGACTGGAGAGGACTGGGCTCTTCCTGCTCTTAGAGATTATAGTAGAATTCCGGCACGTTAAAGCTGGAAGGAAAATCATTTCTTCGTTTACAGTTTAGGAAATGGGTCCTTTAATACTAAAGAAAGACACCCAATAGCCTGCCTTCGACCGCTTGATTACTCAGCAACCAAGAGATGTGACGTCAGACTATGTGTTACTATGAACTCCGTTGTTCTTTGACTTCGTGATTCTGTGTTGGACATCCAACAATAAAACCTCCAAGCAATGGGCTCCACCCTCTCCTCTATGGCCCCAAAGAAAGAGTACGGATGGCAGGGAACAACCGTGTGGAAGCTCACAGTCTTGTCAGTGTTTTCTAGAACTTTCTTTCCTCTGGCATCGGCTGCCACAGGAAGCGGTAAAGCTATTATCTATACATTCAGCCAAATCACCGTTTCCTGATTCTAATGTTTAGCAACCGCTTTTGAATCATCCCCCCACTTCCCTTCTATTTCAGTTTGAGGTTCAAAGGCACACAGGAGGGAAATCGTCACGTAGCTGAGCAGAGTGGGTCCCTGAGGCCACTGCGGTCCCATCACTAGTTTGCTCTAACCTAGGCACACCACTTCTCTTCTGAACCCTAGGTTTTCTCAAATTCCTTCCAGATCTGAAACTATGAGTTTCTGGAAGGGAATCTGCAGGTCAGTTGCTCTTGGAAGGGAAAAACATGTCATCTAGCCCTCTGGATATCTTCCTAGCCCATACTGCTGTCTGTGTGTGTGTGGTGTGTGTGTGTGTGTGTATGTATGTGTGTGTGTGTGTGTGTGTGTGTGTGTGTGTGTGTGTGGTGTGTGTGTGTATGTATGTGTGTGTATGTGTGTGTGTGGTGTGTGTGTGTATGTATGTGTGTGTGTGTGTGTGTGTGTGGTGTGTGTGTGTATGTATGTGTGTGTGTGTGTGTGTGTGTGGTGTGTATGTGTAGTTGTAGTGGTATTTGCTCCTCCCATGACCTTGGGCTATACGGCTCAAAGGAGACGGTGCTTCCTGCCATTGTACGTGACCTCTTATAAGGAAAGGAGAGAGTGGACGTGACCTCTTATGTGTTTCTCAGAGTGCAACACCGAAAGACTCAGAGAAGCAGATTGACTGGTACCTGAAGCCTGCCAGCATCTCACATGATGCAGAAATGGAAGCAGAGGATGCTGGCCTTCGGGCAGCAGAAACTCTTCACTGAGCACAAATGGGGTTTAAGGAAAGAGGTTTTGGGGTCTCCTTGGATGCTGCTTTAGACCTCCATATCTCATTGTTTAGTGAAAAATTAGTTTCCTACTTTGGGCAGCCCAGAGTTGCATCTTGGCCTTGTTTGCAAACCAGGAGAGGGGTGAGGAAGGCCTCCAGAGGCTCCCCACCCCCACCCCTGCACTCCCTCACTGGCAGTACTGACACCCGTGATCTGGAAAATGCACCACTTGGGGCAGGGCTCCAGCAGGGGTATCAGAATTCCCCTGCTAAGCATGGTTGGGTGCTGTCCTCTCCTGGGACTACAGAGGTCTTCCACCTTCCCTTCCCAGCGCATCTTCTCCCTCAAGGTGAAGATGTTGGATGCTGAAGTTTTGTTTTGTTGTTTTTTCATGGGCAATCTTTTCATTTATTGCTGTCTTCTTTAATTTCTTGAACAAATGTTTAGTGTTTCACTGTAGAGATTATAAATCTTCTTGACTAAATTGTCTTAGGAGGAGGCTGACGTTTTAAGCCACATTGTGGTGTTAGAGGAGAAATGAAAATCTTGGCTGGTCTTTGGCGTTCTTGGTCTGGCTTTTGTATTGTAATTGTTTCTCATTTAAGGGACAGCCCCACCTCCTGAGGATGCTGGGTAGGGATGCCAGGTGTTGATATGACTGCTGTTCCAATGCTGAGCAACATTTTACATCCTGAAGCCTGCTCAGAGTAGAAATCAGCTCTGGGGCAGGGGGATCGCCATATGCAGAACTGCCCTGGTGAGGACAGCAGGTTGTCTGTCAATGTATAAAACCTACGTATGGCCTGGACCACAGAGATTCCACTGGAGGAGAAATTAAACCTGTCTCACACACCAATCCCAGAGCTCTGATTACATTTACAGAGGTCATGGCCTGCATTCTGTCACCATGGAAACCTCTCAGGCTGCCATGGTGTTGTCTGTGTGTGGGGTTGATATTTAAAGGCAAAGTCAGGCATTTGCTCTCCTCCACCAGCCTGTGTGAGATGAGATGAAGAAATGCATCTCTAAGAGGCAGGTCTTTGTAGCAGGCCAGGTTTGCAGGGAAGAGAGCCCGGGGGTGGGTAAAGACGCAGGATAGCAGGCTAGGAGTGCAGTCACAAAAGGTCTCTACCTTTGTAGGGAGAGCAGCGGCCTCTCACAGACACATGGACCCTCGTGTTGAGCCGAGGCCCATTTCCTCTGATTCCTTTTCTAATTGGTGAGCACTCGTCAGAGGAACCAGATGGAGCTGGGGAAGCCCCGTCTGCCTCGATGCCCTTGGTGGTTTTGGGTTCGCACATCTGGTGGCAGTTTGAATTGTGCTGATAACAATGCCGTTTATGAAGGATCCCTAGTTCTTCCAAAGACCCCCGCAGCACTGTCCTGGAAAAAGCTACCAGGGGAGTGACTTATCAGGAGTCCCAGGTGCTGGGAGAGGTAAATAACACCTGATTCAAGCGAGGGAGAAAAGAACACAAGTGCTGAGTCGGCTGTGACCATCAATTTTTTCCTTTAGTCTGAAGACAATTATTTCCACACCATTGAATGGATGTAGATAACAGACACCTTAATAGGCTGGGAGCAGAGGCTGTTTAGAGGAGATTTTAAGCACCATGAGCATAAAATGAACGGGAATATTCTGCAATATGCATCTTACAACTTGTCATTAAGTGGATGGCCTCGATGATGGGATGCAACAGTCTTTGATTGGAATATTGAGTTTGGGAAAAGGAAATTCTGCATCAATAGTCTCGCGATGCGGAATATCACACATTACTCAATAAGACATGTCATCATGTTGAGAGTGTGTCCGCTAAAAAGTACAGCAGCAGATCAAATCAGCTGGAGACCTTTCCTTCAGGGGTTCACAGCTGCTCCCTGAAGCTTTTCAAAGTCCTCGGGGGTAGAAGCTGTTAGATCTTGAAATTACAACTTAGGAAATGAAGTGAATCTACTTCTAATCCTCTAAACTATGGGGATCTTTTCTTTTTAAAAAAAAAAAATTAATTTTTTATTTTTATTTCTCCATGACTTCATTTGTTTCCTCCAGATTCTCATTCTCCTCTTTTCAGAGCCTTGTCAGAGGGGGGGGGGCAGCCTCCTTCCCTGCCATGCCCCTCCCCACTCGTCCAGTCCAAACCTTTTGCAGGCTTTGCCCTGCTGACAGGCCTTACTCCTAGGACCTAATCTGCCTTCTGATTGGTTCTTTACAGATCTGTATTTGTGGTGGAGCCATGGTTCCTGCCACAGTGAGTGAAAGGGGAAGCTACCATCACATGCCTTCCAAATCAGGGGTTTCTCTTTGGAGGGCACTACCCATGTTCTAGAATAGATGGGGCAGAGAGGAAGTCTCTGGAGGTGGCCAGGGAAATCTCATCGCTCTGATTCGTTAGGACCTGATGCTAAGGGAGCCACATTCGATCCATCTCCTTACAAACAAGCTCATTTCATGAGGTGAAAAACTCTCATCCTTGGGGACTAACACCACCCATATTTTGTGGAACCACTCCTTAGATACATCTTTAGTGAGGAAGTGAGGTCGAGTGAGAGCGTGTACATGGTTTGGCTGACATTGATGCAGTGACCACCATGATGTAGGCCACTGCCAATGATATATATAGCTTTATATATGCCTACTAGACCTTTCTAACAACTTTGAAACAATGCCGCCATCATCATCATCATCATCATCATCATCATCATCATCATGCACAACGAGGAAACTTAAATACAGTGAAAAATTGGTAATTTGTCCAAGTGGCAGATTGGAGGGCAAGGCTGTCTAAACAGAAATAGAGACAGTTTATTTACTTATTTATTTTGCAACAGGGTCTCACTCTCTGCAGTCTTGGCTGACCTGGAACTTGCTGTGTAGTCCAGGCTGGCCTTGAACTCACAGAGAGCCTCCTGTCTCCGAGTCCTGAGTGCCGGGATTAAAGACCACACTCAGTGAGACAGGTAATGAAGGAAGGGAGACACTCAGGGAGACACTCGTGAGAATGGGAGTAGCCAGTGGGCTGAGAGAAAGCCCAAAAAGCTAAAAGGGGAAGACCTGACAGACGTTGATAGGGACAGGAAAGGGGAGAAGAGAGGCTGAGCTGAGGAGGGCTGCGAGCCAGAAGGAAGCCTTTTCTTTTCACTTTTACGGCTAGAGGGAAAGATGGATGAGAAGAGAAAACAGTGAGACTGGACATGTGGAAGGTGGTGGGAGAGGGTGGGACCCTGACTTCTAGTGAGGGACGAGAGGAGGAGGAGGGACAGTTCTTTCTCCAGAAGGAAAGAGGAAACAGGAGGAGCAAACGACAGACTGAGAGTGTCGCATCATACAGGAGAGACACTGGGAAAAAACGCTGCCGTGTGGGAAGTCTCAAGTGTTTATGAACAGAGATTTAAAGCTGGGCTTGGTGACATGTGCCTGCAATCCCAGCACTCAGAAGGCTAAGGCGGGAGGATTGCCATGGGTTTGAGGCCAGCCTGGGCTACATAGTATATATTACCCAGCTGCAGCAAAACCCCTTCTCCGAAAGTCATATATACAATTATATATACTCTCTGTATATAATGAGCTCATGAAGAGGTCAGAGAAAAACCTTTGGGAGTTGGTTCTCTCTTTCCACTGTGGTTCTGAGAAGGGAACCCAGCTCGTCAAGTTTACATTGCAGGGCCTTTACCTGCCGAGCCTAGAAATGTTTCCCTTTTAAATTACTATTATTGTGTGTTATGCCATTCTGAACGACATTCACTGAGGCAAGGGATTCCCTCCGGTGTTGAGATACTCTGTCCCGGCTGTTTTTCTTTCCAACCCCAGGAGTGCTTCTGATTATATTTGCAAGTACGGTGACCCTGGTCAGGTGACCCCACCTCCTCCAGAGCACTGTGCAACACTGGCCAGACTTTCCTACCAGCTTTTAAGCGATCACCTTCTCACACCTTGGATTTCACTGCCTCATCCTGAATTCTAAGACATGTGGGAAGCTGAGGAAGAAGAAAGGAAGGAAGGAAGAGAAGAAATTAAGGAAATGATTTTTAAAAATCTTTTAAAATAATAGATAAAAGGAAATCAAAGAAAGCCTGCCCAACTCTCTGTTATTCTTTCAAGTGCCTTAATTATTCCCACCCCCAGCAAGAAACGATCACCTCTTCATCTTGTTTTCCAAAGTTATCATGCCTGCAAATGTCCAGCCCACAAGATTGGCCTTGGCCCCAGCTGCCTGTCATGTAGATTAAGCCCATGGACTGCCTGCCTGCACATCTAACTCAGAGAGCACAGCCTCATCTGGCCGAGGCTGTCACATTCTGAGTCCCTCCACAGCCCTCTTCCCATTCCCAAGAGAACCAATCAAAGGCAGAGAGTCAGAGTCAGCAACCTCTTTGGCTTCCTGGTCCTCTGCTGGGCTCATCTGTGCCCGAGGAGGATGTCTAATGTGATCTTAGAGATAGGTAAAGTAGAGTCTAAGGCAGTGGGTTGTGTGGGGGGTGGGTAAGGGTGGGTAGTGTGAGGGAACTGTAATAGTAAAGAGAAAAGACAAGGAATTTTGTTACCATTTAAGTGGACCAACAGTAACTGCTTCCCAGAACTACCCCCAGGTTGTAACTATTTATCTTAGGTATTATTGTGATCCATCAGAACTTCACTCCAGTACCAGGATCCTAATGGCAGCACAGCTTCTGGAAGGCCCTGGTCAGAGCACCAAGTCTGATCCTCATCCTGACTTCGATCCCCATAAAGATTCTTTCAGCTGTTTGCTTGTGTGTGTGTGTGTGTGTGTGTGTGTGTGTGTGTGTGTGTGTACTTGTCTATACACATACGTAGAGGCCGGAGGGTGTCAATCCTCTTTAGCAGTGGTCCACTTTGGTTTTTGAGGCAGGATTTCTCACTAGGACCTGGGATCCCCTGATAGGCTAGGTCTGAGGTCCATCAAGTCTCAGGATCTGCATGTCTCCATCTCCCCAGCTCTGGGATTACAAGAGCATCCACTATGCCCAGCTTCTGGTGTGGGTGCTGGGGCTCACCCTCAAGTCCTCACACGTGTGCTGTGCACACTTGATTCACTAAGCATCTTCCAGTCACTTCTTTCTTTCTTTTGGGATGGTATCTCACGGTGTATACTTGACTGGCCTGGTACTAACTGTGAAACCTAGGGTGGTCTTGAACTTTTGGCAATCCTCCTGCCTTAGCTTTCTGAGTTTTGGGATTACAGTGTGCACCACCACATTCAGCTCTCTTGAATTCTGATTGTCCCTCGTATATTCTCAGCCTGGACCTCAGTGAGAGCCTGCTATGGGAATGTTTTCTGATATGTTGTTTCCAATAACAGAGAATTTAGGAGTGTGAGCTGGAAAGGGAGATCATCGAAAGTTCATGCTTGTGAGTGTGTGTACAATAGTGCCCTCCTAATTCGAAGGGTTAGCTAATCAGTAATAGTAAGAATTCTGGCAGGTGGTATAAACCCTGCACTCGAAGGCCACAGAAGAGATAGAGGGATGTGCCCACACTAGCATTTTGTGCTGTCTCCACCTTCGAGGTGGCGTGATGCAAAGTGTTGCTTTCTGGGACCTTGAACAGCACATGGCGAGGCCAGTTTTGGGCACTGACTACGCACATCATCTCTCCTTCCACATCCCTTAATGAAGTGTGCCACGCTCGTCCTCATTAGGCCTTAGCACAGTCAATAAGAGAGTCAATAAACCTGGCTGTCGGGGTTGGGGTGGAGAGGCTGAGATGCGGCATGGCCCATCCACAGGGCGGACGTCAGCACTGCCATGTGTCGTGACCCAGTGTTCAGGGATCAATAACGGGCCGAGGAGAAAGCCTCAGAGCCTGCCCTTGGCAGTCTCCTCCCAGACCCACCGAGCCCAGTGTGGAACAGTGCCAGCCAGCTTTGCCTGCAGTTGTTTGGGACCCCATGACATTTTAGGGGCCAGATGCTTTTGCTTTTTTGTTTTTTGTTTGTTTGTTTGTTTGCTTTTTTTCTGATGGAGCCCTCTGGACATCCTGTGGATTCATACTTAGTGAGTGCCCACCTGGCAAGGGGACATGCAGACAGTATCCCCAAGTAGCCCAGAGGCCAACATGGACTCCATTCTCTGCGTCTTCTATCTGCTGACGGCGTGTGAGGAGTCCCAGTGGACAGGGCATGCGTCTTTCGCATGCTGTGTGGCTGGACTCCATTTCTGGCTGCTCTGCCTCTCACTCGATACCCTTATCTTATCTAATTACAAGGAATTTCAGATGAATTTCGTGGCCTCTGCTCCCTGGGACCTCTTATCTGTGAGGGCCTTGTATTTTAACCTTGTCATTCTTTTGTTGCTCGCCTTGAGGGGGTGATGGCTAGAAGGGAAGGATGTTGGAATTGGGGTGGGGGAGGGGAGGAAGAGGAAGGCAGACAGATCTGGACCGCTGCCTGTGTGCGGAGACAGCTGGCTGCTCTCTTCCATGACAGCCACATGGTACCCAGCCACACAGAACAGGACCCGGGCAGGGACTCGCCTGCTGCCAACCTCTCCAGATCGCTCTGATATTTCCGACAGAGCAGTAAAGGACTCTTGACTATCACGATTTTTTTTTCTTTGCCTCTCTCCCCCTCCTGTAAGACTCCTCCATGCCGTTTCCATGGCTACCCCCAATCAGATTTGGCTTCCTGCGAAATTGGATTTCAAAGAAGGACAAGGCTTCAAAGGAATTTGTCCATTTAACAGAATGTCATTAGGAGTGAGGCTGACTGCTGAACCAGGGTCCTCAGATGATTAAGGAGGGGCAGCACTCATGTGTGGAGGCAGGCCTCTGTCTGCAAGGGGGTGCCTTGATGCAGCATGACAATGGTGTATTGGAAACTGCCAGTCACCACCACACATACCTGACTTCCACCCCCCCCCCCATCTCCGTCACTCTAAAACCCAGAGATCCACAGGGGGAGGAATGCCCGGAGAGCACCTACCCTGTGAATTTTTGCTTCTCCCTAGGTGGGAGTGAGTTAAGACAGGCGGCATGGCCTGGGCTTCTGCCCTTTGTCAGATAACTCATGAGCTCCTGGCCTCCGTGGCTCTGCTGCCCAATGTCTTTAAATAAGGGGGGGGGGGCACTCTGGGTTCTCTTCAGATCCTAGAAATACTCAGCCTTTTACTAAAAAAGGGGGAAGGGCTGTCCTTTCTCCATTGTTGAAAGAGAAACTGAGGAAGTCTGTGTGACGCAGAGGGAAGACTAACCCTCCCCTTCTGAAAACCAGTTTTATGTTTACGAGGAGTCGGAGAGTAGTTCAGAGGATGCCCACACAGCCTCCACTTTCAAACACGCACATACCCGCAGATAATTCTAGAGCAGCTTCAGTTTTATCAGGGGGGACAACAAGGTAGGGAAAACTGCACCAGAGGCATTGGTCACATCTGGAGCCTGGAAGAGGCGGCTGATCCCACCGATCTATTTCACCAGGTAAAGGGCAGCACCAAAGAGTCAGGTCCTCTGACGACCTTGACCAGCCTCTATCTCAATTCAACTTGTTGCAGCTTATAGGTGGATCATGAGGCCCTGAAACCAGGGTACCATTCCTTTCTTGGATGTCAGGATCTGATAAAACAACAAAACAAGACACAAAAAAACCCGCCACCAAATGCCTTAAAAGTGAAGTCCCTAACCTTGAGATTGCCTCTTCGTGGGGTGTGTACGGGCGGGCGCCTGGACTAGGAGACATGTGCTTTTGCCTTGTGCAAAAGTTTCTTCTTTCTGCTCTGGCTTCTTCTCATACATTGAAATCAGCATCACCCTCATCCCCCAGGCTGATACCCGGTCACCACTCCTAACCCTTCCTACACAGTCTGAGAACAGAACTCTCTCTCCCTCTCCCTCTCCCTCCTCCCCCCCACTCTGGAGATGGTAGAGGTGAAGAAAGATATAGAGACCACATGTTAGATCATTTTCACCTACCAAGTCCCCCCCCCCTTCCAAAGTCTGGCACTTGGAGCCCGCGTCAAATGACACAAAGTGTCCCACAGGCACGTCCACCTTTTCTTCACATTTATGCTGTTTCTTATAACATCCACGCCACTCCGTTTTCTTCATGGCCCGTTGTGAAAAACAAACAAACAAACCCAGGCAATCAATGTTGGAGTAATTTTGCACTCACAGGCAGTTGTAAGAAATAACACAGAGGGTCGGTCCCATGAACCTTTGCGCAAGTTCACGGTGTAGTAACATCTTCAGTACCTACCTGCAACCCAGACTTGGGCACTGTCTGGACTTTGAGAGGGAGCGGGCACAGCCCTGCGGTCTTGTCGATCACTTTTTCTTCTGCTCTGAGAGAAAGAATTGTTTCCCATCTCTCTTCTCACAGACTCTCACCTGCGGGGGTGGGGTGGGGTGGGGTGGCACTTTGTCTCTCTGTGTGTATTGCCCTCTGATGCTGATTCTGCTAAATGTTGGGGATCTGCATTATCACCGGGGGTTCTGAGTAACCAGCACGGTTTCCCCTGGACAGCGATCTGGATCAGCAATCGAGGCACTAGATCTTGGGCGGGGACTAAGTTCTTTTTTGGACTCTGCCTCTGCACCCCAGTTCAGGAACCACTGTGGCCTTTAAACCTGCCGCCCCGAGGTCACACTGCCTAGTCCTTAGCAAGACCGCTGGTTCTTTGGAGTCTAGGAAATCTTTTGGTGCGGGGAGCAAAGGGCCACGCCTTTGACCTTGCGTGCTACCTCTGTCAGGGCGCGAGCCCTGGCGTGCACCTGCGCCCGGGGTCCCCGCGCCCGCAGCCCGCTGCGCGCGCCGCTTCCTGAGCGCGCGGCCCGCGGACCCGCCCTGCTGCTGGGCCCCGAGGCGACAGCCGAGGTACAGGTGCCCCGGGTGCAGATCGACTCCCTCTGCCCGCCGCCGCCCTCGTCGGAGCAGGCCTCGCGTCCCTTGTCCCGCCTTCTGCTGCGGCCGCCCTCCCGCCGCGCCAAATGCAGGCTGTCGCCCTCCCCGAGGAGATCCGTTGGCTCCTGGAAGGTAATTCCTGGCACAGTGCCAGACCTCCGTCCTGACCCCTCCGGGAAGTCCCTTCAGTGCTGGGCTGAAGGCGAGAAAGGAGACACCAGGGCACTAGCCCTTCAGCCCTATCACTCACCTAATACAAGCTCCAGGCTTCCGGAGTCCTCAGTCCCACCCTTGTCCCCAAAGCCAGTCTCCCATCCTCCCACCTCAGGGTGCCTACCACTCCCTTGAGTTACACACTTTCTGTTCCTTCTAGGCATCTGCATCACTGAGCATCACTCCCAGGTTTCTAAGGTCTTGTGAGCAAGGTTCATGGCATCCCCTGACTGCTTGCCTGGTTTTAAACCTGTTTCCCAAGGAATCCCTGAGGCCTGCAGCATACCGATTACCCTTCATCCTCCCCGGTCCTGACTCCTCACCTCATAGAAGACCCACACCTTTCTGGGTAGAGATCTACCAGGCACACAATGGGGCTCTGTGGAAATTTACGGGTCTTTGGGCCAAACCTGGTGGTTAGGAGACTTCTTACAGGTGTAGAAACCCAAGGCCTCCTTTACCAGCCTGCAGACTTGGAGGACTGTCGTCTGATCCAAGGGAAGCCTCAGAGTATGACATCCCTTCCCTTTCTACAAGTGTCCCATTGTGATGGCTTCACCTTCAAACTATGGTGTCTAAACAGTCCTTTAGAGTTAAGGTCACACACTCTCTGACACTCAACATGCACTCCTGGCACTCCAGAGAGACTTCCCTGATGGGCAATGTCTTGTGCTTGGCTCCTGCGGAGAAAATCAGTTTCACTTGCTTTCCTGTGACTGACCTTCTTGGGAGGACGGAGGCCTGGAATCTGCAGTTGCTTAAGGGTCTCAAGAGGGAACCGCTCAGAATTAAGCCTTTTGGCATCCAGGCGACATATTTGACACATAGTTAACAGATGGCCTGCTTTGGGCAGGTCATGATTTTGGCAAGCTGCGTTCTTTTCAGTTTCTCTCAATTTAATTGGTTTTATATCTCCATTACCTTGTTATCTTGGTATAAACGCTTCCTAATCAAGGATTTGGCGAGTGCTTTTGGTTTCTGTTTGTAGCACTGTTTCTATTCTGGATTGCTTCTCCATTAGAGCTATCAGTGGGCATTTCTTTCGAGGCGATGTTTCAAAAATCTATTTTTTTAAAAGAAAAAAGCTATTTATTAATTTTTTGAGTGTATATGTATGGGTGTGCATGTGCCACAGCACGTCTGTGGAGTTCCGATGGTAACTGTTGGGAGTTGGCTCGATCCTTCCACCCTCTGGGTGTTGGGGATCAAACTCAGGCCTTCAGGCTTGGCGGCAAGCACCTCTACCCACTGAGTCGTCCTAGGGAGTTGAACATCGCATGCTCGTCAAATGCTCTACTACTGAGCTACATTCTCTAAACCATCTAAAATCCGCTTAGCTTGTGAACCAAGTGAAATCTGAACTGTACTAATAAAAAGTGATTGGAGGATAGAAGAAATCACCTGGGCACCACCTAGATGAGGTTGGTTCAATATTAGATACATAAAGGCATGCTGTCATTGTCTTTGGTTTTTAGAGAAGGAACTGTGGCCACGAGTTTAATTCTACCCTTGGATTTAAAGACAGGGTGTTTCTTTTTATTGATGTCAGTCATTTTATGAGAAGAAACCCATTTTACAAGCTTGTTAAATGATGCTTCGGTTTCGTGCACAGCCTTGGTAGAAAACCCCCTCTTATTTTCAGAGGCTTTGCGACGCAATCCTGTCCTCTGACGTTTTTGACGCACAGTTCTTTATTGTTCAGAACTGACACTTGGGTAAACAGCTCATTTTTGTACCTGCCGCCTTCCTTTAGCTCAGATCATTTTCTTGTTAGCTGACCATTTTTAATTGAAGTCTTCAGATCTCCCTCTAAAGCAAACCTTTGTTTGCTGACAAGCAGAGCAGGGTATGAATGGAGATTAATTGCATGTCACATACTTCAGTATCAAACTTGCTGTCTTAACAATCCCTGATAGTGCTCGGGTCTTTGGAATCTATAGAGGAGTCCGAGGTTGCATTTTGAGGAGCTTCACCGGTTATTTCTTTAAAGCCATTTTACCTTTTATTTTATTTTTTTTAAGCTTGTAATTATCATCTTGAATCTGAAGTGGGGGAAAATGTAGAGCGGGATGCGACCGGTGATTCTAATGAAAAAAGGTGGAAGAGTATGTTTTTGAAAGGTTTGTGTGATAATAGCAACATATTGGTTATAGGTTTTTATTTTATTGTTATTTTTTTAATGGATCGCAGTCTCTAGTGTAGACCAGCAAATGATTTGCTGTGTTACAAACAATTTGTGGATATTAGAAATCCAAAAGGGTCATCAATTGCCTGTCTGTGTCTGGTTACACCTCTCCTCCCACCACACACCTTCTAAGGCTAACCGTTAACAATTAGAAACTATGTAGGTCCTGATCTCCGTAGAGTCGCTCAGTGGGAGGGAGTCACAGGATGTGAGAGCCGAGACTACTACCACCACCCAGCACGGGGGTGGAGTTTCCACAGTGAATTACTGCTTTCATAAACCAAGTCATAAGCATTTGCACAGTGATTTAATGCCGGCCATCACAGCCATAACTTAAACATTTATTTATTTATCACAACAGGAGCATAAAATGACAGGGGCATCCTTTGATATAATGTGTGTGCCTTAAAAAATAAAATATGCAAAGCACTGTGGAATGCTTATACCAAAAATTGTGCATAATGAGGGTCTAAAATTAATTTTAAGTATAAAAATTTAAACATTTGAAGATGTCTCATTTGACATGGAAATCCCACTTCTAGGAATCTGTTAGAGAAATTAAAAACATGAAATATGTATACAAAAGTTTACCCCAGATGCCGATAAGGTGGGGGAAGCAGGTGACGGTTGAATGAACCATGGGGCATCCATCTTAGTTTGCACCCATTACAAAAAGTGCAGGAGATCTGTCTGTGTGTCTGTCTGTCACCTATCTTAGTTGAAAAGTGTCCATTTCATGTTTTTAAGACTTAAAGAGTGAAATACACATCAGTATGTATAATGGCCCATTTTTACTTGAAAACAAAAAGCCAAAAAATATTGCGTACATCAGATATGTTTGTGTAAGCTTCAGAGAAATTGCAAAGGGGGGTATCCCAAGCTCTTAAGTTTCCTTTTAGGGATAGCGAGTGTGGCAAAGGTTGATGAATTTTATTACATATACCTTCATGTTGATTGAATTGTGACAAAGTTATTTATTACTTTTGTAATCAGGAAATAATAGTCAGGTTATTAAAAAAAGAAGAAGAAGAAGGAAAGATAAGAGAAGAAAAAAAAAAGAACAGATAAACAGAAGTCCTGAGAGGTGGGCTTAAAGGGCCATTAACTACAGGTGTGGTTGTTGTTTTTCCTGTTTAGTTATGGGAAGGTGAGTGGAAAGTGAAGAACAATCAAAAAACAACTTCTCTGTTGGTTTTCTGGCAAATGACAAAGGGCAGAGAAGTTTCTAGTAACCCAGGAAACAGCGTCTTCCAATCCAGCCCTGTCGAGCTGCAGGGACAGAAACTGGTCCCGTATCAGTGAATAAAGCAGGCACAGATAAGGAAACAGGGCATCTTCCGCGGTATTGAAAGAGGAGGAAATATTCAGGTCTGTTCTCAAGTAGTCAGGCTTCAGATGTAGAAGTTATCTCTCCGCTTTTGTTTTTCGATAACCGTGCTGAAAACAAAAAACAATGGAATGCTGGCAGTTTGCTAATCTTTGTTGCACAGATACAAACATAGTATCCTCTTCCTGGTCTTTCTAGCCACGCCCCCCTCCGTTGTGTGTGTCTGTTTCTGTCTCTGTCTCTCATTCTAAGCGAGAAGGAGGTGCAACAGATACTCCCTCGGTTTATAAGGCAACTTGCTGACCTCACCCTGATAACTGATAGACCAAACTGCCTACGAGGAGCCTCCATGATGTGTCTTGGAACATGGACTGACCGGAAACGTCACTGTATGCTGCAGTGAGCGCTCTCTGGTACCGAGGCTCGTAGCCCAATGGTTACTTACTTTTTAAACTTCAATAGTCGTTAGCCATTACCTTCCAGATAGTTCTCCAGATCTGGATTGGTAGACACCAATGAAAGTGGAAAATCCCTTTCAGTACAGCAAAGCTCTGACTACCAGGAACCTGAAGCGGTATGTTGCTCTGGATAGCGAAGGTTCCTTCAAACAGTCGAACTTGCGAACATTTTTGATGAATTCTTTTAAAACATGAATTAGGAACTTTCCCCATTTCTTCAAATGAATCTCTTTGAAATACTTTTAAACTCAGCCTTATGATAGCGGATGTCTGTTGTTCAAAGCTGTTTCTGCCATGGTTATTCCTGGGTTGCCTCGGGAGGGCCCATATCTGGTTTGTTCGTTTATATGGAGCTGGGGACTGACCCAAGCCTCAGCGGGCTAGTCCAGGATCTGTCTCTGAGCACACTCCAGCTGCTTTGTGTTCTTTGTTCATGCCTTTTATTACCAACTTAGTGATGCTGAGGCCTGTCACTATCCAGTTGGCTAGATCTGTATCTTCAGTGCTTCTGGAACATTAGAGAATCAAGTATTTTGGAGCTCTGTGAAAAAGTAGACATGAAGGGCATCTTTGGTCTGGAGATGGAGTTCACTGGTATAGTGCTTAGCTAATAATTCAAAGACCTTGGTTCAATTCCCAGTACTGTGTGTGTGTGTGTGTGTGTGTGTGAGAGAGAGAGAGGGGGGGGGGGGGGAGGGAGAGGGAGAGGGAGGGGGGAGGCAGACAGACAGACGTACATACCTATGGACATACGTTGTATGTGCTGGGGTGAGAGGTTTTTTCCTGTGGGTTCTAAGTGACTGAAGTTAGGTCATAAGCCTTGGGAGCAAGCACCTTTGCCCTCAAAGGCCTCTCAATGGCCGGAAGTGGCTCTTTTGGTAAACAAGCCCAGGCTCTCAGGTGTGGGCTTCGTAATGTGTGTTTGCCTTTTTTTTTTTTTTTTTTTTTTTTTTTTTTTTTTTTTTTTTAGGTTAACTTTTGGTACTGGTGGTCTCAAAAACAGGCAAGTTAGGACTCACCTGAATCCTGGGTGCTCAGATGTGAGTGTAGTTCTGTTTAATGTTATTTTCACTATTGAAGTTTCTGAAAACATAAAGTATACAAAACCCTGTGGCCAACTATTGTTAAATTTCCATATATTCCATGGATTTCTTTCTCTGGAGAGATAACATTGTTTCTATAAGAAAATATCTAAGTGAACATTAGGAAACAGTCTATTTTATTTTATTTTGTTGAGACAGTATCTCACTGTGTATCCCTGGCTGGCCTCGAACTCACTATGTAGAACAGTCTGGCTCACAGTGATCCACCTGCCTTTGTCTCTGCCTCCCTGTGCAAACACACCTGGCTCAATAATCTATTGATTGATTTAAAAATAATTGTAGGAACAAGCTGCTAGTTCAGCCTCATTTTCTCTTAAATTTTCAGGGATAACTAACTTTTTTTTTTCTGACTTAAGTGAACACACTTAGTTTATGCTGTAGTTTTGTTACTTGTAACACTGAGAAGCCCCTAAGGCCTTAGAGGTGGATGGCGCCCCTCCAGGGGGAGAGCCCACGAGAAGAGAGTGGGTAGGAAGGTTTGGATTGTGGAGAAGAGGAAAGAAAACCAGGGGAAGAAGGGCTGTCCAGGAGTCCATCCCAGGCCAGGCTGATGGTGCTGGACACAAGTTAGTGACTTAAGTGTGTCATGAGTGAGCACCCATATATCCTTCCCAACTTGTCATGCCTGGCACACCACACCACCCAAACCACAGCAATCCCCAGTAGGACATAGTGGAAACACTGGATTCCAGGCTACTGGTAGTCTGTACATTGAAGTAAATCTCATAACTATCCCTTGAAGTCACACGTTACTGGTCCTTAGAAGGAGTGGTCCAGCTTCTGCAAATCTCAGGATGGCCTTTGAGAGAAACCAAGCAGGAATTCCGAACTCCTTGTTACAGGTGTGTGGGAGTTATCAGCCCAGTAGGAGTTCTACAGTCACCTTTAAAGACCCCAGTAAAATCAAACCTCTTAGATTAATAAAGGTTTCCCCACTCTTTACTGGCAGTTTTCATGGAAACATTTTCTTGTCTGTTTATGGACCAATTAAATGAAAGTTCCATAGTTGGAAAAAATGACTTTCTCTGTGTAGCCCTGGCTGTCCTGGAACTCATTCTGTAGACCAGGCTGGCCTCGAACTCACAAAGGTCCACCTGCCTCTGCCTCCTGAGTACTGAGGTCAAAGGCATGCAACACCACCGCTTTTGACTTTCACTTTTTGTTAAGAACTCATTTTAAAAACTTAATATTAAATTTTTGATATGACAACTATCTTTCTCCTTTTTGGAGGCAGGGTCTCACTGCAAAGTCTTGGATGACTGGGAACTTACTATGTAGACCAGGCTGGCCAAGTTACAGAGATCCATCTGCCTCTGTCTCCTGATGATCATTTTTTAAAATTGTGTGAAGCTTCTTCATTTAATTTTATGTTTAAGTGTTTTCCTGCATATATGTTTGTGTACCACGGGCCTGCTTGGTGTCCGTGGAGGTCAGAAGGTGGTATTGAATCCCCTGAGAGTAGAGTTATATACAAATGACTGTGAAGGGTGTGCTGGGAAATGAACCCGAGTCCTTTGAAAGAGTAACACGTGCTCTTACCGGCTGAACCAGTTCTCCAGCCCCTTAACAGTCATTCCTAAACACATTTTGACCTTTTGTTAAGCAGTAAAACTTGACAGCAAGGCTAAGATCTCACCGACCATCACTGTTTTCACTTTCAGGAAATTGCCACCAGACAACAGAGCACACTGCGTCGGTGGGGAGTTAAACCTGATGATTGTTTCCGCGCGATGACCCTAAAGCCATGTGGTGTTCATGCTTTTAATTCTCCTTCTGTTCATTGTAGATGAAACAATGAAAAAGCCTACAGACTTACGACACAGAGACAATACAACCCTGGAACTAAGACATAGCAACAAGGACTTTAGGTTAAGCTTTATTTAACTGGTGGCCAACCTTGACATCTGGCATTAACGCTTTTCCTTTGGGAGTCTAATAATCTAGTCATGGAAATATTTGCATACCCACAGGACAATGGGTAGACCGGGATAGTCTCCACAGCACTGTGAAAATAGAAGAAAGAACACAGGCCTCCATCAACAGGAAAGCAAGATGTGAGCTATCGTACAGCATCTTAAATACACACACCGTGTGCACACCCACACTGATTGGTAGGTAGGGAGATGAGACTGATTGATTCATGTAGGAAGGTTGCTAACGCTGTTAAAATGTTAAAGACTGGGCTGGCAGGGTGGCTCAGCGGGTATAAGCGCTTGCTGCCCAAGCCCAGTGACCTGAGTTCCATCCCCAGAACTGATGGCAGAAGGAAAGACCTGACTCCTGAAAGTTGTACTCTGGGCCTCACGTGCATGCCGTGGCCTGTGCACCTCCCCCCACACAACAATAAACAAATAAAACCGAAAAGGCCAAATGCTCCTGTATGTCACATCAATAGCGTAGAATGGAGTATATCTCTGAGTTATTTTTACGGTGGTTGTGATAGGAGCGTTAGTGAAGGCATGAGGCATGAGGCATGATGGTGCCCTGATGCACTGTTTAGGTATGGCCACTTTGAGAAATTATTTGGAATTTAACGAATTCCTACTCAATACCCACTAATTCCACCACTCCTGGAAATTTACCTAAGAGAAATGAGTATTCATAGTGCAATCATCATGTCTTTGTCACTTGTATTGCTGTGAAGAGACACCATGACCATGACAACTCTTATAAAGGAAAGCGTTTAATTGGGGCTCCCTTACGGTTTCGGAGGTTTAGTCCACTGTCATCATGGTGGGAAGCATGGCAGCATGCAGGCAGAAGCTGGAGCAATAGCTGAGAGCTACACCCTGGGCCTGACATGAGCTTTTGAAACTCAAAAGCACCCCCACACACACTTCCTCCAACAGGGCCACACCTTCTAATCCTTTTAATCCTTTCAAATAGTGCCACTACCTGGTGACTAAGCATTTGAATAGATGACCCTATCAGGGCCATTCTCATTTCATTCACCACCCCCAAAGCTGAAAACAGCTCATTATTTAGCAGTGAAGAGCAGATGGTGATCAACTTATTCAAACAATGGAATACCACAGAGCAAAAAGTGACTAATCTATACACAAATGTAAATAAATCTCAAAACCAATCCGTTGATTATAGACACACAAGAGGGGTTGAAATGTTAGACTCTGTCATGACAGAAGTCAGAATGATGGTTAGCTTTGAGGCGGGGCACTGATAAGGAAGATTCTAGAAGGGTGGAAGCTTTTCTGTGTTGCGCTGTGTGGTAGTCACGTAGGTGTATGTATGTCAAAGTCAAGATTAGTGCACTTGAGAAGATGGTGTAGTTTGGTGTTGTACTAGGGCCTACACAAGTTCTGGCAATAAGTGGGAGGCCCTTGGTTTGACTCCAGCAGTGCCAAAAAAAATAGTGTATTTCATGTATATAAATTATAAATCAATAAACTACTGGTAAGAAAGGAAGAAAAATACAATGAGAGGATGGTGGGAGGAACGGAAGGAGGAGGGCAGAAAGATGAATTTGTAATGGTGAATAAAGAGGCACACACAGGAGTTATTGTTTGGTTGGAACCTCCAGCACGCCCCTGCATGATCTGGAAAGCCCCATTTCTGCCACTCTCTCTCTCTCCGAACAAAGGCAAGGCATCCAAAAGCCCGGTTCCACATTCTTGGTGGCCACTGCAGCTCCTTCCCCTGAAGTTGCCAGCCACCCAACTCCCCACCTACAGTGCTCAGCTTTTGACCATTGTTGGGCACAAACCCAGCTTGTGGCAGACACATCATCACCCCTCACCTATAACCTATAAAGTCTCCCTGCTTTAGTTTGTGGGTGTGTCTTCTCTGGCCTCGATCTCTGAGACTAGAGAACCAGCCTGGGAGCTGCTTTGCTCAAATAAACCTGTTGTTATTCTTTTTCCACTTGGTTTGATCTGGCTTATTGCATCGGCAGAGAAACCTATTATTGGGGGGAGGTGCAGAAAATCTAATAGTTATCAGAAAGGAAAAAAATATTTTACTAGAAGTATAATTCTAAGTAAGTTTATTAAAGTTCAGTTAGGAGACTGGGGAGATGGATCAGTTGCTCTGCAAGCCTGGTGACCAACTGAATTTGATCCTAGGAACTCACATTAAAAAAGGGGTGGTGGTGGTCAAATGGGGCTGGAGAGATGGCTCAGAGGTTAAGAGCACTGGCTGTTCTTCCAGAGGTCCTGAGTTCAATTCCTAGCAACTACATGGTGGCTCACAACCATCTATAATGAGATTTGGTGCCCTCTTCTGGCATGCAGGCACAACACTATATACATAATAAGTAAATAAATAATTCTTTGAAAAACAAAAACAAAACAAAAGCCAGATGCAGAGGCTCACATCTGCAACTCCAGCACTCCTACCACAAGACAGCAGGCAGAGATAGAAGAATCACCTGGAACCTCAGGAGCAGCTAGCACTTAACACACAGCACATCAGAAACAAGAGGAAACCTTCCTAAGCAGGGTAAAATGACCAGTTAGGGGCCTGGGGATGTAGCTCGGTGGTACAACAAATGTCTGGCAAATAAAATCACCAGGACCAAAGAAATACATTATCTAACCAATAGAGTTACATATATTTTTAAAGATAGTTTCTCTCTCTCTCTCTCTCTCTCTCTCTCTCTCTCTCTCTCTCTCTCTCTCTCTCTGTATCTCTAAGGGGTATGTGTAGGTGAATGCAGGTACTCACAGAGGCCAGAAGAGTGTGCTGGATCCTCTGGAACTGGAGTTATAGGCAGCTATGAGCCACCCGACCTGGGTACAGAGAAGTGAACGTGGATCCTTTGCAAGGGCAAGAACAGTTTGAACTCTTCACTACTGAGCCATCTCCCTAACTGGAGTCAGATATTTTCCACGCTTATTTAGGTATCTCTCATCATGTTCTCACGCTTGAGTTATAATATATAATATCTTAATTGATTCAAACTATTACACAGTTCAGCTAAGTATAAATACAAATATCTACTACTGAATATGTCTTAGCAAAACTCCTATTATGTGATTTAACACCTTATTTTTCCATAACATGCTAATATTAGAATGTCAACAGCGTTAGGAAAACATCCTAGATGAGAAGCTGTGTGTGTGTGTGTGTGTGTGTGCGTGTTGTATGCACCATGTATACATGCAGGTGTGTCTGCAGAGACTAGAGGAAGATGTTGAGTGCCCTGCTGTCTCTCTCCACTCTATTCCTGTGAGGCAGAGTCTCTCACTGGACTTGGAGCTGGGCTGGAGGACAGGAAGCCCCAGTGGTCCACATGTTCTCGCTCCCCGGTCCTAGTGCTGATGTTACAAATATGCATGCATGGCCACAACAGGCTTTTTTGTTTGTTTTTAATCAGCGCTAGGATTTGAACTCATAACCCTACGCCTGTGCAGCAAGCACTGTTATCCACTGAGCCATCTCCTCAGCTCCTCGAGATGAGAATTTACACATTTCATAAATTATCCTATCAGAGTCATTGATCTTCAGAAAAGACTTGCTATTTGAATGCGAAGACTGTTCTGTTCCCGAGCTCAGTCTGTCCCATGTCTCCTACGCAAGCTGAATGTAAGATTAAACAGTGGAACTGTTTATAGCCAGCAGCTGTAGTCACCTAGCCTATAATGCGGCATTGACAGACCAGAAAAGCAAGCAATGAACTTGGAAATACAAGGGAAATAAATATGAACAAATGTTGCAGAAATTATAAGATTTCTATAGGGTGTAATGGCTTATAGCATGAAAAAAATTAGATCTTTGTTGGCTACGTCAACATGTTAAGATCCTTAGGTGATGATAAGATTAAAACATATCTCTTCCTATATTTAAAATGATTAAAAACTGCTTGCGTACTATGCTTAATGAAATTAGTTAAAAATATCATCTTAATAGCTAGTTCTAGACTCTCTCTTAGGAAATGAACTGTCACTGTTGAGGTAATAACATCATCATTATTGCTATTATTATCATTACCATAATCACTAGTATTATTAGAGACAACATCTCACTCTGTGGATCAGGCTGTCCTTGAACTCAAAGAGATCCACCTGTCCCTGAGTGCTGAGTGCTGAAATTAATGGTGTGAGCCTCTACCCCCACAAATCCCCATCCCCTCTGGAAAAACACTTCTTTTGTTGTGTTCCGAAGGCTGAAACGACCAAATAGATAGTTAGGCTGCAACTACTAGCCAGGAACAAAATGTCTTTTGATTTTGTCCTGCATAGGAAAAAGGCAGAAAATGTGAAGAAGGCAAAAAAGTCTTGGAAGTAAATCAGACGGAGGGCTAGATGGTACATGCTCTGCTAACAGAGGTGCAAGGTGCTTAGCAATGAGGAAATCCTTTGAAGGACTGCTATGCAAATCCCCCTCACGTTCCCCGCACTGCCAGCATCTCCAGCCAGCTATGTCTTCTGCATTCACAGGCCTGTCCCATGAATAGTGTTTTGTGGAAACTGAGGAAGAAGACAGGTCTAAATCAGGATTTCTCAACCTCGAAACTATGGACAGTTTGAGCTGGAAAAGTCTTCGAGGTTGGGGCTGTCCTGTGTGTTCTAGAAAGTTCAGCAGCAGCAGCATCCCCACTTCTACTCACTGGGTGCCAGTAACAATCTTGCCAGTGGTGTCAATCAAAAGTCCCGAGATACTGCCAAAACCTCGGAAGGATCCTGGTTGGCAACAGCTGTTCTAAGCCTAGATAACCAGGACAGAGCGTGTGTAGAAGCATGGGACCTGTAAGGAGCAGGACTCTGAGAAGCATGCTCCTTGAAAACGACCTGGAATTGGGGGAGAGCTGTGGGTTTCCCCAGGAGGAAGTTCTCACCAAGAGTTCAGAGGTCTGGGTAGTTCTAACGTCTACACTGTTCTCAGAATGAAGTTCAAATAACCCGACCACACCCACACCCTGCCCCCAGCTTCCTTGCCATGTGAAAATTTGCAAGCATGCTTTTGCTTATCTTGTCAGTCCATCCTTGCTTTTCTGCAGGAGGGGAGACTTGTAGGGACTCTTTCAAGGTCCCCATCCATCCTTTAGATCAGTGGGTCTCAACTTCCCTAATGCTGTGACCCTTTAATACAATTCTTCACTGTGGGGTGACCCCTAACCATAAAATCATTTCTTTGCCACTTCATAATTGTGATTTTGCTACTGTTATGGACTGCAATGTAAATATCTGATATGCAGTTTGGGAATCTACAGAAAGGATGGTATGAAACCTGTAGTTGGAAGTTTTCCTGTATCCCAGCCTGCTGGCAGTCTGGACAAATCTCTCCCACTTGAGTCCCCCAGGTAAGCACACAGAAGCTTATATTAATTATAACTGCATGGCCATTAGCTCATGCTTATTACTGATTAGCTCTTTCACTTAAATTAACCCATAATTCTTATTTTTTTTAGCCCTGTGGCTTGGTACCTTTTCTCAGTTCTACCTTGTCATCTTGCTTCCTCTGTGTCTGGCCGGGGACTCCTGACTCTGCCTTCCTCTTCTCATCTATCTGTTTGGATTTTCTGTCTGCCTCTAAGCTGCCTTGCCATAGGTCAAACAGCTTTATTTATCAGCCAATCAGAGCAAGATATTTTCGCAGCATACAGAAAGACATTCCCCCATCAGGAACCCCCGAGGGGTCTCGACCCACCAGTTGAGAACCTCTGCTTTAGAGCCTCTGGATGATTTCTATGAGAAACTTTACAGGAAGGAGAGAAGTTTGCCCCATGTCTTTGCTGCTACCTAGCCTGCAGTTCACCGAATGTCCTACACCTCTACAGCTTCCCAAACACACAGTTTTTCCCTTCTGATATTTCACTTAAAATTTTACTTTGTAGAATCTTCGAGGTGGCATTTAAAAATTCTGTATTAATCTGTTCTTGTATGCTTAGGCATGTATGAGGGGGAGGGCTCTGTTATAGAGAGATTTGTTTCATGTATGTGCTTATATGTGTCTAAAACAGATTTTCTTTTCTGTTTGTTTTTCCTTTTTTTTGTTGTTGTTGGTTTCTTGAGACAGGCTTTCATTGTGTTCACTGTGTTGTGTAGCCCTGGCTGTCCTGGATCTCACTCTGTAGCCCAGGCTGGCCTCAAACTCAGAGATTCACCTGCCTCTGCCTCCCGAGGGCTGGGATGAAGGGCGTGTGCCCCCATGCCCGGTTAAAAATAGTAAAAAAAAAAATAACTTTTAAAAGTTATTTCCCCCCATCTCTTTTGTTTGTTACATTTTTAAAATGACAGGAGAGAGGGAGAGAAAATTCCAGATTATTTTTTTTCTTCGTTTTAATTACCAGGCATGTATATGATGCTTTATGCATTCTACATATTGTCTTAACTAATTTTCAGATATCTACTGTTTAATCTTCATATCATTCCATGAGACAGGTACTGTGAACATCTTCTTTTACGGATGAGGAGACTGAGATGTAAGATCAAGCAGGTAGGAGGAAAATGACTGTCAAGACTGGATTGTGGACGAAGTGGACCCAGGACACAGCACATCACATACAGGACTCACGAGAAAATGCTAAAATTAAAAAAGAAATACTCTGCAGGAGGACGTGCCTCCTCCTGAACCAGAACAGATGCTGAGAAATGTCCTCACTCAAATTTTCAATGATATCCCCTAAGTTATGTTCTCTATGAGGCGAAACATTACAGGGCAGAGAGTGATGAGAAAGAATACATGGAAATTGGATATAAAACCGTAACAAGCACACCAGGGGCCAATAGGGATCAGGACACACACACACACACACACACACACACACACACACACACACACCACACACACACACAGCATGACAGGGTAAACCAGAGGGTATGGCCAACCTACCAGGGGTCACACCCCTGAAGAAAATGGACTCTCCCTCCCCCAGCAGTCATCAACAACCAATAGCACCTCAGCCAGGGCTGGAGCCTGGGGGCACCTCCCCCACCCAGGACGGAGTTTTGACTGGCTTGAACTTGTGCAGACAACCACAGCTGCTGTGAGTTTGTGGTCCTCCTGCTGTATCACCTCGAGGAGACATTGTTTCACAGCGCTTCTCCCAACCTTGGGCAGAAAGACCTTGATATTTTCATCCTCCTGCCTCCACCTCCTGAGTGTTAGGATTACAGATGTGTGCTACCACACCCCATTTATCCAGTGCTTGGGACCAAACCCAGTCCTTCAGGCATGCTAGGCAAGCGCTCTACCAGCTGAGCTACATCCCCAACTCAAAGAAATCTACCTTGTGTTTCTTTTGAGATAGGGCTGCATATAGACCAGACTAGCCCCACTGTGTAGCTGAGGCTGGCCTTGGACTCCCTCGTCTTCCTGTCTCTACCCCCTGAGTTCTGGGATTAAAGGAATATATCACCATTGCCAGCTTGTTTTATTTTAACTTAAATCTAAATAGCCACATGTAGTTGGTGGCCACCATACTAGACAGCACAGTTTCAATATCTGAGTCCAAGAAAGAAGCCCACGATACAAAAAGGAACCAATCAACAAGGGAGGCCAGAAAAATATTATTATAGCTGTGATTTTGAAATGCTATAGAAATGCACACTTGTCAAATTCTTGAACTATAATGTATATAATAAAACATTGGTAATTTTCTCGGTTAGAAATCTTCACATTGACAGAAAGAGCCAAAAGACACCATCTCATTAATATTGTTAACTTGAGGGACAGGGTTGCATTCCTCTTTAAGTCATAAGGGTAAAGCAGACTCAATAAACTGCTAAAATGTGTAACTTCTAAGCCCCTCGAAGGCAGGGGGAACAACATTTAATATTGTCTTAGGCCGTTTGGGCTGCTCTAACAAAATGCTACTAGCCGTTTATAAGCAGCAAGTATTTATTTTTTTCATGGTTTTACAGACTAGGAAGTTAAGAACAAGACACTGGCAGATTTGATGTCTGGTGAGGGTCTGCTTGGTGTTTCAGAGGTGACACTTTCTGTGTTCTTTCATAGTAAAAAAGGACAAGTCATGACCCTGGGCCTCTTTTTATAAAGTCTCTGACCTCCATCAGGACAGTCAATCACCTCCCAAAGGCCCCACCTTTTAATACAACCATGTTGGTGACTGTGCTTCAGCATGTGGGTTTGGGGGAGACACAGGCATTCAGACTCTAGAGGTGGCCTAAGCAAATGCTCACAGACAAGTTAAAAACTGGACAGATGAATACAGTGTACAAAACTGCCCCCACAGTGTGCCCTGCTAATACAGTATGTGTGGGCAACTAGGGTGGAAAGATGTGGAGATGAGGTGATAAACAGAAGAGCCTGGGGAGGGGAAGGGCGTGACGGTAAAATCAGCCGAGGGTTGGGGAAGCAAAACAGGGATTAACTCAATGCAACTAGAGAAGCCGACCATTTCTGTGGTCGTTCCCACCTAGGACAGCCTTTATGTTTAAACAGTATATGCAGATAATTTGGGAACTTCTTAGAACAAAAGAAACCTGGACTACTAGACAGTGAGTCTATGGGATTAACTCAATTAATTAATTGAAATTAACATTTTAACCTATGTTAATCCTTTTATCCACAGACCAAAACAAACAAACAAAACAATATCTCAAATATTTTCTTGGGTGCAATGCCAGTTACAGGCAGAAAGGCATCCATTATTCTTCTCAGAAATGTGAGTTCTGCTTTAGTAGTTCAAATACTTCGTACAATATCCCCTCCAGGAACACTTTTATTGGTATTTGGTTGGTGGAATTGTTTTCAACAGCGCTGCCTCATTCATCTTGCCTCCAAATAAAAGGTTGATTGAAGCAAACTTCTGAGTTTTAGAAACATATATCAACAAAAAACATTTGCAACTGTTAGGAGCTCTGGCTTAAGTCTTTTCCCCCTAGAGTGTCAGGAACATTATTGAGAAAACAGAAAGAAGCCACATTTATCTTTCAGTCATTAGAAAAAAAAAATGTAAACCTCAAGATGTCACTCTTCTCCAAATACACAAAATGGTAACCTTGGAAAGGGACGAGGTCGGAGAATTTGGGGAAAACATCAGAAACTCTCACTAACCCCGAACCGGGAGGTCCTGCCCCGCCAAGCCACCAGCTTTAGCGCTGCAGTGGGTATTTGCAGGGACATGACCGTATCGTGTCTCCAGTGTTGTACATGCTTTCTAGTCCCTTGTCCCAGTCTCCCCCCCCCCACCCATTCTGACTTCCTTGCACAGACGTCTGGAACCTGAGGGCGTTTTCCTTTTAAGGCAGGTATGCATTTTAAAGGGAACGTGCGTCTTTGCCAAAAGCTGTGTTTTCCTTTTAAATAGGAGATTTAAAGTTATCGTGTATTACTATTAGTACAAAAATACTCTGTGTTTGTGAGCCTGCCTCCCAGATCATCATTGCCACCTCTGTGTTCCCTGCTGACCTTGTTTAGCTCCTTCTCTGTGACTCCCCTGTGATCCCGGACCTCCAGAGACATTTGTGACTGTCGCTCATGCAGCCGTCCCTTCCCTTTTTGGTGGCTCCTGTCTTGATTCTAATTGTGCATCAGAGTGTCTATCCTTTACTAGGTCCGTCCCGCTCGATTTCTCCCTGCTCATTGACTACGTGGTGAAGAATAGGCGCATTTGGGTGTGGTTTGGTTTACGGCAGGTGACTGGCATCTTTTCCACCTGAGGTCTTGACTGTCACGTGGTACTGCTCACTCCCTAGCTGAAGGCAACCGCGGTCAGACCCCATGAGCATCTCATCCTCCGTTTTGACACTGAATATTTCGATTACAGGGACCCCAAGGCCTCCCGATCTGACAGAACATGATGTCTGTAGAGAAAGAGAGCTTGCTTTGTTTTTTGCTGTTTGTTGTTGCTTTGAGAGCCAAACATCAGATCCAGGCCCTTGCTCATGTACCAGGCAAGCATTCTACCCCTGAGCTCTATTCCCCACAAAGAGCTCTTGTTAGCAAATCCGTTGTCTACTTAATGGGAAAAACTACTAACAGAATGGAGACTAGAGAGAGGTGGGGCATTGCAGGATGGCTTAACCCGCATGTAGCCCCTCCTCCTGACTTCGTGTTTTCGTGGCTATATAGTTCATCTGGAAACTTGGGGCGGGGGTGTGTGTGTCTGTAGAGCGGAGTCTAAATAAACAATGAGGTCGATGGAAGAGGCCACCTCTGTGTCTTTTGACTCCTCTGAGAAGATGTTAACTGCAGGTAAAGAAATGAACACTTCGCTCATTCCTATCGAGAGGAAAGGCTTTCACATAATTAATCCGAAGGAAACTAAATCAGGACAGGAAAACTAAAACAGGACAGGTTTTAAGAAAAGAAGCAACTCATCCTTAGCAGGCTCACGAGGGCCATAATTATAACCCGCTGGTACATTTCAACATATGGAGTATGAAGATATTTTACTTATAAGAATTTAGTAAGGATAGTTGTCAACTATATATCAATAAAACTGGGTGAGGGAAGAATTTAGTAGGAAAATTCAATGACAGTGTGTGTGTGTGTGTGTGTGTGTGTGTGTGTGTGTGTGTGTGTGTGTACGTGTATGTTCTACCAGACGAAAGTGAACAGTTTAACTTACCACATCACACATCACATGAGATTTCTTTATCATCATCATCATCATCATCACCACCACCACCATTATTGCACTACTTGGGACTGAGCCCAGGCCTGGGAATGGTAGGTAAGTGCCCTACCACTGAGTAATATCCCCAGTGCCTTTTGTGGTTTCATTTGGAGACAGGCCATCACTGAATTGCAAAGGCTGGTCTTCACTTTCTTTTTTTTCTTTTTTTTTCTTTTTTTTTTTTTTTTTTTGGTTTTTCGAGACAGGGTTTCTCTGTGTAGCTTTGCGCCTTTCCTGGAACTCACTTGGTAGCCCAGGCTGGCCTCGAACTCACAAAGATCCGCCTGGCTCTGCCTCCCGAGTGCTGGGATTAAAGGCGTGCGCCGCCGCCGCCGCCGCCGCCGCCGCCGCCGCCGCCGCCACCACCCGGCCCCACTTTCTTTCCATCCTCCTGCCCCAGCTTCCTGAGTAGCTGGGATCACAAGCCTATGCTACCAGATCCAAACACAGGATCATCTTTGCTGCCCACCTCCTGCACCTGCCCATTGGAATCTTCCCTGTTAAGGACAATGTGGAAGCCAGCAAGGGTAGGGAATGGACTGTAAAGAGTCTCCAAACCATGAGCACCTCAGGGTTCATGCTGATTTTTATTTTATTTTTATTTTTTTTTATAATTCTGAAACACATAACTGAGAAATATACACACATCTAGAAATATTAATGAGGATGGTAAGGAATAGCTGCCATTCCACCACCTGGTAGTGACCTCTGCTGATGTCCTAATGCTGATCACAGCACCCAACCGGTGGGTGGCAATAACTCGAAAATGAATGCACCGAACCTAATATTTTAACTTAATCTTCTAATAACTTTATTTGTGTGTGTGTGTGTGTGTGTGTGTGAAGAAAACTTGTAGGAGTTGATTCTCTCCATCCACCATAGGGGACCTAGGAGTTGAACTCCGATCTTCAGGCTTAGCAGCTAGTGCTTTTACTGGTCTTACCAGTCCTGTTTTGGTTTTCTAAATCAATTCATATTGTATGGTTTACCGCTTTTACTAATTGAATTTTTGTAGAAAGTTTAGGGTTATATAAATACTGAGCAGATGATGCAGAATTCTCGTGACCCTTCTCTTTCCTCCAGCTTCCCTATTGGAATATTTTACATCAGTGTGGTATTGCATTAGTCAGGGTTCTCCGGAGGAACAGAGCTGACAGGATGAATCTATTTCTATGAAAAGGAATTTTATTAGAATGGTTTACATGCTAAGGTCTGGTTAGTCCAACAATGGACTTTGCCAACCGAAGGGCCAAGAATCCAGGAGTTGTTCAGTCCATGAAGCTGGATATGTCAGCTGATCTTGGGTGTGTGTTGAAATGCTGAAGAAGTAAGTTCTACCAGCGAAGTAATTCCTCCGCTGCTGGATAGATGAACTTGCAGGCAAAACCCCAAAACTTCTTCCTTCCAGGTCCTCTTATGTGGGCTGCCACAGGCAGGTGTGGCCCAGATTTAGGGTGGGTCTTCTGACCTCAAATGATCCTGATTTAGAGAGGGTCTTCCCACCTGAAATGATGAGATCAAGACAATCCCTCACAGGCAGGCCCAGCTGCTTGGGTTTTAGTTCTTGATTCCAGATGTAGTCAAGCTGACACCCAAGATTAGTCCTGACAGGTGCTTTGGTTATAACTAATGAACCAGCATCTTCACACACCACCTAAAACCCCTAGTTCATTCAGTTTTCCTAGTTTTATACCTAGTGCCCTTTTCCCATCTCAGGATCCTATCCAGGATACAGTCAAGTCTTCTTGGGTGCCTCTCAGCTGTGACTGTCTCCCACAGTCCCCTTGTTTTTGATGAATGTAACCTTTTGAGGAAGTGCTGGCCAGGTATATGGCAGTATGACCCCCTATTAGAATGTGTCTCGTTCTTCTCATGTTTAGACCTGGGTTACAGGCTTGCGGGAGGAAGATCACAAAAGTATTTTTTTTCATCACATTGCATCAAGGGTCCACACTGTCGGTGTGTGATTTATGATGGTTGATTTGAACCATGAACACCTGGCTGGTGTCAAGTTTCTCCGCTGTGGAGTCGCTTTATTTCCCCTTCCCATTCTGCAGCCGTTTGGAAGAAAGTGGCTGTGTACAGCCCACACCTAAGGATTGGGAGGTATGTTTCCTTTAGGGGTAGAATGTCTACACAATGGCTTTGAAATCTACACTAGAGCTCTGTCCCTTATCTCTCATTTATTACTTTCTTTAATTATATATATATATATATATATTACTTATGGATTTAATGATTTTTTTTATAATTTGGGTTATAATTCAAGATTACTTTGTTGTTGCTCAGGTTTTTTTTTTTAAGACAAGGTCTTACCCTGTATCCCTGGTTGGCTTGAGTTCTTTCTCTAGCATACATGTGAGTGTGCAGTCCCCGCCCCCCCCCCGAGAGAGAGAGAGAGAGAGAGAGAGAGAGAGAGAGAGAGAGAGAGAGAGAGAACAACAGTGAAACCAAGATGTTGGCAGTAAGCTGAGGATGGCCATTTCACTGACTCCTCATTTTTGAAGCTACTTACGTCAACACCTTCCTCCTTTCCTCCAATGAGGTTATTCCATCCATCTGTAGAACGCTTGGGTTATGTTATGACGGTCTACATTTAAGATCTCCCAACCTAATTGATGTTTGATGTTTGTAGACTGTGCTGGCTAGGGCCATCTGATAGAGGGAACTTCAATTGAGAAAATGCTTCTATAAGATCCAGCTGTAGGGCCGGGCAGTGGTGCACGCCTCCAGCCCTCGGGAGGCAGAGCCAGACGGATCTCTGTGAATTCGAGGCCATCCTGGTCTACAGAGTGAGTTCCAGGACAGGCACCAAAACTACACAGAGAAACCCTGTCTCGAAAACAAACAAACAAACAAACAAAAAACCAAAAAACAAAACAACAACAACAAAATCCAACTGTAGGGCATTTTCTTACTTAGTGATTGATGCGCGAGGTCACAGCCCATTGTGGGTGGGGCCGCCCTGGGCTGGTGGTCCTGGCTTCTGTAAGAAAGCAGGCTGAGCAAGCTATGGGGAGCAAGCCAGTAAGTAGCACCCCTCCATGGCCTCTGCATCAGCTCCTGTCCTGCAGGTTCCTGCCCTGAGTTCCTGTCCTGACTTCCTTCAATGACGAACAGTGATGTGGATATGAAAACCAAATCAACCCTTTCCTCCCTGAGTTGCTTTTGGTCAAGGCGCTTCCTCCCAGCAATAGTAACTCGACTAAGACACGGACATTAAGGACTCAGTCTCTGTGCTGTGGAATCTGTTGGTTTTGACAATCGTGTATCCAGTTTTATAGGTCAGGCACTATAGTATAGCTTCAGTGTTCGGAAAAGCCCCCATGCTTCGCCTTTTCCTCCCCACCCGCCCTTGTGAACCACTTGCCATTCATGGGACTCTTACATTTATCTATCTATCTATCTATCTATCTATCTATCTATCTATCTATCTATCTATCTATCTATCCATCTATCCATTCCTTCGTGTGTGTGTGTGTGTGTGTGTGTGTGTGTGTGTGTGTGTGTGTGTGTGGTGGGAGGAGGCACATATATGGAGCTCAGAGGACAACATGTGGGATTCAGTTCTCGCCTTCCACCATGTGTGGGTCCTGGGGATTGAACACAGATTGTCAAGCTCGGTGGCGGAACCTTTACCCGCTGAGCCATTCTGCTGGATTCTGTTCATTTCTCTTTAACACCAGATAAGATGCCATCGTATGGCTGTGGCATCATTTCTTTATACAAATTGAGGGATTATCTCGGTTGCTTGCAATCTTCCGCAATTATGAATAAAGTTTCTATAGACATTTCAGTTTGTGTGTGTGTGTGTGTGTGTGTGTGTGTGTTCATCCACATATATCAATGTCTGAGTGTGGGAGGGGACAAAAGTCATGTCCCATATCTTATTCTCTTATCCTCTACCTTATTTTTTGAGGCAGGGTTTTCCACTGGACTTGGAGTTCATGAATTGGCTAGACTGGCTGGCCAGCAAGCCCCTGGGATTCACCTGTCTCCGCCCCTCACACCCAGCTTTGAGGTTACAGGTATTGTGTTACCGGCATTGCTGTGCCCAGGTTTCACTTGCTGTGCTGAAAATTGACGTCAGATCCTCGTGTTTGAATACTAAGCCCTTTACCCACCTACCCATCTCCCCAGCCCCTATTTAAAATTTTTATCAAGACTAAATAGAGCGAAGGATATGAGCCAGCAGGAGACCACCGGCCTAGAACACGCAAGTTCCTAGGTTCATCCCCGGCACTGAAGGGAGGGAGAGAGCAATGGGCTGTGCTGTTCTATGAAACTCAGTTACTGGGCTCATACTCTTGTGTAATTGTTATCTCACCCAGTGACGTGGCCCTTCTGTCGTTTTGAAACAGCCTTCTTTATCTCTGGTGTTTTCACTCTTGAAGACTACTTTGCCCAATATTAATGCATCACTTCTGTCTCCTTATTAATGCATCACTTCTGTCTTCCTTATTCTTTCAGTTTGTGTCATGTATTAGTTTCCGTTCTTTCAGCCTTTCTGGGTTTTTACATTAAAGTGTGCTCCTTGTAGACAACATATAATTGAGTCTGCAGTTTTTAATATTTGTATCCATTCCTTGAGAATCTCATAGATTCATGCAATGCTTTTTGATCATATTCACTGTCTTCTTCCCCTCCAACCTCTCTCAGATCTGCTACACCCCATTCAACTTCATGTCCTTGTCACCAAGTCCAATGTGCTACCCATACACTCATGGGTATGGGACCATCCCCTGGATCCTGGTTAGTCTACCAGGGGGACCACACCCCTAACTGACTCTTCCTCCCCCAGAAGCCATCAACTAGGGATGGGTGCTGGTCTGCTCCTCCCCATCCATGCTGGAATGTTGACTGTCTTGGTCTTGTGCAACTGTTGTGAGCTCCTGGGGCAAGGGTCTTGTCATGTTCAGAAGACTCTGTTTCACTCTGTGACTCTTCAGCCCTTCGGTCCTCTATCCCACAATGTTTCCTGAGCACCGAGGGGAGGGCAGTGTGATACAAATGTCTTCTCTACTTCTGAGCACTCCAAAGACACCTGTTCTCTTCACTTTGGACAGTTGTGAGTCTCTGCATTAACTACTGTTGTCTATCGATGGAGTTTTCCTGTGTTCCACCCGGTCTGCAGCTGCTCAGACCCAAGTAAACACACAGAGGCTTCTATTAATTAAAACTGCTTGGTCATTAGCTCAGGTTTACTACTGACTAGCTCTTAACTTAAACTAACCCATTTCTGTTAATCTATATGTCACCACACGTTCTGTGGCTTTACCTGTGTGCCATTACATGCTGCTCCCTGGACAGTGGGCTGGCATCTCCTGACTCAGCCTTCCTCTTCCCAGACTTCTCCTTATCTGCTTATCCCACCTATACTTCCTGCCTGGCTACTGGCGTTTTATTAAGCCAGTGTACAAAAACATTATCCCATAGCAGTTGTCTGTACCAAAAAGCTTCTCTGATGAGGTCTGAGAGCTGCACTCATCTATGGATATAGAGATATATTTAGAAGGCATATGTCTGTTTAGTAAAATTATAGTAAATTCATCCCTAGGGCCTATGAAGCTCCCTCGTCATAGGTTTTTGGCTAGATTTTTGTATCAGGCATGAGTTTTCTCCTAAGGAGAAATTAATCCAATTAATTAAAAATGGTTGATTACCCTATAACATTCATACCGCTCACTATTGTACCACAGGCTTATCTTGCCAGGCTAATCATCACTAGCTCTCAGCCTTCACAGCTGATAAAACTTCTCATACTATGAAAACCAGCCAGCAAGTAGGACGCTTCCAGGACAGGACCTGCTTCATTTCTCCAAACTCTGTGATCAAAGTATATGATGTGTTCGGCAGTAGGGCCTTACTGTCAAGTTCTGATAGGCAACCTAGTGCAAAGGCAACAGGTCACATTGTTTTGAGGGTCTTCAGAACCTGCCCCCCCACAATAGCTTGATGGGGTAATCTACACGGGCCTCTGGGCTTTTTATTTGGCAACCTATAGCTTCTGGGAGGTACAGCATCCCTCCATGTTGGAGAACCCCATATTCTCTCCCCACCGTGTGTGTGTGTGTGTGTGTGTGTGTGTGTGTGTGTGTGTGTGTGTGTTTATTTTAAAGGAAGCTTACAAAATAGTAGGTTTCCCTAGGGCTTTCCCACACATCCTGATGGTTAGTTATCTCTCTCTGCTTTTAGGGTGGTGGTGGTGATCCATCTAGGGTTAATATTGGATCATTAATAGGGTTTCATCTACTGGTTTCCCTGCCCTGTGTGCTGTTGTGACACTAGGTTTTTGAGACAGATTTTTGCTTGTAGGTAGGTGATAAACTGTGCAGTGCAGTGTGGCAGGCTGTGCATGAAACCGCCCGTTGTCTTTTGAGAAAATGAAGCATGAGGGTGTCTCAGACGGGCCGTATTATTAGCACTTTGGCACTCCTCTAGGGCTGTTTCTCTCTGGGGTCACTTGTCTTGGGCGAAGTGAACTCCCTTCAGGGTCCCTCTCGTGCAGCTTTCCTAGCAAGATGTTTTTTCAGTTTTCGCTGATCTCAAAATTGTCTTTACCTGGTCTTCGTCTTTTGATGGCCGTTGTCACCGGGTATAGAATTTGGAGTTGACCAGGCCTCTTATTTTTTAATTTTTCCTTTCAGTACTCTCAAGCATCATCCCAGTGTCTCCTTGCCTCCATTGCTTTGGATGAAAATCCAAGTCTCATTCTTATCACCGTTCTACTGTATGTGATGGGTCATTTTCTCTGGCTGCTTTGAAAATTTTCTGTTTATCGTGTAATGTTCCTAGACGTACTTTTCTTTGTATTATCCTGTTCTGAGGATCAGACTCAGGCTCTCACATATGCTAAGCACACATTCTTCCACTGAGCCGTACACTGGCCTGGGAATTTATTTACTTTTTTTTTTTTTTTTTTTTTTTTTTTTTTGGCAACTGTCTTATTAAGGTTTTCCAATTTATTTGCATGACACTTTATTTTACTTACTTCAAAAGTGGGTACCACTTTTGAAACTAGCCTTTTAAAGGGGTGAGCACACATTTAAAAAAACCAGAAGTACTTGAAACCAAGCTTGTGAAGTATCCTGTTACAGAGTTGGAGATGCGGCTCAGTGTTTAAGAACACACGCTGTTCTTGCAAAGGACTTAGTTCCCAGCAACTGCATTGGGTGGCTCACAACCACCTGTGCCTCCAGGTCCCGGGAGATCTGACACCTTTGACCACTTGCACACGTGTGCACATACACACCTGCACATGATTAAAAAATAATAAAAATAGTTTAAAATATTGCTTTGTCTCTTAAAATTATGCACACCCCCCCCCCCCACACACACACACCCACAGTCTCCCAGTGTTCTGGAGCTCACCAATTTGGCTAGCCTGGCTGGTGAGCAATTCCCAGGGATCTTCTTGTTTTCCCTCCCCAGCAATGGACATACAACTGAAGGACATCACACTCAGCTTTTCTACATTGGTTCTGGGGATCAAGCTCCGGTCTTCGTGTCTGTGTGACAAGCATTTTACCTACTGAACTATCTCTCCAGTTCTGCAAACCTGACAAACAAAAACAACAACTTCTTCTTCTTCTTCTTCTTCTTCTTCTTCTTCTTCTTCTTCTTCTTCTTCTTCTTCTTCTTCTTGCAAGCTTATTCTTAAATTACTTAAAATTATATCTTAAATATCGTTTTTTTTTTAAACTTTATTTTTGGATTGTTCATTGCTGATACAGTCGAAGCTAGTGCTGTGGCTCAGGGATAGAATACTTGCCCATCACGGGCAAGACCCTGGGTTTGATTCCAAGCACAGAAAAACAAACATCCCCCAAATCAACGTCAAAATCCAGCTGATTCTTGCACACTAGCTTTATACCTTATAAATGTGTTGGTTCTAATAGAGTTTCAGTGAACCTTAGGGTTTTCTGCATAGAAGATCCCATCAGATGCAAATTAGACAGTTTTACTTTGTTTTTCCCAATCTGGATGTTTAAACTTCATTTTCTTGTCTAATTGCCCTGGCTAGTATCTCTAAGACAGTACTGAATGTAAGTGGTGACAGCTTCATTGTTGTTTGTGATTGTTGGAGCAGGGAGGGAAGTATCCAGTCTTTCACAATTAAGTACAAAGTTAGCTGTGGGATCTTTAAAAACCGTTTTGTAGCTGGGTGACAGTGGCACATGCCTTTAATCCCAGCACTCGGGAGGCAGAACCAGGCAGATCTCTGTGAGTTCGAGGCCAGCCTGGTCTACAGAGCGAGATCTAGGACAGGCACCAAAACTACACAGAGAAACTGTCTCGAAAAACCTAAAAATAAAAATAAATCGTTTTGTTTGTTGTGTTAGTTCTCACACATGCTCAGCAGGCCATGCCGGTGAATTACACCTCCAGCCCCTAGTAGTTGGTTTTATGTAGAAGCTGTTTCTCAGGCTGAGAAAGTTCCCTTCTTTTCCTAGTTATGTTGAATGTGTTTATTGTGAGGCACTGCTGGATTCTGTCAAATGATTTTTCTGTAGCTCTTGAGATGATTGTGTATTTTTGTCCTTCTATTAATATGACATATTGCATTAATGGAGTTTCAAATGCCACTTGTTTTTTGGTTTGTTTTTTTCCCTGTTAATTCAACTTCCCATTTTCTTATTCTTTTAGCATTCAAAGTCCCCTGGAGGAACCCATTAAATGACATCTACAATTGATGTGATTCAGGGTTTCGATGTTCATGGTGATTCTTTATGAGAATTTCCATCTCCGGGGCTTTGTATCTCATCAGAAGTCCTGGTGATGGTTATAGGACTTTTCTGTTTGCTATTATTGAGTAGCGTGAGTGTAAAACAAATGTTTAGATGTACTTACACAACTCAACTGTGTAAGTACATCGAATTATTTTAGTGGTATATGTGATGCAGCTTCATAGTGTGAGTACGATTATTTTGGAGGCAGAGAGTTTTAACTATTTTATTTATATGCTTTTTAGGGATGATAAGCATATTATGAAGAATAAAGTATGTAGCTCATATTTCTGGCAATCGTAATTGCTATTGATGTATTTTGTCTTAGAAAATTTGTGTACCTTCAAATTTCTTCCTTCACTATAACGAGATTTGTTTCGTAGTATGCATTTCCATCATGTTCCTATTTTATAATGTACATTCACATTAATTGCAATCTCCCTCTCTTGGATGCATTTTTCTTTTCCATGCGGCTCCTTCCCTTGGCTGTTTTGTCACATGCATTGATGATGCATCTGCTAATTAATGGTTCTCCTCTGCATGCCTGCCCTCTTTTTGTTCTTGATTTTGCGGTTCAGCTCTATTTTTTATTTCAACTGCAATTACTGGGACTTCTCCTCTACTCTTATTGGTCTGTGACCTTCTGTGACTTATTTGTAATATTTACATGTTTATGAAATTGACAATCCACCCTCTGCCATCAGCCACCATCAAGTATGTAAGCACTGCTTTAAAAAATGGTTTCAAAAATAGTTACCTCTTGTGGTTAATGTCTGCAGCAGCTTTCTAAATTTGCAGCAAGGTCTTGGATTGTTAGAACTAGTCACTTGTAGAGATGCATGAAATCTTAGTTATTCTTTACCATGGTGAGCTGCACCTAATAGGAATTTAGCATCCTGGCTGTTATTAAGTATATGGCACTTTTAGCCCATTCATGTTCATATTGTGTAGCCATAAAGGTTTATACAAGAAACGACATTCATTGTCTAATCTTTCAGATTTTCTTCTCTTCTCTCTCATCGTCTTCTGTTGACGACTTTTTCTTTTCCTTTAGATGCTGAAGACTTCCTGGCGGAGGGCTTGAGGAATGAGAACCTCAGTGCTGGTGCTCAGGACCAGAGAGACCACATTCTCCGGGGCTTCCAGCAAATCAAATCCAGGTTTGTATCAGCCAGCCTCATTATGCTTTTTCAGGAAAAATCTCCTTTACCACAGTATAAGTTAACAGTGACGTGCACCTGCCGCAGGTTTTCAGATTTGGCAGAAATTTACGAATTGATTTGGAAGTAGGTGAGTATATTGAAGTCTACCAATATAAGCACGTTTTGGTAATTGTCTTAAAATAATCAGGCTGATTTTGGCTTTGTGTTTTATGTTAGCCTTTATAGAACACATTTGTGTCTGACAAGGGCAGAAGCATAATGGTGAGATTGGGACACTTAGGCTTGGGTCAGTCAACTAACGAGAAAGTGTTAGGGAGTAGAAGAGAATTTCCGTGTTTTCGGGGCTGACTTTCCTTTCCCATCCCTTTCTGCAATAGAAAAGTTAAAATCGGGCCTGGTTAGTTGATTCTTTGATCGCACTGGCGTGTATTATTCCCAGACTGGGTAAGAACATTGTGCTCGTTAAGTTTTTAGAATAAGGAGCTCTAATCTCATTTGCACATCTTAGAATGTGGGCAGCTAATAGATGCTGGGAACATGCGCTTCCTTAGGGGAAGAAGAAATCAAAATTTCCTTTACAATCCATTTCCTGACCGATTTCTCTTGGAAGGTGGCGACTGACCAAGCTTTGGCAGGATGAGTGTGCCTCTGTCCTTTGCCACCCAAGTGACAGTGAGATTCCAAACCTTGGAGCTGAGCACTCTAAAAATACAGCTGCAGGGTTAGGGCTGGGATCTAATTTGCATAGCTGATCGTTCTTAGCTTCTACTTTCAAAACCGGTGGAAACTTCTTACACTCGAGGAATTCCATCCTTTGGAAGGGCACAGCCAGAATCTATTCTCTGCAGGAGTGTGAGAGACCCTCACGAGGTGCCCTGCTGGATCTTAATCGACCTTTCCTGCTGGCTAATTAAGCATCACTTTTACTCAGCAACTGGGGACTGTGTAATTATCAGCCTGGGTTGCCCTGAATAATTGAAACAAGCAGAATGTTGAAGATGAGTACTTCTTCTTCTTCTTCCTTTTTTTCCCCGTAAAAGTGGGAATATCTAATTTTTGGTAGGCTGTGAAGTGTTGAAATTGAACTCTTGCACAGCATTACTTCATTAGTAGATAAGTTTAGGCTCGGTTATGCACATGGAGGCTTAGTTGACGATCCATAGATTTTTCTTTGTTTTCATGAGTTTGCCTTTGTGTTATCATAAGAATCATATAAAGAATAAAAGTGGGATTTTAAATTCTATTACAAAGAGAGAGACGCCCAGAATATAATAGGGAATAGAGCTGTTCTGTTGATGTAAAATATGTCACATGGAATGTAAATATAATTTTGTTGACTTGTATAGACAGATATACATATATTTTCATATTTATATCACAGCATTGGTCAGATTGAAGTTTCAACATTAGGTGGGCAGTGAAAAGACAATTTGTGGTCACACTACTGTCAGTTTCATATTACGTCAATTTTGTATTTCTTCTTTTTAAAAGAAAGTATTTTGTGTGTGTGCATATTTTGCTTGCGTACATGTCTGTAGACCACTTGCTTGCCTGGTGCTCACAGCAGTCAGAAGAAGGCACTGGGTCCCCTGGCACTGGAGTTACAGACAGTCGTGAGCTGTTATGTGGATGCTGGGAACGAGCATCTTCCAGGGTCTTCTGGAACGACAGCCAGTGCTCTCAATCTACAAGCCATCTCTCCAGCCCCTCTCATATTTCTCCTTAATCTTCTTCTGAAACACACACACACACACACACACACACACACACACACACACACCCCTCACCCCTCATGGGATAAAGAAAGCTTCCAAAGAGCATTCCATATGGTTTGTGGGTTCAACACTTGAAAATAATCAGCAGGCGCTTTGAGAAACATCTGTAAGTTGATGGGGGCTCTTCTGCTCGTGGATTTGTTTCTAGAAAGATGACACTTTATTTAGAATTTCATAATTATCAGATCCCCGAGGAAATGAAAACCCAGAGATTAGATACCACACAGGAAAATGGAGAGAGGAAGTTTTCCTCTCACCCGCTGTTGGAGATTGCTGTCCGCCCACATCTTCAATCACAAGGTTGCTCATGGAATCCTGGTTCTCCCGAATCTTCTTCAGTCACATCGTTTCTGTTGACCGGCTCGTGGCTGGCTGATATTGGATGCGTGTATGTGTTGATACCAATTGCCTTCAAAATACTGATGATTTGCAAAAAAGCCAGCCACATTTACTGACGTGGCATAGCGGTTGTATCTACCCCCCTCAAAAGTAAGATGTGAAGAGAAATTTCAAAAATCTTCAAATCTGAGAGTTAATTATACATGAGAAATCCTAGAGCCACAGAAGGATTACTGGAGGTCATTTTCAAATGTTTCATCTTTAGCCACAGTGAAGCTGTAATGCTTTAGGGATCTGGTAAATTGGTGTGTGTGCATATGTGTGTCATAATTTGTATGTATTCACACGTATTCCCACTCTATTGTTTTGTAGCTTAGGTTCTTTTAACTCCTCAATAGTTCACTGATTGGGAATGAAAAGGGTGAAGGAAATTAAAAAATGGCCCTTCCTGTGAGTCTTGGTAACCTCTCAGGCCTTGGCTCTGGTTTTTAACGGCTGGTTCAGAATTCAGTGGTATTTGCCATGGTTTGGAGTTGCTTGAACCGGAGTGCTGAACTCTATCACTGCTGGTGGGGTGTGCTGTTTTCCACCTGTCTGTGGTCCAGGATGACTGACCACAGAGAATGATAGTTATGTTGAATCAGCAGTGTCCCTGACCAGCTCATCAGTACATCAGTATCGATATCATAGCGCTTACCAACAACCATGGAATAAGATTTCTGTGTCTACAGCTACATTAGTGTGCTTGGAAGTGTGTCGAGGAAGGACAGCATTCTTCATGGATGACGAGGCAAATGTGGGTGGAGTTTCTATGATGCCGGGGAAGGGAAGCCCTGTTGTGGTATTTCATGTCCTGAGCTATGTCTTTCCTTGTCGTCCTTCAAACTGCCTCCTCTCCTCCTAAAGACTAACCGCTTCCACATTCCGTGGCCAGGCTCTTAGTGAGCATTTTACAGCAAGCTTGGGGTGGGGGGAAGCCGGCAAAGGCTCCTCCCCACTTTATAGTTGTGGTCACTGCAGGATTAGCTCCAGATGTGAGACACCTGGGATGAAACAGCCATGATCTATGCTCAGAAACTTGATGACGTACCTACGCATTTGGAGAAACAGTAGGGCTTTTGCTCCGTGTTTGATCAAGCGGAGGCCATCTGCCAGCAATAATACTCTGAGTGAAGGAAGGAATGAAGAGACAGAAGATTTTTATCATTGGGATGCAGATTAATCCTCTCTTGAGGGCCCTTTTTGGGACTCGTCACTCAAATGCTCACTGTTGGAAGTGAAGGCCAGAGCCAATGGAAATAAACACGGTGTATTGTTTCCTTCTGTGAAACTTAATAATATCCAAGGAGTTCCACCAGGAGACAAGTGGATTTATAAGATGGTTAAATGGGCAAAAAATAAAGAAATAACTTTGTGTAACAGGTTTATGGCCCCAAATCCATAAAACCCAGGACACTTAAAATATAGACAGAAAACGTATCTGTAACAGGTTTCATTGTGGGTGGCTAGCCCTTTGCTCTGCATGAAATAGGAATACACTATTCTCAAAAAAAACCCCAAATCTCATAAAAAGAATTCTGATTTTCTTTGGTAATTTTAGATTTTGTTTTTTGCTTGAATTTAGTTTGAAAATCAGATTAAACCTGACAATGTCTATGATTCTGATATCTTTGTTATCTTGAAAAGAAACATGAGTTAGTCTGGTAAAACTCTCGAGACCAAGCAGGGATTTAAAGTAGCATACTGGAGACATAATTACCATTAAGTGCACAATTTTAATTTACTTATGTTGGTTGTTGGGCTTATAAACTCCCCAAGCGAAACATATTCTAATGAAGGGGGGGTTGTTTTGTTTTAATCAAGAAAACTAATGTCTAATGTGCTATTTGCACATTTGTGTATTCACAAGTTTAAAGATTTGCTTGTATCTCTCTGCCTCTAATAGCTGTCTTCTCTGTCTTTCTCTCTCTCTTTCTCTATCTCCCTCGTGTGTGTGTGTGTGTGTGTGTGTGTGTGTGTGTGTGTGTGTGTGTGTATCTGGTGTGTATCTGTATACCACTTTGGTGCAGAGGCCAGAAGAGGGCATCAGATCCCCTGGAACTGGAGTTACAGAAGGTTGTGGGCTGTCATGTGGATGCTGGGAATTGAACCTGGGTCCTCTGGAAGAGCAGCCAGTGTTCTTAAGCACTGAGCCATCTCTTGCAGTTCCTAATTCTGCTATTTATCCTGGAGTTTGAGTGCCAGTAAAGAAAAACACAGGTACAAGATGTTTGTTTGATCTGCTTAAGTTTAAATGGCTCTCAAAGGCTCACAAATCATAGAAGTGACTTGAATACATCTTGAAAAACGCATCTGTTTGTTAGCTGGATGTGATGGCCTGCTCCTGTAATTCCAGTTCTCTGAGGCCAAGGCACAGGATTGTCATGAGTTTGAGGACAGCTTGAGCTGTAGAGTGAGACTCTCTAAATAAACAAATAAAATCCAAAACAAACGCACCCACCGCTGCAAACAAAAGAGAACATCTTCCTTTTTCATTCCCAGTCTTCCCTTCTGCTCAGGGATGGGGCAGTGACCTGGTGCGATGGATCAGTCAGGAAAAGTACTTGGCCCAGGTCTGACAGCCTTAACTAGATGGGCTCCATCCCAGACAGTTAAAGGAAAGGGCTGACTCAAATACTGTCCTGTGGCCTCTACATGGCACGTGACGAACACTCACACAAAGCACACACATAAATAAATAACTGTAATTCCAGGAAAATTTGAAAGGAAAGAAGGAAGGTGGAAGGTGGGCTGGGACTGTGGCTTAGCGATAGATACTGGCCTAGCTTTCCTGAGGCCCTGGGTTCTGTCACCGACACCACAGATATACACACAAGGAGAAACCTACAGCAACTTCAGGCTTGCTCTCAGCTGATAGGTTAGTTATGTGTCAAGTGTCTGTACCAGCTGTTTGCCATTGAGTGACCGTGTGTGGAGACTTCACAGCGGTGCTGAGATCTGGGGGGACTCTTCTTCTGGGGGACGGAGAGGTTATTGTTCTCACAGTCCATAGGTGAGGCTGATGCATCCTCACCTCCCGCTGGCTTCTTGGTTTAACTGGAAGAAAGATCACCTGAGGACACACGTTCTTGTATGGAAAGCTTCCACCCTTTCAAAGCAAGCTTGATGAGTATAGGTCTCACTTGAACTTTACAATAATGTCTATTTTATTTATTCCTTCATTTGCAGGAGGTATTTGGGACCAGCTCCAAGATTATATCACCCCATTTCTTTTCTTTTCCATGGGGCCACTGTGGTGGTATCAGTGAGTAGGAGCCTTTCCCTTTGGGCATCTCTTAAAATAAATATTTATATGAGTAATTCAGAGATGTAATAATATCTTCATATTTTTCATGCTAAGTAACAAGAGTAAAACAGTTTAGATGAAGAAATTTATTTCTTTTTTATTGCATTATTTATTTGTGTGTGTGTGTGTGTGTGTGTGTGTGTGTGTGTGTGTGTGTGTATGTGTGTACATGGAAGTGCCCTGTTGTGCCATGGTGTGCATGTGGAGGTCAGAGGACACTGTAGATTCTCTCCTTCTACCATGTGGCTCCCAAGTATCCATGTCAAATAATCAGACTTTCTTTTTTAAGAAAAAGGTTTTCTTTCTTTGAGGACAAGTGGGAAAGAGGTATTGGCCTCCTCCCCTCCTCTCCTTTCCTTCCCTCCCTCCCTCCCTCCCTCCCTCCCTCCCTCCCTCCCTCCCTCCCTGCTTTCTTTCTTTCTTTTCTTTCTTTCTTTCTTTCTTTCTTTCTTTCTTTCTTTCTTTCTTTCTTTCCTTTAAGGTTGGGACCCTTCACGAACTTACATGTCATCATGGTCATAGGGACCATGCTAATCTTATTCCAATTTTAGTATGTGTGCTGCTGAGCAGGCCCATATGATGATGATGATGATGATGATGATGATGATGATATGGAGGAGGAGGAGGAGGGAGTGGGGGAAGGAGGAGGAAGATGTTGAGATAGGGTCACATGTAGCCTAGGCCGGCCTTAAAATTGCTATGTACTTGAGGAGGACCTTGAACATGTGATCCTTCTGCATCTCTCTCCCAAGTGCTAGGATTACAGGCATAAGTCACAGTACCTGGTTTTATTCAGTTCTGGGAACTGAACCCAGGGTTTCCTGCATATTAGGCCAGCACTCTTACTGACTGAACTACCACATCCCCAGATCCAAGGCTTTCTTTGTAAACTTTCAGTTGAAAGGATAGAAAATGTTTTCGGGCTGGAGAGATGGCTCAGAGGTCAAGAGCACTGACTGTTCTTCCAGAGGTTCTGAGTTCAATTCTCAGCAACCACATAGTGGCTCACAACCATCTGTAATGAGAGCTGGTGCCCTCTTCTGGTCTGCAGTCATACATGCTGTATACATAATAAATAAATAAATCTCAAAAAAAAAAAGAAAAGAAAAGAAAAGAAAAGAAAATGTTTTCTTAGACAATACTTTTACAGGTAATAATGACAGAGTCCTTAGTAGCTCTGAATAAATACCCAGTAATAAAACTGCACTCACAATCTTTTAATTTTGTATCTTTAAGATTTTAGGTCGAAGTTCAAGGAAATATACTTTTAGTTTTCCCCAGTGCTGAACTCCTTAGACAGAAAATGTGTTCTATCTGGAATAAAAAGGGGCCGGGGATGGTGGCACACACCTATAATCCCAGCACTTGGGAGGGAGAGGCAGGCTGATTTCCTAGTTCAAGGCCAGCCTGGTCTGCAGAGTGAGTTCCAGGACAGCTAGGGCTACACAGAGAAACCCTGTCTCGAAAAACCAAAAAAGAAGACTAAAAAAAGGGGGCGGGGAGACATGACAGCCGGAAGACACGAGTTCACTGGGAGGGCATAAAGAATAGAGGTGGTAGGGTGGGGCGGCGGGGGCTGGGGGGGGGGGACAGACGACACTATCCAAGTAAATACAGATATAAAGTTATGAAATAAAAAAGAAAAGACCAGAAGAGCGCTGGCTGGGTGGCCATGCCTGTAAGTCCAGTCCTAGGGAGGCAGAGGCAGATAGCCACGGTTCGAGGCCAGCCTGGGCTACATAGTGATTCCCAGGCCAGATAGCCGTGTGTGCCTTGTAGTCTCAGCTTCGCTTAGGAGGATAGCTTGGGCCCAGGTGTTTGAGGCCTACCTGGTCAACATCATCAAACCCCATCTCAAAGAGAGAGAGGCAGAGGAGAGGGAAAAGGAGAGGACGGGAGGAAAAGCGGGAGGAAGGGGGAGGATTTTGCAGTGTGACTCAGGCAGCGGCCAGGCGATGCTTGTACCGTCAGGTAAGCGAAGCCGTTAGAATATCTTCAATAAGCTGCATGCTGCCTTTTAACTAATGAGTTAGGTCCCTGAGATTTGCTTTCCTCCTCTTAGAATTTGAGTCTTCATTATCACTCAGGCACATTCCTATTATCTAATCGGTGTGGATTTGTCTTTGTCTCGGAAAATCCTCGGCATCAAATTTTTAATGCATGGAGCCTTCCTATTGTCTGTAAGTGGAGATGCTTAATCCGTACATTGTGTGGAAAGATCATTTGTATGAGAGCGCTGTCTTCATTTCACGACCGTTTGCTCTGCCCTTGATTTAAGTCTCATTAGGTCCCCAGCTAGTCTTTTGTCCCAGAGCTATGCTGTGCTTTCCTGCTTATCAAAGGCCAGTGGGGGAAGATGCCTCTCTACTGCTCATCTGTTTGTGGCTTTCCAGGAACCTTGTGGCTTGGAGCCTTCCTGGTTGTGGTTTTCTGTAATTGGCGTGCTTCCCTTATTTCTGGTATAGACCCACCCTGGAACCACTTTCTGTGATTCAGTGGAACTGGAGCCGAGGAGGGGAGGGGAGCATGGGAGAGCTCAGGGTCAGCTGACGGGAGCCAGACTCTTTGTTCTAATGCCGTTTCTATAACCTTGACCGAATCTCTCGAAGGTTCTAACGATGACCTTAGCTTCCTTTCTAGATTGCCTGTCGGAATTTTTTTTTTTAATGAAAACAAACGCTGTGAAAATGCAAGCACTATTATTGGAAAAACAAATGTTTATTGTGCGTTTCAAAACAAAGCAAGCATTGCTAACCAAACCTTGAAGCCTCTCTTAGATTTCCTTTATGATGTCACTCTGTTTTTATTTTGTTTTGTGTTTTCCAGCTTGAAAAATGATCGAGGAAGCTTCATGTCTTGGGATTTTATTTGGTTTCATGATTCCGTTGAAAATGAGTTGAGCCTAACCTGGGGTTTTATCATTGCACTACGAGAATCATTTCTTCTTTGAGGAGCTGCTCTCCCACTGTGTAGCCTCATCTTGTCTCCTGAAGTGCAGCGCTAGCAGGGCTGATAATGAACCCTGGTCCTTATCACGCTCAGCAAAGGCTTCAGAGAAGACGGGAAAAATCAATCCCACAGGAACCTCTGCATGCTCATATCCATATTTAACCCCACGCATTTAAAATGGAAATGAGCCATCTCAGGGCTTCAGTTTTTTGATTTACACAAGATTGTCACCACCTCCTTGGCAATGGGGATGTTTTACAGACCAACCGCTGACCGGTTTGGGAAGATCTCAGCCTATTGCCCAAGGGCTGATGTTGCTTCTTCATATTTCTTTCAAAACACTCAGCCCTGAATTGCAATGGCTTTGATTTTCTGGGCTTCAAAGGGTGCCCCTTCCAAGGCCAAACTTCTGAAGGGGGAAAAAATCAGCTTAAGAGAACAGCCTATGAAGGAACAGCTACCCCTGTGTGCAATTGGTGTAATCAGGTGATTAATAGGGAATTTACAAGCCGGTGATACTGTGGGCTTGCAAAGAAACTCCAATATGATGTAGTGCTATGTGCTACATAGAATCTGCACTTGGAGTGACCTAGTCAACCCAGCCTTCAATAGCTTTGCTGAGAACACACTGTGGCCAGTGTAAGATTAATAATTAAACTCTCCAACTCAAGCTCCCTCTTGACTTTGTGAGCCTTGTGAAGGTTTTCTCGATAATTTACCAAAAAAAAAAAAAAAAAAAAAAAAAAACCACATTTGTGCTCACATGCCCTCCAATTAGCTATTTCTCTAATTAACGAGTGACTCATTTGTGAATCCTGCCCTAACCACAAGGCCCGTTTTTCCATTTTGTGAATTGGGACTTATCATATCTACCAAGTGCTTTTTGTTTTTTTGTTGATGAGAGAACGGATGCCCAAGACATTACTCAAAGTAGCGGAATTAATAAAAGATTAAGATGTAGAATTCAGGATGTCTAATTGGTTAATTTATTCAGCTAAATCATTAAAAATGAAATGGCATCTTTCAAAAGATTATTGGTTCAAAAGAATTATTGATAATTGCTGAAGTCTAGTTAATTATAGTCATACAAAGTGTTTGTGGATGGAATATACTGCTGGTGCTTATGTCTGTACAATACGGATGGATGGACACTATGTAACAAGCAAGCCTAACAAGCTATGAATCTTGAGTCTAGGTTGTGGCTAGATATTGGGCTTATTTCAACTTTTATGCATATTTGAAAGTTTTTATAACACAGTAGTATAAAAATATCCAGTTGGTTTGACTTAGCAATTTAGAAACCATTGACTTTATTCACTGTGGTCTTGAAAAATCACAGACTTCCTTAATTTGAAATGTAATAACACATATTTGAGGTTTTTAAGAGTGGTTTTCTAGGAATAACTTGATTATTTTTGGTTAATCTTGAGCTCAGGGATAATCCTCTAGTTTGTTATTACTGACATAAGTAACAGGAAGTAGCTAACTTTTATTATACTTCTTTAAAACTTCTAGGCCAGCAATTATTGAGAGTGGAAATTCGATTCAAACATTCTGCCCAAGAGATCTTGAAATTTTGATTTTTTTTTAAAAGGAAAGGCAATTTCTGACTTTTCTCATAAATTTGATAAAAGGAAAGCTAATATGAGATTGGTAGTCCAGTAGGAAATGGAAGTCAATTTTACATTTTTTAAATCATTTTATGGTATTACAAATGACAGAGGTCAGAAACAAAGCCCTTATTCTTTTATTGAACTAGAATTGAAAGTGGCAGAAAATCATTTTGGCCCCAAGTGCAGTAAATGTTATCACTAAAACATGTTCGGGGGATATTAGGACAGTCTCTCAAGCGCCAGAGACGAGAGTTCACAAAACAAAAACTGATTCTTTCTCTGTCCTTATCGTGAAGTTATTAGATGTACAGGAGATGAAAGTATCCTGGTTCTTAGAGGACAGGGAATGGAGTCTGCGTTGAAAACCAATAATGTCTTTATTCTGGCTAAGCAAAATGCAGCAAATGGGTGGTAGGAGTTCCTCTGCGGGAGCTCAGGGATGAGAGCTTCTGAGCCAGCCCCAGGGCTGAGGGATCCAGGACTCACAGGGTAGTAAGACACTGAGGGAAACGGGAGGGGGTGGAAGTGATGTTGTTTATCGGAAGAACTTTTGGGGGAACTGGAGAGATGGCTCAGTGGTCAAGAGCACTGGCGGCTGATCTGGGTGAGAGGGGAGCTGGGGGGCGGGGGATACTGGGAGGAGTGGAGGGAGAAGAGCCCTGGCTGCTCTTGCAGAGGACCCGAGTTCAATTCCCAGCACCACAGGGCAGCTCACAACTGTCTGTAACTCCTGTTCCAGGAGTTCTGATGCCCTCTTCTGGCCCCTGCAGGCACCAGGTATACATATGGTGCATACGCCGGTATGTAAATAGACATACATGTAAGCAAAATACCCATACACATGAAATAAAATAAAAATATTTTTAAAATGAAAAAAAAAAAAAGCCAGAAGGTTTTATTTAACAAGGAGATTAAACCGGCACCACTGGCTTCTACTTTGCTGTGAGAACCCGGTAGGAGTGAGCTCGCAAGTCCACCTGGGAAAAACCAATCACGTTGAAGTGTGCAGTGTGATTATGCTTCAGAATTTTGTGTAAATGAAGCAGGTTGGCAGACATATGTTTGCTGATCCAAAAAAAAAAAATGATTAAAATTCAGAATAAGTGCGACTCTTGTGAAATTAAGTTTTCGGGTTCCAGCCAGTGTTCTGTACGGCCATATGGTATAACCAGAATTAATTGCTGTTCCCAGCCTCTTATTCTCTTACTGAATACTTAGGTGCCCTGTTTGAACACCAGAGGTTCCACAGATGCGCTTAATCACACGAGATAGCCGGCTGACAAGTGTGGGAAGTGTGTGTAGCTAACAGTTGCTTAGAAGAAACTTCTAATGTCTTCTCGCTTCCCTTCTGTGCTCCACCTCTCACTCTGTGCTCTTTACAAACATACGTATACTAATATTAACGTATTAGCTAATATATATTTAATATGTTAAAGTTAGAAAATGGATGGGTGGATAGGGAGTTTAGAAAGGGATGAAAGAGTGTAAATAAGAAAGGTGAAGCAGGGGATATTCCTTGCTCATGTTTAGCTCTTTGGTGCTCCTAGAAGCCTGGCAATGCAGAGTCCCAGGCTCCAGGCCAGCAGACCTACTGAGACAGAATCTGCATTTAATGACTCTGATCTAACAATCTAAGTGAATCTGTGATGAAAACCTTCAAGATTCCCGTCTCTGTAGTGGAGTCCCACGGGAACGGACACACCAGTCACCCCCTTCCTCTCTGTGAGCCGCCAGCTCTCTACCTCTGGCTCCCTTCCCTGTACTTCCTCACCCCTGCCACCCTGTGTTTCCTAACGGCTACCTTCTGGACTCTCCCCTGCGTCTTCCAGAACCCATGTCCTGTTGGCAACTAGACCCACTGGATACTGGATCCCCGACCTCTTTTCTCCGTGTGTGTGTGTGTGTGTGTGTGTGTGTGTGTGTGTGTGTGTTTCCAGAAGTGCTTTTTCCCTTTTGGGGTCTGGCCTGGTGGCTTTGCAATACTTTGTACCTCTGTCGACAATCTTTGGCATCCAGAACCCTTCCTCATTCTATTTGAGAATTGTTGTGTTTGTTTGTTTGTTTTTCAGACAAGGTCTTACTGTATAGTTCTGGCTGACCTGGAACTCACTATGTAGACCAGGCTGGCCTTGAACTCACAGAGATGACTGCCTCTGTGTCCCCACATGCTGAGATCAAAGGGGTGCACCACTATGCCCCATACCCTGCCGAGGACGGAAGCATTGACAGACTGTCATGGTGACTCTGCTCCTGCTACCACCCCTCTATTTTACCTAAAGTTAGATGGTCCCCTCCTCATCACATCTCTCTGAACAGTATGTGAATGTGCTCAAACCCCTCCTCAGGTTAAAAACACAGTGCGTCTTAAGGGGTCTTCCCTCCCTGTGGAACCAAAATAAGACCAAAATGCTCTCACCCCAAAACTAAAGGCCTAAGACTGCTCCTTTTAGCTACAGGCCATAAGTTACTGGAACAGGCCAGAAGTTACTGAGACCAGTCAGTTCAGATTCCAGAAACCAGGAAGTGTAAAAATACAGAGCCACAAGATAGTCACGAGGTAATGCCTGCCAGACTATGGAATGTCCTCTCCCTGGTTTCCAGGGTAACTGACCATAAAAATGCCCCCACCTGAGGGCAGCCAATGAGAAATGGTGGCGGGCAACCACTCCCTTAGAAGTAATTTCTAGAAGTCCCTAGAAGCGAGCCAATCAGAATTGTACCTGTACTAGCACCCCTAAATGATGTAACCTTGTGACTTTTCCCTTTAAAAACTGAGCTTGCAGACAGGTGGGCGCTTCCTCCAGCCTCCACTGCGTTGGATGTATTGGACGAAGTCCCTGCCTAGGCTTGTATTGCTTTTGGATATCCAGAATTAAACCTTGCTTTTGCATTCCGGCATGCTCGTCTTTGGTGGTCTCTCTGGGGGTCACGATCTGGCCACAACATTTGGGGGCTCTCCGGGATCCCCAGAGACCCCCCGCCGGGACACCTAAGAGCTCCGGAGGTTCATCTGCACCGATCGGTAAGAGCGCTCAATTTTCTTGTCTTTGCTTTCCTTTTACTTTCATTTTCTTATCCGAAGCCGGCGGCTGAATCTGACAGGCTCACCTTGGCGGACGCGCCTGTAAGGTGACCTGGAGGAGTTGGAAGACGTTCCAACCCCTCATCAGGACGCGGGGGTCCTCATAGGTCCCCCCGTCATAGGACGCCCGAGAGGGGTCCGTCTGTTAGGATGCCCGTGAGGGGTCCGTCTGTTTGGATCCGTCTGGGGATCGGGAGATGCCCATGAGGGGTCCGTCTGTTTGGATCCATCTGGGGATCGGGAGATTGTCCCTGTCCCATCTGTAGGTCTTTGGCATTATCGAGGCTCCCTCTCCGGACTCTCGTCTGCCTGGACCATCTGTAGGGCCCTTGTTCTTCCTTTTTGTCTGCCTATCTTGTTTGTCAGTGTTATTTGTTATACCTTCATAAATGTATAAACGTGTGAGAACTGTGGCCACATGTGTGAGTGTTTTATGCCTGAGCTTGTGTGTGCATTGGGACTTGTGGGACGGATTGCCAGCCGAAGGGATGGAGACCCCTTCGGTGGTTGAACTGGCACAGACTAACCTAACATTGCTTCCTTGCTCTCTCTGACCAGAGCACAGGCAGCAGGCAGCAGAAAGCGCAGAAAGCTTGCGGCTGCACAGCTGCTACTTCGGGGACCCAGGGGCCGCTGAGAGGGCTAGGCGGCCCGTGAGCATCACGGGGCCTAGATGCAGCGGGTTCGGGCCCCAGCTCGCTCAAAAAGCTGTGGAGTAGAGGCTTGGCTGCATGGGAACTAGGCATGGCTTTGTGCTAGAGCGGGCTGTGAGCACGGTGGGGCCCAGATATGGCCGGCAGGTTCTGGCTGGGCTCCTGTGTGGACACGGGGCAGAGCTGGCGGGAGCCAGCAGGAGCCTCAAGGAGCTTAGTGTGGGGGCTGGTGGAGAACTAACTGCCCCTCCAGGGTCACAGCTGAGGAGTGGCCTACAGGTCTGTGGGCCCAGCCAGGGCATGGAGTCACTTTCAGTCTGCCGTTCTCATGTACTTGAAAATCTGGGTTAACAGCAATCTTTTGTCTCCATGGTGCACACTTTCCCCGTTCTCTTCCATGCTGTTGGGTGGGGCTCCCAAGACCTGCCCTGAGGCTAAAACCTGATCAAGGTCTGGCTCCAAGAATGGAATGTCACCAACAATTTGTCTGTGGTACAGTGCTGATGCAAATTGAGAGTTATTCTTGTTAAGGTATGTGCATGTATTTCTGTTCTTGTTTAAAATATTGTAACTTTACAATATATTCTAGAGTACTGAGGGAAATCACAAGAAGGACTTTGGTAAGAGTTTCTGTTTTAAAAGAAAAGAAAAAGCGCAATTTGTCGGGAGTAAATGTCTGAGGGATCAAAGGAACAGACTGAGGGTACATGGAAGGTTGTAGAAGGTCAGAGGGGATGTGATGTAAACTGTTTGTTATGGTTTCTTATACCTGCAAATACTGAATTTAAAAGTTAATTCTTGTTGGTTTTCATGTTAAGAATGCCTAATGATTCTGCAAACTGCTAATGTGTGTATGTATACAGGTATGTGACTTGAAAATGTAAGCAAGCTTTAACTGTATGTATGTATGTGTGTAACTTGGATCCAACTGTGTGTATGTGTGCAAGTAATTACTGTTTAGAAAAATGAGCTTTAAACAGCAACCATGTGGCTCCCTCCATCTTGGCTGGTGACCTCATGGGCAGCCATGTGACTGGCAGCCATCTTTTACTAAGGTTATAAAGATCTACTTGGGTTAACACCTAATACTTATGTCTTTACCAAGTGTTCAACAGCAAGTTTCTAGAGAATTTAAATAGATGGCAACATATGTTTATTTGATTAATATTAAAGCTTCACATCAAAGCCTTTATTCACAGGAATATACCTTGCTCTGGCAGCCAAACTTTGCAAGATAAAGGAATCATAGGAAACAGCTGAGGTTTGCAAATGTATGGCAGGACTAGAGTTCCAAAAAGAGTCTAGTTGCAGTGGTGGAAGACATTTGAGAGATATCAGTCTTTTAAGAACAGTTTTTATAGTTAAAAACCAATGGCTTAAAAAATGTTTCTCCTTATATTGATATTTTGTTTTGGTTTCTTTACTGAACCTGTATTTGATGCTAGAAGAGCTTCAACTTAAAAGCATTGTTTTTAGGCTACTTTTGTAGACTGTTAGAGAACCTAAATAGTCAGTCATAAGTAATCAAGTTTTTTAATTGTAGTCAGAGTAAGTAAGTACTGATGTAAGTTTACTCATTTACTCAGTCTCTTGCATATGTTTTTAGGGTTGAGCTTGAAACAAGTAATTAGAAACAAAGTTTGTCTATTCAGATATGCCTGGACAGCCCTCATACTTCAGAGATCTGCAGAATATGGCATTTAAATGTTGATCTAAAAGCTTACTATATCAGACAGGCTTCCAGATCCTAGCAGTGACCCAAGGTCTCCAAAGAAGATTATGTACGAGGCACCACAACGTCTCTGCCTGAAATATGACAACGCTGACCACAGGGCAAGATGCCCAAATGCAACACCAGCCGCCAGGACCCAGCCCAGACTGTGGACAAGCAGTAGGACACTGGAATTGATTGCACCCTTTTGCGTGATCAAGGTCAGTCTTCCATGTCCCTATTCCACAGGAAAAATACTCTGCGTTATGGACCTGATGGCGGAAGAAGACTGATGCTGTTCTGACTTGTGCCTCCAACGCTATGGAGACCTGGGTAGGGATTGGTCCCTGTAATTTACAGGATTGGAAGCTTCTTGGTCTGCACTCAGATATAGTTTATCCTTCTCAGATCTCTGACAGTACTGATGGCCAGGCTAGCTCTAACTTTGTCAGCATGGCAGCATCAACCAGATCCTTCTGCAAGGCTATAGCTTTCTTGTTAGCTCACTTTTTAGGAAAATGTCCTAAGATATAAAAGTTTAAGTAAGTCATAAAGGTTCAGATATGAGTCCAAAATGAGATAAGTTTCAGATTACTCTCCTGTTCTATGGTTCAGAGCTTGACATTTAGGAGCCCTGATGAGCTGGTAGAGCAATGACTACTTACTATTCAGTCACAAACTCAACATTTTGGATTTGCTTTAGATGTCATCTAAATATGTCTAAATGTAAACCTAAAAGTGCTTCTCATCAGGTCAAAAATCTCTGTCCAATTTATACCTGACTTTCTGGACAGAAGGAAAATGCACAAGCTTTTAACCCAAATCTGTAGTTCTTGTTGGGACTCAAAGGCATGAGTCCACTTCTGCTGTTTTACAGATACCCATTACCTGCTTTGTTTACAATATGGATTTCAGTACAGATTGGTAATACTAATGTATCTAAAATTTTTATGTCATTTTGTAAGTAGGCCTCAAAGGATCAAAAGAGCCATAAAAACCTAGACCCACTTCGCAGAGGTCAAAAGGACCCCAGATAAGTATTCCTAAAGATGGTATTTTTCCTCTCTCCTGGTCTTGGGACTACTTTTCCCATTACTAAGGGTATGGACCTAAGGGTTCCAAATAAGTTCATAAATTTTAACTTCTGTCCCTAGTTTAAATTTGTCTCAACAGATTTCCATTTGGCTGGCAGTCACCTCCAGGTTTCAGTTGCTGACTCCACTGCTCCAGATGACTGTGAGCTCCAAACTTGCTAAAAGCTGACGTGGACCAGCCCAGCTAACATGGTTCTTCCCTGTCTGTCCCTATGGGGTCAGGCAGCTACATGCTTCTGACAAATGCCCCTTGCCCAGTCTTTGACTAGCTTTTCAGCCTTTTGGGGCCCCGACATCGGCGCCCCAATGCCAGCTCGAAGCAGTTCCAGAAGAGAATACATCACCCATATTCCCTGTTCAGGAAAGGCTGAAATGCTGGGTCAAAAGAAAACTCCCTGGCATAGAGACAAGATGGCTAACTATACATGGCCATTATTAGAGAGGGATACTTAGGAGCTAACTGTCCAAAACCCATGATTGGGTTCCATTAGGCACATGAGAAGGGGGAAATGTGGAACCAAAATAAGACCAAAATGCTCTCACCCCAAAACTAAAGGCCTAAGACTGCTCCTTTTAGCTACAGGCCATAAGTTACTGGAACAGGCCAGAAGTTACTGAGACCAGTCAGTTCAGATTCCAGAAACCAGGAAGTGTAAAAATACAGAGCCACAAGATAGTCACGAGGTAATGCCTGCCAGACTATGGAATGTCCTCTCCCTGGTTTCCAGGGTAACTGACCATAAAAATGCCCCCACCTGAGGGCAGCCAATGAGAAATGGTGGCGGGCAACCACTCCCTTAGAAGTAATTTCTAGAAGTCCCTAGAAGCGAGCCAATCAGAATTGTACCTGTACTAGCACCCCTAAATGATGTAACCTTGTGACTTTTCCCTTTAAAAACTGAGCTTGCAGACAGGTGGGCGCTTCCTCCAGCCTCCACTGCGTTGGATGTATTGGACGAAGTCCCTGCCTAGGCTTGTATTGCTTTTGGATATCCAGAATTAAACCTTGCTTTTGCATTCCGGCATGCTCGTCTTTGGTGGTCTCTCTGGGGGTCACGATCTGGGCACAACACCCTAACTGTTGTCTTTTCTCTTGTCCTGAACAGGCAGACATCTTGAAGTCTAGACCGTTCACATCTGCTTTCCTCTTCTCTGCTCCAGTCTGGGCTGTTTATGACCTTTTAATGCATCTGCTTCTCTAATAAAGTTACTTTCCTGATGGTCCAGTCACTCCAGTTGATAGTGCTGGTGTTTATCGTCTTCGGTTCTCCAAGTATGGGACGGCTTGGATTCCTTTCCCTCTCTCAGAAATTCACAAGCCTGCCCCACTGTGGATCTAGCTCCCTGTCTTCCGCTGCGTCTGTCTGTGCTCTTTCTTCAGGCTCCCGCTTGAGCTTATTTTGCCGCTCCGCCTGCTTGTTTCTTTCCCGGGCGCTCAGCTCTATAGCTCAGCGGCAGTTTCGTCTTCGGGGCACCCAGCAGCATATTGGATGGCTCCAAATGGGTTTTTCATGAGACCTCCGGCTTCCCAGAGCTGTGAGAGCTCCTGCCGGTTCCCACCCGGCAGCCACCCTCCCTTCTTCTAGCCCAGGGATGAGTCACGATGCCAGTCTTCGGTTGTTCCAGGGTTTCTGTGGAATATAGTTTGGGTCACAGAAGTGTAGGGTGAAGACCCCTCTCAGGGACGTCCTGCACTTGGGGGACAGCAGAACTGACCTGCAGCAGCAGTCTTTAGACACCGCTCTTGGTGTTCCATTGGAAGGATGGGAAGAGCCGGGTTCGGGACCAGCTCTGGAATCAGCCTCTAGACTTTATGTTTTGTGGGAAAATATAAACCCTATATTCATGTCTAAACGCCTGTCAGTTAGGTTTTCTGTTCTTGTTGCTGGAAGATTCCAGACTGGCCTGGATGTTGGTATTCTACTCGCCCATGAGTCTTCAGCTGTTATGCTGGGGCCGGGCTCTTAGAGCCCTGGGATCATTACTAATTTCTCTGTTGTCTATCAACAAGGCCTATTGACTTTCACCATAAATGTATGTTCCTATTTGTATCCATTCTGTCACTGGCTGACCAGTAACCTTCACAAAATGGCTCAAGTATTGTGTGATCCCTCCCTCCCTCCCTCCCTCCCTCCCTCCCTCCCTCCCTCCTTCTTTCCCTCCCTCCCTCCATCCTTCCCTCCCTCCCTCCCTCCCTCCTTCCTTCTTCTCTTTCTTTTTGAGGCGGAGTCTCACTATGTAGACCAGCTGGTCTTCAATTCATAGATACCCACTTTCTTCTGACTCCCTAGTGACAGGATTAAAGGTTTGCGTCACCCATCACGTCTCTGCCTCAGCTCTGTGCTATTTCTGTTTATCCCAGTTTGTTTTCTTCCTCTATTTTGTTAAAAGAGCCAACTTTCACAACACACTAATTCAATCATCTCTGCTATAGGAAAGTTACTAATCCAGACAGACACCCTGTAAGCAAAAAAGTGGGTTGAAAAAATATTAAATCTCACAGTGAAAAATCCCTGAAAACAACAATAACAGAAAGATCAAAATGTCCACGGTAGTAATTTCTGGCAGGTGGAGTTTAACATTTTGTTGTTGTTGTTTATTTGTATTTTCTGACTCTCTGTGACCGTGAATATTTATTTAATAACATGTTACTGATATTCAAGTCCTTCACGGTTTTAAAAGCAGGCAGAGCTGGAAACGCTGGAAGGGATTTGGTTCCCAGGTGGGATAAGGGCTGGTACTGAGGCGAAGGAGCTGGAGGGATTGAAGATGGAGCTTTAGCTGTACAGCTTGGCCCAGGTCACTCTGTGTAAACAAGCAGCTGTATCTGGAAGTGTTTTATGCTATGCTTCAAAACACACACACAAAAGTGAAATCAATTTTGGGCCATATGAAATGCCGTCCTTTGAATACTTCCTGATGAGCTGGGGATTTTTTTTTTTTTTTTTAAGTAAAGGAAGTTCACTGCCAGGGTCCTCATGAAATGAGGTATCACTGACAGAGCAACTTCCGTTTCTGAGCTGTTATCCCTTTGAGCTAACACAGGATGAATTCTTCATTAGAAGGGGATTAGCACACTCTCTAAGCCTATTTAGCAAGGCATTTGTATTTGTCCGACCACTTTTCCAAGTCCTGGTGTTTGAGTAAACCATTCACTTCCTCCTTCTCAAAACATCAGTCACCATGATTGATTTTTATGTTGGTCATAAAGAGAAATGGAATCAACTAAAAGCGGGTGAGGATTACAGGGTGGAAGTGGTTAATTTACTTAACAATATGTATCGGCCATTTGTTTATTCTGGGCTTGGTGCCAGGTGATTGAGACAGTGTCACGGGAAATATACTTGTTTTCCAAGCCGTTCTGGAACCAGTCAGTGGCCAGAGTCATCATGGACACTCCTGCCCACAGATGTCGCTCCCAGAAGGCCTCAAATGTTTGGTTTTCATTTATTTTGTGTGTGGAGTTTTGCCACTTAGAGAATCGTTGGTGTTTAACATCCTCTTTTAAAATACAAACTCACCTAGAAAGGTAAGAAATTCTGTGTTGTTCAGTTTTCAGTCCTGTCCAATGATTTCCTTCTAACTTTTCCATTTTTCTGAAATGAGCAAATCCTGTGGCTGAGATTTGTGAATGCCCACCCCACAACGGCATCCATAGCACCACCTCCAAGAATTAGGGGACACTGAAGAATAGGGAGTGGAAAGACTGTGAGAGCTGGGAGATGGGGAGGAGGGCTATGAAAGCCCGTCTTTGGGCACTGTCCTCGTCAGTGTTCTATTGCTGTGAAGAGGCACCATGACCACGGCAACTCTTAAAAGTTTAACTGGGGCTTGCTTACAGTTCAGAGGTTTAGTCCATTATCATCATGGTGGGACATGGCAGCATCAGGTAGACTTGGTGCTAGAGAAGTAACTGAGAGCTGTACATCCAGATCCACATGCGGCAGGAAGAGAAAGATACTGGGCCTGGCTTGAGCTTAGGAAACCCCAAAGCACACTCCCAGTGACACATGCCTTCCAACAAGGCCTCGCAATCCCTCTCAAATAGTACCACTCCCAATGACCAAGCATTCAAATATATGAGCAAGCCTATGGGGACCATTCTTGTTCAAACCACCACAGGTGTGGCATGGCCGTTACATTCATGGACTCACAGTAGCTGTGGTTGCCTGCATGGGTCCTGTACAAGGCTGGGCCCATCATCGTTCAGCCATGGATGCAGGAGGCACTTTGGGGACACTATTGGCCAGGTCCCTTCTCAGGGAGCTATTGGCAGTTGCCAGCCGCTGTGGGAAGGACAGTCAGAGTCTTTAGTGATGTAGTCACTGGTGAATTGTTTATGCTTCCTGCAGCAATGGTTGTTTCCATATTCATCCCTTCTCAGGAGAGCCTGGTTAAACCCTGTGGGTCACCAAACAAAAGAGACGTGTAAGTGGAAAGGGGACTTGTTGGGAGCAGGGATTAGTGGGGATTGGAGGGGGAGAAGGGGATGAATAGGGCCAGAATTTATGTACACATGTATGAAATTATCAAAGAATAAATGAATTAAAGAGAGGCACAGAAAGAAATAGAGGCTGAGCCTGGGAAATAAAACATTTGAAGATTGAAGAGGGCAAGTTTGTGACATCCCCCTCTATTTTAAGTCTTATATTTCATCTTTTTAAAAAAGATTTTTAGGCTGGGTGGTGGTGCCTAAATCCCATTAGGCATTGCATGCCTTTAATCCCAACACTTGGGAGGCAGAACCAGGCAGATCTCTGTAAGTTCGAGGCCAGCCTGGTCTACAGAGTGAGATCCAGGATAGCACCAAAGCTACATAGAGAAGCCCTGTCTTGAAGAGAGAGAGAGAGAGAGAGAGAGAGAGAGAGATTTCTAAAACTTACTTTAATTAGGTGTATTTGTGTGTATCTCTGTGAGGGTGTGTGCACACAAATGCAGGTACCCTCAGAGGCCAGAGATGTCAGCTGTCCTGGAGCTGGAGTCAGAGGCGGCTGTGAGCTGCCTGACATGGGGACTGGGACCCAAACTCAGGTCCTGTACAAGAGAAGTTTGTGCTTTCAATCACTGATCTATCTCTCCAGTCCTTTTTATTTACTTATTTTAATTGTGCTACAACAAATGTTTCCAGATTCTAAAGAATGAAGAAATGAGAAAACGCAATGGCTGTAGGTGTGTTGAAGCCCACTTGTGAGCAGTATACAGTGTGAGCTAGGGACACCGAGGCTCAGCACAGCAAAGGGAGATGAAGACATCAGGCGCTGTCACAGCTGCCGCAGAAGGGGGATGGTCGCAGCCTGCGCTCCTGCACACGTGTCAGGCACCAGCCCTGGGTCTAAACTTCCACAGATAAACTTACTTAGTTTTTACAGCAGGTGTTCGAGGTGCGCACTGTTAGACTCTCCATTTAGCGGACGAGAGATTTGAAGTTCAGAGAAGTACCTCATGTGTTCAGGGTTGCACAGCATGAGACTCTGGAACTGGGATTTTAATCCACGTCATGTCCAGCCTTTAGTGAGACTCAGTTACTTCATAAAAAGAATAAGGAACTGGCACTGTTCAGTCACTTCGGAAAAGCACACATTGCTAAATCCTACCTATTACTTGTGTGCAGTGTCGATATCAAAAGGAATAACACCAGTTTATTCATCTATAGGCTCGACAAAAGGTTGCTGGACATACACTACATACAAAGTGTTTTTGCGGTGAACACAACACAGGCCTTTTGGAGCATGAGACACCGAATGCCTATATAAGACTCTAATTTGTAGGGTTATTGTTATGTGATGAAAGTGTCTAACATAATACCAGTTAGTAATAGATACTCAACAGATAGTTCCAAGGAACTCACAACCCGATGGGAAAGATAAAAAAGCATGCACAGGTAACTAAAATCCAGGATACACCAAGGCTATAGAAAGGGAGCAGACAGGTAGTTCTGGAAACGCTCAGAGAAGACTCCCACTTCTGGTTGGAGGACTGGAGAAAGCTGTCTGCAGTGAGTCGGCGTCACAGGCTGGCCCTGGTGAAAGGTGTGGGGTTTTTGGTGAGATACACTGCACATGGTAATAACATATGCCTAGATGCGGAGGAGATGGAGGCGAGGTGTGTCTGGGAATCAAAGCATCATGGGAAAGGTGGCTAAAAAGGCAGATGGAATCCAATTGTGGAGAGTTCGTCTGGATTTGAGGGGAAAAGCAGGATGCAGGGGAGGAGCTTTATAGAGTTTTAGACAGTGTTCAGGTCTTTGGTATCAGGGTTGAGGCCACTGAGAGGCAGAAGGTGGAAAGAGAAGACTATAAAGGTTTTCTGAGTTCCTACGTCCTGAAAAATGAGCAGATTCTCCTTTGTTGCTCCTTCTGTTGAGAGTTCCAGCTTTGATGGTGCATAGAAAACACAGCACGTGTGATACATAGCATTTCCTACGGACTGTGACCCTTGTGTCTGTAGGCAGCTGCATTCTAAATGGCTGACTGTGCTTCAGCTTTTGAAATGTGATTGACTTGTAGGCTGACTGTTTACTATGCCTCAATCTGTTAAGACAATTGACTAGATCTTTGAATCTGGCCCTGACAACTTACTACCATCCGTTGTTTTGTTTCATGAAGCAAAGTCCAAACACCTGGAAATGAATTTTTGAAATACAGCATATTTGTGAACCGGGATGTCCTGTTTAAAATTTACTTAGCAGCCAGGTGGTGGTGGTGGTGCATGCTTTTAATCCTAGCACTCAGGAGGCAGAGGCAGGCAGATCTCTTGAGTTCAAAGCCAGCCTGGTCTACAGAGTTCCAGGACAACAGGATAACATAGTGAGACTCTGTCTTGAAAAAACAAAAAATAATGTAATAAAATAAATGAAAATTTCTTAGTAGGCAGTAATTGACAGAGAGAGAGAGAGAGAGAGAGAGAGAGAGAGAGAGAGAGAGAGAGAGAGTATACACACGTGTGCACCCATGCATGTGTCATGGCACATGTTTGTAGGTCAGAGGGCAACCAGAGGAGGCTAAGCTGAATCTACCTTGGGTCTAGACCCTCATCTTTTGCTATGTTTCAAACAGTCCCTTGTTTGCCATAGTACATACCAAACTGGCCGGCCTGGGAGCTTCTGGGTATCCTCCTGTCTCCACTTCCCACCTCACTGTAGGAGTGCTGGGATTACAGATGTGCAAACTGCATCTGGCTTTCAGTGGGGTTCTGGAGCCCAGACTCTGATCCTCATGTTTACACAGCAAGCGCCTTCCACACTGAACCACCCTTCCCCCCCCCCCCCGTCCTCAACTGAATTGTAGTGATGTAAGGAAAGGAATGAAAAGGGGTGTCTTCATGAGCAGAGGCGTTGGTGAGAAAGAACTCTCCGTGTGACTGGGGATGATTGCGGGGAGGTTTGGACCAGCAGTACCTAAGACCTGATGGCCACTGACAGCATCCCAACCTTCCCGGGTTAGGGGTCGAGGGTGTGCTTACATGCTGCCTTTTGTGTTCAGAGTGTCCTGGCAATGTCTCATGACATTTCTGAAAGCAGAGAAGCCCTCAAAGGTAGGGCAGATCTGGAAGGCCCGAGACTGAACCACCAGGGGCCTCTGGCCTGTGTTGATACAGTCTCACACCTGGTTGTGCTCCTTAGTTTGGGGTCCCAGTCTGTCCCGGTCTGTATGATTTAGAGACTTGAGACCTGATGTCAGGTCCAGCTCCTACTGCACTAGCTCTGTACAAAGAAATCGATGAAGAAGAGTGATGAGCTAGTGTGGAACCCCGTAAGGAAGGAAGAAGTGAGGTTGAAGACACATCAGTTAGTAGGCTGAGGTGAATGGAGGAAAACTGTGAGAGACCGTTTTAAAATGATTTCTGAATTGTTGTATGTACATCTCTGTTCTTGACCAGAGAGAGAGAGAGAGAGAGAGAGAGAGAGAGAGAGAGAGAGAGAGAGTCCAGAAGAATGGGAGTTTTAATGAGAATTTCAGCAGTCCTTAGGTGACAGATAAAAGCTTGCTTTTCAGTCTGATTTTGTATGTTTATTCAGATTTCCGTGAAACGGGAGGGAGGGAAATAATATTACATCTTTAATTAGAAGTCTGTTGTTATTTTTCAATTAATCTGTGTCAGTAGCCTTAGCGTTTGTATTAAATCATTTTCCTTGTGAAGGCTTTTAACGAGGAGACAAATGGATTGTATTTGTATATTGGATACTTGTATTTGGTCGTGACTTTTGAAGCATGCTTTTGCTGGTCATCTTGTGGTTAGTCTTTGAAGCCAAACTTTGGCAAACAAGCAAGCAAACAAACAAACAAAAACCCTCTTTGTTTGGATTGAGGGATTTATTTATTTGTTTAGGAGACAGGGTCTTAGAATAAAAGAACCCAGGCTGGTCTTGAACTTGTAACCCTCTAGCCTTTGCCTCCCGAGTGCTGTGATTGTAAGTGTGTGTCATGATACCTAGCTACCTGATGAAGACTTTAATTTAGCAAAGCAGTCTTAATTTTAGCTTCCTCCTACCATAGCCATTTCCTCCCCCTGCCTTGCTTCTGTGGGAGTAGCTTAAGTAAACTGAAGGCACCCCACGTTTATCTTATTTGGAATAAATCTATGCTCTTGCCTAGTCTACAGCGTGGCTGGGGGTGTACTGCCTCTCTGGCACCGCCCCTTTCCCTGATATGGACTGGACAGCTGCTCGGACCTCAGAGAGCTCTCCTGCGTCTGACTTAGAAAGCATTTATCGAACACAAGCTCTAGGCCGTTTCCTCTTCCAGCTCAAGGGCATAGACCGGAAGATTATAACGCAGTGGGATGGAGTGCGCAGGTGTGCCGTGGGCGGGGCTAACGCAGGAGACTGGGCGTGGCCTCGGAGCTCCAGCAAGTGTGTGCAGAGGAAGGAGGCGTGAAGGGAAAGGTACGATTGCAGCAACGCGTGACAGCAGAAACGGGAGCGGGAGACTTTGCTCCTCCAGAGCCGGGATGAGGCATTGGAGGATTTGCAGCAAGAGCCTTTGAGGTCATTAGAATAATGCTGGTGCTAATGACATGAACAGCTGATGTTGATTAGAAGCCTGCCAGGTGCCAGGTGTGACGCTCAGTTCTTTATGAGGATTGCCTCTGTTAATTATCAAGAATTATATGAAACAGGGATGATTTTTATTTCTATCTTAAAGATGAGGAAATGGGGCCTGTATCTCAGGTCTCGCTGTTAGAAGATAGAGCCGGGACTCCCTCCGGACCTTCTGGGTAGCCTTGGCTCTTCACAGTTGCTACATTAACCTTTCCGTAAGCGGTGGAGATACAGGGTCAGAGGGACCGAGATGAGGGCAGATGGACCACTTAGCATCTGGGTATCCTGGACTTGGTGGTGCATTCTGAGGGCTCGGAAGAATGGATTCAGTGTCTGCAGAGATGGGCTAAAAGGATGGTAAGGAACTCGGCTTGGTGGCTGATGGGATGTCCACACCAACAGAGGAAGAGGTAGCAAAAGGATTCCTAGTTCTAGCTGGATGAATGGTGAAGCCATGCGTTGGCATAGGGGACACAGCAGCAGGAGAGATTTGGGGACTTCCGGAACGGCGGGTGATTATTCTTCACAGAGAAGAGCTGACCAATAGTCTCTCCTGCTTCTGAACATCAGAAACCAGTCAGCAAGCATGGACACTGTAGTCAAATCTCAGGCCACTGGTTTCTTCCCAGGGCAGTCTGAGCGCCATGGCTTGTTTCTCCAGTCTCCTCAAACAATCTTGTCCTTTTGCCTCACAAGCCTAGACAAGTCCTGACCTTGGTAGGCTCAGCTGTCCAACTTCCTTACGTTTACGCTTGGGTAGCTAGTTGGGGCCAGAGGAAAAGGACGCAGTTGAATCACCACCACAGTAAATCCTAGTCTCCAACCACAGGTGAGCACGTAGTCATGGTTGGCAATGTGTTCATATGCTCCAGGTCAGCAACTGCTTCCGTTGGCCTCGGTCCCCACCCCTGACCCTTTTCAGCCTTTGCCACCTCCCACCAAGGGGCAAACAGGCTTTCGGGTTGGAGCTCCTCCAGTATCCTGCTCTGCCCCCCCCTCCTCAGACATACCTGCTTTGGGGTGGTAAGCTGGTCTCTGCCATCTCCTCTACTGACCAACCTGCCTGGGCCTGCCCGCTCTGTCCTGTGACCTTCCTTCCCCTACCCCACTAGGCGGCTGCTTCTGCTTCTGTCTGACCCCCAACCCCCCTTAGTATTCTTTATCTGCAGCAAAATGACAAGTATCCACCTTATCCAGGCCTGGGCACTTCTGAGCCCCAGGTTGTTGATTTTTTTTTTTTTTTAAATCATTTTGGTGTTCTGGATCAATCACACAACTTCTACACAATTTGACTGTTTTAGGCAAACTGGTCCAGGTTTGAGTTTTTTGTGTCCTTAGTCCCTCACGGCAAATAGCCGGCACTTATTAACCTCGTGGTTGTGGAGAGAATGAACTCGTCGGTGTTTGTAACCCGAGATGGAGTGGAGTGAGATCCACATGTGGATTGCCTGGATGAGTTCCGAAATGGTGAAGCTGGAATTTCTTTGTGTGTAACTCTTGTCGCCAGGTGAAGGATATGGCCGTGTTCCTAACGAGGAAAATACCAAAAATATGCTAGTAAGAAGTGTTTGACCGAGAAGATTTTGAAGTGATCGTTTTTAATAGCAACCATTTCATTTTCAAACGAATAGTCCACTTTCAAACCTGTCCCTGATGCTGCACAAGATAAGCTAAGGTGGCCACACAATGTGGACTTGTAAATTCCTGTGGCTGGTGGGGGGGGGGGGTTGGAGATGGATGGCTTAGTGGTTAAGAGCACACAGTGCTCTTGCAGAGGTCCAGAGTTTGATTCCCAGCACCCACATCAGGTGTCTCACAACCACCTCTAGCTCCGACTCCAGGGGACCCACCTCCTCTGACCTCCATGAGATTCAAAAGCCATTCCATCATCCTGCAGGGAAGCGCCCAAAGGGGAAGGTTGAGAGTAAACCCCTGTGGTGCGGGCAACAGCTCCTGTATCACCACGTTTCCCGTCTGTACATTGAAGGCTGAGTTAAATGATCTGAAAGGTCCTCATGGTCGTAAAACCCAGTGAGTGTTAGGGTCTCAGTCACAAGGGCCCCCAGCTGTCATTTGTTTACAGCAAGGTGTCCCGGTGGTCGACGTGAATCCATCCAGTGCCAGAAATAAAATCAAGTCTCCTACCATCCACGATGACAAAAATCACAGAGACAAAAAGTTTAAAATATGGTGATCAGCTGGAGTGCTACGCATGTGAGCATCCTGTGTTGCCTCCAGCACCCAGGCTTGGAACCAGAGGTACCTGTGACTTCTTCTGCCGTCTGCCTGTGGCCTGTCTCCCAGTCTTTAACCAATCTCTTGCCTTTACACTCCTTCTCAAGTAGCTTCTCAACGGCCTCCAACTCCTCTGCCTCCCAAGCACGTTGCATCTCGATGCCAGATTTGACCTCAGCAGACAGCATCTCACCCTGAAACTCAAGCAAACAACAGAAACAGCTTTCAGTGACTCCGTTTTCCCTTGGCGTGGGAGAGGGCAGGGGGACCTACATTGTGATCTGATGTTATGGTCTTTGACTTTGTCACATTCTATCGAGTGAGCATTTTCCTTTGATTAGTTCAGTAAGTTATAGTTCATTGTCTCTTACATGCAGGGAGGATGGAGATTGTGAGGGCCAATGAATGAGATTTCCTTGGAAGGACCCAGTCGCTTGCTAAAAAGTAGGGAAACAATGCTAGAAAGTGGGTTTCCCATTTTATATCAGAAAGCAGAGTCATGGACTCACCAAGGAGAGCATCTGGTTTCATACTACTCATATCCAGACTGGATCACCATTATTGCATTGCTGTGTGTGTGTGTGTGTGTGTGTGTGTGTGTGTGTGTGTGTACATGTATGCTATGGTACACATGTAGAGGTCAGAGGACAACTCTGTGGAATCAGTTCTCTCATTCTCCCTTTGCATGGGTCCCAGGGACAGAACTGGGGTCGTTAGACTTTGTCCCCCAAGTGCCTCCTTTACCCACTAAGCTGTCTTGCCAGCCCCCAGAGCAGGGTTTTAATTGACTATGACAGTGACTACATGGTCACTTTAGTGGCAAACAGGGTGTTATTTCATTTCTTTTTTATTCTCTAGGAATGGCTTAAAAATTGGGAGGGTCATAGTGAGCTATAATTGTATCAGTATCAGATAATGTCACTTGTGACCATGGTCCTTCTGTGATTTGGAGAACGCTGTGTTGTCCTGTGGGGTAAATTTCTAAAACTTATACATATAGACTCAGGACCACAGAAACATCACACTTCCCCGAAGAACCCAGGACCTTCTTGTGGCAGGTCTTTCTGTTGCTAGATATAGGTGCATGGATTGTCTGTTGTTACCACAGTATTTGATAGTCATTATTTCAAGTTGTCTCTCTCCATATGTAACTATCTTATCTTTTGGACAAGATTCCAAGTTCCTCACAGGTAGGCACAAAGTATTGTGCTTTCAGTGGCACTGAAGGAGCTAGGACCAGATGGCACATCATCTCTCCATCACAGGCCTTCCTTTGGCTGTTTGTCTAAGGCTGGTGTCAGGACCCAGGGGTCCCAGGCCTCTGATGCCTCCACCAGATACTTCCACCAGATGGCGCCATTTTTCCGTTTCTGCTCTTGGGTGTCAATGGCCACGTTACCCTCTGCCACTGGCTCGTTCTTTCTGCACTGGTTCTGGGACACTGGCAGCAGACAGAGAACTCAAAGGGCACCTTTCCGAGTGAGGAAGAGCTTAAGACAACAAATGGGATGCCCAGACTTTAGCACTGTTCAGCAACGCCATGTTCTTGGGCATGAAATCAGTCTTCACCATATGGCTCATTGCTCAAGGTCAATTGCAAGGGGCTTTGTTAGTCTTACCAACTTACCATTGAAGCACAGCTCAACTAGGTGTCCACTTGGATCCTAAGAGTCCATTCCCGATACCAGAGCAACGCTTCGGTCAGTGGTAGTCTTAGTGGTCTGTGTGGATGGACGTCATCCTACGAAAGAGATGCTCTAAAGGATCAAGGAGCAACCCGGACAGCGAGCATTTCAAACAGCCCAAGTATGCACTCCGGAAGGACTGGTGCTCTCTTACCAAAAGGAAATTCAAATTTGAACATCCCTAAGTCATTAAGAAAGATTTGAGCAAGCAGATGGTTTATCAAGGCAGGAATGGTATGCTATGCCTTCTATTAAGTCCCAGGTAAAATAACATTTTTAATGCTGCAGTTGCAAAAAAACTAATCATCTAGATGTTCTAAATTTGTAACATCCCAGATGTTGACCTTTCTGGATTGCTAGTTTTATAATGCCAGTATAGTCCTGTTTGTGTCTAACCCATGCATCTCATCATTTAAAAAATTTATTAGTTTTTTTTCATTTTGTTTGGGTTTTGTGTGTGTGTGTGTGTGTGTGTGTGTGTGTGTGTGTGTAGGCAGGGGCATGCCACAGTGGATGAGTGAAGGTCAGCAGACAACTTTCTGGAGTTAATTCTTTTTTTTCTTTCTTTGTTTTTTCTTTTTCTTTCTTTCTTTCTTTCTTTCTTTCTTTCTTTCTTTCTTTCTTTCTTTCTTTTCTTTTCTTTTTTTTTTTTTGAGACAGGGTTTCTCTGTGTAGTTTTGTACCTTTCCTGGATCTCGCTCTGTAGACCAGGCTGGCCTTGAACTCACAAAGATCCGCCTGGCTCTGCCTCCAGAGTGCTGGGATTAAGTGTGCACCACCACCGCCTGGCTGGAGTTAATTCTTACTTTCTGCCTTGTTTTGGAGACAGAGACTCATTGTTTCTCTAACTGTGCAGCATAGCCAAGGCTAGCCCACTTGAAAACTGGCAATTCTCTTGTATTCATCTCCTGTTTCACCGTAGGTGTGTGGGATTACAGATGTGTACTTCTTCATCCAGGGGTTTCCAGGCTTATAAGCAATGGTTTTACATGCTGGGCCATCTCCTCTGTCTTCTTACCACTTTGCTGGCTGCAGGGAGATGAAGGCGGTACTGACCCAGCTCAAGTCCACGGAGTTTTCTCCAGGGGAACAGAGAACCTGTATACTACTTTTCATCAGTTTTTATGGAGTTTCTCAGTCCCTGAAGACCAGCTGTGGACTCTGAATACCTGTGATCTAACCAGCCTGTAACACTAACTGGCCGTCTGAACAAGTAGTTGTAACTTCCCTTAAGCTCTGGATTTGTTTTTACATTGTAGCCGCTAAGAAAGCAACTGATGTGGAATTTAAGAGCTTCAGCCGAGACATCTGAGTCAAATGTCTGACTTTCCCGAGTCTTGTTTTCTCCATCTGTAAAATGGAGATACTAGAGGTGGGGGAGGCAGCTGTGGGCGCTAGTGCTCGCTCTATAAGCTGGCCGCTCTGGACTTGACTGCCTGGAGCCCAAGCAAAAACTGGATACAGTGTACACATCTGTAATCCCAGCACTCTGAGATGGGGCATAGAGACAGGAATTTCCTGGAAGCTCGAGGGCAGCTAGTCTGGAGTCTGCAACAAAATGAGAAAACCAAGAGACCTGCCTTAAAACAAAACAAAGGTAAGCTGGCTCCCCAGACTTCCTCTGACCTCTACATGCCTGCGCTCACACATAGGGGGGGGGCGGGTATAGTTTTAAAACAAGGAGTTAATAATACACTGACTTCCCAAGGTTACTATAAAGATTAAATAAAATATGTGAAATGTATTCACAGCTTAATGCTTAGCATGCATTAAGTACTGAGTTTGTACATTCTTTTATTATAATTAGAAAATGGAATTACTTTTCCTTCTGAGGTAGTTTCAACAATATTAGGGTACTTAGAGTTATTTGTCTACCTCCTGCATCAGGATCTATCTAATTACCTGGACAAGAGATGAAAGCTCTCGGTGCTTTTCCCCCATAACCACGTTTATTGCTTGGTTTGTGGTCAAGAATCTGACCGCTTCTCCTTGACCCTAACTAATGGTTTGGAGTCAATTGCTTCATTTTCGGCAGAAATCTAGTAATGCATCCTGTGAGTTAAGGTGGTAATTCAGAAGAACAGGTTTACAGTTCCTTATTAAGATGTTTGTTTAGAAACCAATTGCTGTGCTGGGTGCGCTGACGCACACCTGTAATCCCATATAGGCAAGAGCATTCCACAATTCAAGTATTCAAGTTCAAGGCTAGCCTGGGCTACATAGTGAACTGTAGGTCAGCCTGGGCTATAGACACACACACACACACACACACACACACACACACACACACACACACACTGGAGGGTGGAGGGATGGAAAGCTGCAGTTCCTAGGCTTGGAAACCGTCTGCCTCGTTAATACCATGGACAAGTTATTTCATCTTCGGTTTCCTTGTTTTCATTTTTAAAAATGTGCTTAATAATAGAAGAAGAAGAATGTTGAAAAGTGGGTGGGAGTGCTTGGAAAGGTCCCAGCTACCCAGGGAACAGATCTTAGCATTGTCTTGTTTATTACCATTGCTACCATTGTGGTTACTGCTGGGGCCCTGTTTTCTCTCAACACCACGAGCTCTATTTATCTGCTGTACCTGTCCTCAAGCTGAAGCTCAGTTGCCAATATCTTTAATTGAAAAATCCTGAATAGCAAACTTCACCATGCATGTACGTTAAGTATATTTTCTTTATATGCATATGAGTGATTTGCTTACATGTAGGTCTGTACACCACTTGCATGCCTAGAGCCAGTAGAGGCCAAAGGATGTTGGATCCCCTGGGACAGGAATGACACTTTGTTGTGAGCCACCATGTGGGTGCTGGGAATCAAACAGGGAACTTTTGAAAGATCAGCCAGTGTTCTTAACTGCTGAGCCATCTCTCCAGCCCCAAACCATGCATGCATTTTAATTTTTGCATGCAAAACGAAAAAGACTGTTCTGCAGCCCAGCTAGACACAAAGACAGGCTAGTTTGTATTGGATGTGAAAATAATCACTGTCAATATGGCCCAGCATCTTCTCTCTGCTCACACTGTACTATTTTGTTTTCAGTCCCGAATTCCATTTGCATGGACCTGGTGAGGCTGAGCGTGGCTATTGCAGAGGAATGATAGCTTCCCTTTCCTATAGAAGCAGAAGGTTCAAAGAAAAGATTAAAGAAGTGTTTGTTATCTGTCCTCACAGGCCTGGCCGGGAATTCTCGGAGGCTTTGGGGCTAGAATCAACTCTGTGTGTGTGCGCACTGTAACTCTGTGTGCGCACTGATAACATGTTTCCTTATGTACACTTACTTCTTTTGCAGTCTTTGTATCTTGGTTTAAAACACTTAGCTCCAGATTTGTTGTGCTCTCTGGCTTAAAGAGACTTGTTTTTAGAGTGAAGTGTAGGAGTTGGAAGATGTTGGCAGGATTTAACTAACTGTCTCCCAAAGAGCACAGAACTCTGCAGGCACAGGATACGTGTAACCAGATGAGATGAAGACCTCAAATGTGTCCAGCGGAGAATAAGCTGGGGCCCTTTCTTGAGAGTTGACATTGCTGATATTTTATAGTTTCCTCTTAGCAGTGCCCTCTGGGGCTGGGGATATAGTTCTGTTGGTAGAGTACCTGCCTAGCATGAGCAAGGCCCTGGGTTGGACGCCTCAGTGCAGCATAAGCCTGGGTATAGAGGTTCACACCTGTAACCCCAACACTCAGGAAATGGAGGCAGGAGGATCAGTAATTGAAGGTCATCTTTGGGAATTTGAGGTTAGCCTGGGCTATGTGAGACTAGTCTTAAAAACAAACCAAAACAAAATGTCCTCTGTGGGTAGTGTGTTTTTGCTGTGTTTGCTCCTGTGTTTAAAGCAAACTTCCTTTAGACTATTGTATTAAAACTTAGAGCAGGAAGAAAGGAAAAGACTCGATAGAAAAGAAAGGAACTAATGTTCACTCACACCAAGTTCAACACATGAGCATCACCAGATAAAAATTAATAACCAATATTACATATATTTAAAATGTGCAAGAAGATGATTTGATAGCTACATTGTGAAATGGTTACATTTTAATTAGCATATCCACCACCTCCCACCTGAAGTTGCCTTTCTTGTGAGAATGAGTCAGACCTACTCTTCACCTCTTCCAGGTATCTAATGTAGTTTTGTTGACTAGAGTCACACACTACACATTAATTAGATCCTTGTAACATATTTATCTTTTTCTTCTTGTTGTTACTCCCGCTTAATATTTAAATTTATTGTTTTATTAGTTTATGTGCCCGAGTATTTTGCCTACATGCATGTCTGTGCAATGTGGTCATGTCTGGTGTCTGCAAAGGCCAGAAGAAGGCATTGGATCCCCTGGGATGGTGGTTATAGACAGTTGAGAGCCATTATGTGGGTGCTAAGAATTGAACCAGCGTCTTCTGGAAGAGCAGCCGGTACTCTTAAGTCTATGTGAACTTATGACATGGCCTGTCTTCTTGACTAACAAGAGAGACCAAGAAACCTGGACCTGATAGAGAAGGGAACTGAACATAGATGTTGGGGTGGGGATAGTGGAAGAAGGAGGTGCAGAGAAATGCTGAGATCGACAATAACATGTTTTACTTATTTCATAATTTGCTCAGAGTCAGTCTCTTCAAACACTGCTGCTCCCTGGCTCGATGGTCCTCACTCGATCTGGACCAACAAAACAGAGCAATATAAGAGTAGTATTGGTTAGTAAAGCTCTTTTTACTGTTGTCATTAACATTTGGGAAAGAGGTGTGTGTGTGTGTGTGTGTGTGTGTGTGTGTGTGTGTGTGTGTGTGTGTGTGTTTACACCCTTGTTTATTTATTTATTTTATTTTATGTGTATGGGTGTTTTGCCTGTATGTGTATCTGTGTACCACATGCACGCCTGATACCCACAGAGGCCAGAAGAGGGCATCTGATCCCTTGGAATTGAAGTTATAGATGGTTGTGAGCCACCATGTGGGTGCTGGGAATCAAACCCAGGTCCTCTGGAAGGGCGGCGGCCAGTGCTTTGAACTGCTGAGCCGCCTCCCACCCCCTGACTTCTCCCTACTTTAGTTAGAAGATGAGGAATGCTAAGAACTGGGTGCTCCAGCGCTGCTTCAAGGCAGGGTGGAAAGTGGCAGAAGCTGGACTGCTGTTCATTGTCTGATCATCTGCTTGGGTGCTTGCTCGGATGTGAACAGGAAGTGTCCTCCACAGGCTTGTGTGTCTTAACACTGTTGGGAGGTCACAAGAACCTTTAAGAGGTCTGGCTCGCAGAGGTGAGGCACTAGGGAGCGATCCCTGGAAGATGACAGCCCTGGCCATTTCCTGTGAAACTCTCTTTTCTGATGGCAGCCTCAGTGCCACCAGCCACCCTTCCACCGGCCACCATTTCTCACCAGCCACCCTTCCACCAGCCACCCTCTGCCCCCACTTGCTGCCTGGGTCTATGTCCTCCCTCACCAAGATGGACTGTATTCCCATAAAGCATAAGCCAATAGAAATGTTTCCTTCCTTATTGTTTCTTCTTTTTTTAATTTTTATTTTATGTGCATTAATGTTTTGCCATGGGTTTTGGACCCCCTGGAACTGGCATTACAAACAGTTTTGAGCTGCCATGTAGGTGCTGGGAATTGAACTCAGGTCCTCTGGAAGAGCAGTCAGTGCTCTTAACCACTGAGCCGTCTCTCCAGCCCCCTATTGCTTCTTCTTATGTGTCTTGTCACAGTGATGAGAAAAGAAGGTGATCCCAGTGTGTTTCCCAGGAAGGAGTTTGGGGCAGTGGTCCGCTGAACCATGCTAGGTGGAGTCTGACCCGCTTTGCAGTCACACGCAGCTGAATTAGATGTAGGCCAGTTCTGGTGTGCACGTGTCCTTACGGACATCCCTTCTCCTGGATGGAGAAGCCTGCTGGCTCCCACCTCTCCCTTCCCACCTCTCCTTTCCTGCCCGTCCTCTGCCCTCTCTCGAACCCGGTACTTCATATGGCTCTTCACCCCGTGGTCAGATGATGTGGGTCAAGGGGAGCAAACTCTAGCTTTCTGCTCTGATTTCTTCTTCTTCTCTAATAACTTCCCTCCAGCCGCCTCTGTTTCATGGCAGCTTCCTCCCCACCGACCTCTCACTGCTCTACTTTCTACGGTATGGAGAGTGGTAGAGAAATAGTCTAGATCTTAGCCTCATACTCCCCCTTAATGTAGCCAAATCTAATTTTAGTCATGCTGACACTGGGCGACATCATTGCCACCCAAGTATGGCCTTTCCCTGAACCTTCTGTGGTTATGGACCCTCTCGGTTTGATTAAGAATTCAATTAAAAACATGTACTTTTCCTCCTAGAAAGCCTCAGATACAAATTCCCAAGAGGCCAGGATGAGAATAGCAAAACATTCATCCCACTTAGTGGTGTGGAAGGCTTCAGGTCTGTTCAAAGAATTAAGGTGTAGTCACCGCGAGCCTGATGGAGTATACTGGGGGGAAGGACGTGAGGACGTGAGGACGTGAGGACGTGAGGAGAGCCAGCGTTTGAATAGAGCACTCTGCCGTGAAGAAAATGGGGTTGCAGATGGACAGACTGAAGGGGTGAGGGGAGGTGTGCTTCGTTTTACGAGAGCACACAGGCTGATGGGAAGGGCCAAGTCGAGAGGAAGAAAGTGGTCATCATACCCTGGAGGAAAATCAATACGGAATAATGTGAGTTTCCTGTGAGGGCACTAAGTAGGCTTCTGTGGATAACCACCGTAAGTGACATTGTTTCTGTGTGTGTTTGGGGGCGGGGGAGTAAGTCAGGTTCCATAGATGTGATTTACAAGCCATCCATTCCATCGTGGTCTTCAGTACTTCAGACCTCAAGGGCTGTCGGCGCCGCCCATCATTTCACAAAGTGAAGGGAGAGGAGAAGGATCCGTGGATGCCATGGGCCCGTGGCGTTTCTGGGCTCAGCTGCTACGGTGTGAGACCACTCTGGCTCACCTGTCGGGGCCTCACCTGTGCACTTGAGCAGTGAGCGCAGCTGAGGATACGTTCCTGGTACTGGAGTTTGGGTTGTTCTCACAATAGGAGCATCACTGGGTTTTGCTGTCCAGGCCAGTGGTGCTGATGGTGCTGTAATCCACAAGGCAGGTGTCTCAATAAAGAACCATCTTGCGCAAACCCTGAGCCACCGTGTGCTTCCTTCCTAGTTATGCCCAGGTGTTTTGTTTTTCTTAATTTAACTTATTTTTATTTTATGCTCATTGGTGTTTTGCCTGCATGTATGTCTGTGTGAGGGTGTCAGAAGCCCTGGAACTGGAGTTACAGATAGGTATGAGCTGCCATGTGGGTGCTGGGAATTGAACCTGGGTCCTCTGGAAGAGCAGCCAGTGCTCTTAACCACTGAGCCATCTCTTCAGCCTCCATCCCAGCTTTAAAAGGCACTTTGCTTAGTTGCTGCAGCAAATTGATGCAGCTTTTAAGCCATTAGGAATCTTGAAAACACCAAGGACAACTTGCTTTTCTTGAACAACGCCAAACTCGGGCTGATGATGGACTGTTTAGCTTTTTTGGACTAGGTTTCCAGACATGGTGTACGAACCACAGTTGAAACATTCAAGTTTGACTGATCTCCACTCTTTTCTCTTGTGTTTTAGGTACTGTTGGGATTTTCAGCCCCAGGGTGAGTACTCCTTGACCATAAGTAGTTTTATATTAAGAATGTGTAGATGATTTCATTGTGTCTTCTAAGCCTCTCCACAGAGCAGCACTAGCCATTTCTGAGCAAAATCAGTGGAGTGTTTAATTAACCTTCACCCCACTGCCCCCCCTCCCCGATCTGCTATTTCAGCAACCAGAGGCACCATGCCTTGAATGGCTGCTGGATTATTTTACTGAACCAGAGCAATAATATGCCTTTATTCCTTGAGTTTCGTTCTATGCCAACGGGATCCTGCAATTCAAATAGAGCGGTGGCCAAGACCATAATAAAATCCTTGGGTGGGTTCCAACTTGGCTAATCCTTCATTTGCCCCCAGAAATAAATTCTAGCATTCCATCCTCCATCACAGTGTCCTTCCACACAGACTGTCTGGCAGCAGAGAAATGTCAGAAGTGGAGCCGTGTTGGAATTCCCACCAGAACAGTGCTATCACATTTTAATATGAGCCTCGCTGCAGCCTTGGTGCTTCTAATTGCTTTCCAGTCATTGTTTTTCTGCCTTTTCTTGATGAACCCAGCATCTGGCACAATTCTGAAAAGCACGCCAGACAGCTGTATGCAAAATTAAAAATAAAGCCTGAGATTAGAACACATTTGTAAAAGGTTCAAAGTTGGACTGTTTTTGAAACTTCAAGTCCTCGGAGCGGGTGTGTGCCATGCCGCCCGCCCGTCACGATTCTTGGTGCTCTGGTTGAGGATGGTGGGGGCAGCATCCTGAGAGTTCCTTATCTCAACTTAGGAGACACGGAGATTTTCGCCTTCTCAGAGAACTGCAGAGTTTTGCATCCCACTTATGGAATGCATTATGAATTGTTTGGCACCATGACCTTTTAAAAACCAGTCCATTTCCAGTACCACTTACTGTCTCACTAGCTCTGTGTGCTCTGTCTCACTGGGTCTTAACGCTTCCAGGAACTTAGTGTGGAGTGATGATGGAACTAATTTTTTTTTTAAATTTGTGTGTGTGTGCGCGCGCGCGCGTGCGCACATGTGCACACATGAGAAAGCCAGAGGTTGACCTGGGGTGTCTCCTTAACTGATCTGTTTTATGTATGAGGCAGGGTCTGTTGTACTCCTGCTCCAGCTTTACATGGGTACCCGAGATCTGAACTCTGCTCTTCATATTTCCCCAGCAAACACTTCATCCACCGAGCGTCTCTGGAGCCCAGATGGTATTACTTTGACTGAAATTTTAGTTTCCTACTTCATATTTGTTATAACATATTTTCAGAATACGTAAGACTTTCTTTAAAAACCAATTTTACTTTTTTTTAATTGTTTTTTTGTTTTTTTTTTGGGGGGGGGGTTTGAGACAGGGTCTATGTGGCTCTGACTGGTAACTGAGGTTTCCCCCAGCTTCTGCCTCCCGAGTGCTGGGACTAAAGATGTGTGACACGATATCCATCAAAAGCCAGCTTTAATAAACATAAAAATAATATGTTTTAAAGGACTTTTTTAATTCCCGTAAGCCAAGGTCAGGCTCCTGCGTGATCACGTGACCTGGCATGACTGCATCACGAGCCTAGATGGAGCCATGGAGGATGGCGCATAAAACACAGCAGTTAGCTTTGTGAAATGTGAAACCCACATTCAGAGACCCAGCCTACAGCTGAGGGTTTAACAGACACTCACCCAAAACCACCGGGGGCAGGGCATGGCGGCTGAATGTCAGACATGAACAGACCTTGGGAGCAGGACTGATTTCCTAAGGAGAAGTAAAGTGTGAGTGTCAGAACCACGGTCTAGAAATGTGCTGAGAAGAGCAAATCCTTCTGGAGCTCGGCATAGGAGAGGCTCGGGAACTGAACACGGGGCACATCTTACAGATTCTTAGAATGGTGGTACTTCCGTCACACCCAACACACAAAGATGATGGTGGGAAAAATGTATAGCATGACCTTTGCTCGTCAGGAAGTACACAGAGGAATGTCCAACCAGAGAGCCCCATAGTCCCGCTCCTGCTACAGACATGGTGGGAGAGAGGGACATCTTGTCGTTTGATTAGTTATTTAACTGCCTGTGTTTCAGAAGCTGGTGTGGTGGGTGGGTATAGGAGCCCATAGAGGCTCTCCAGTGAGACCTTACTCAGGGTCAGAGAATCTGAGCTTGCTTTACCCAGCAGGGCTGCATAAGGAGATGATCTGGCCATAGGCATGTTTACCAGGTGTTTGGAAGGGTCTGCACTCGGCTGCATGGTGTGTTTTGATCTTGCAAGGGGGAGATCTTTTGCCTCTCCCCTTGACATATTACAAAAAGCCCTTTTGAATAAACCTAGGAACTGAGTATTGACCCAGGGCCCACCTGAAGTTATCCTGTGTCTCTTTCTTGTTGTCTCTTTCTATCTTTCTCTCTAATATTTCCTCATTCCTCTCTCCTCCACCCAAGAACCCTTTGAAAGGTGGGAGTAGGTCAGAGCTGGTCTCCCATGGATTCCCACAGGTGGGAACAACTGGTCTACCCATGGTACTACCGGGACAGCATGAAAAGAACAGGCATGTGCAAGAAGCTGGCAGAAGCTGTTTGCTTTTGTTTTTGAGACAGGGTCTTGCCATGTAGGCCAGGCTTGGCTCAAGCTTTATTGAGATATCATTCACATAGCATAAAATTTATCCTTTTAAAGTGCACAGGTTAGCAGTTTTTAGTATAGCCCCTGAACTGTGTGATCACTGATACCCATTTCAGAACATGCCCATCACTCTCTTAAGGGATCTTGTACCCATCTCAGAGCCCATCAACTTCATCACTGTGTGTGACTGTCTCGTTGCAAGACTGTTGAAGGTCAGTGAGTGTAAGCACACTACTAGACTAGGAAACACAGGGCAGGGCAGTGTGTTTATGCTAAAAAACACCAATTCTTCCCATACACTTTCACCCTCACACTATTAGTTCACTGTCACCTTCCTCAATGATTCATGTGTGTGTGACAAATTTTCTCCTGGGGAGACACTACACACATATCTACTCACCCCAAATAGGGAGCCCACATTGACAGACCAAAGTATGGATACTATCAAAGTCCAACTTGGTGAAAAATGAGTTTTATTGGGCTACTTCCAGGAGCAGAAATGACTCAAACACAGCTCCATCACCAAAGCCCACCCCAGCATGGACGACAGCTCACAAAAGCTGAGAATCTGGAGCACACTGCACAGCCTGCAGGCAGCTCAAGAAGTTGGAGAGTGTCCTGTCTGGGTGCCTCAGTTGGTCTAAACCTCTCCCAGGCAGCTCAGCTAGGCTGAGTGTTCAAATCCCACCCTGGCTTGTCTGAGATTCTTGTTAGCAGCTTGGCTTGTTTCTTCTGGTGGGGAGGGGCCTAGTGAATCTGGTCAGTTTCAGGGAGTTCCTAAAGCTGTTTTGAGTAGCTTAAGGAACTTCCCTGCAGGATGCAATGTTTCAGCCTGGGAGAAACTGTTTCTTACTCAACATCATCTCAGAAAAAATAATCCTAAGAATTATCAGAGGAAACATAAATGGAACAGTTCCTCTTTTGTTGTTTTGTTTTTGTCTTTTGAGACAGAATTTCTCTGTATAACAGTCCTGGCTGTCCTAGAACTTGTTCTGTAGGCCAAGCTGACTTCAAACTCACAGAAATCTGTCTGCCTCTGTCTCCTGAATGCTGGGATTAAAGGCGCATACCACTAAGCCCAGCCATTTCCTTTTTTTTGTACTTAAAGGTTTAAAAAAAAAATCTATCCATCCATCAATCCATCCATCTAATCTATCTATCTATCTATCTATCTATCTATCTATCTATCTATCTATCTATCATGTGTGTATACATACACATGTGTGAGTGCCCATGGAGGCCAGAAAGGGTGTCAGATACCCTAGTTATGAGCAGTTGTGAGCCTTCTAAGTTAGTTGCTGCAAACTGAACTCAGGTCCTCTTAGAAACAGCAAGCACCGTTAACCACGGAGCCATCTCTCCAGCCTCTCTAGCACATTTTGATAAGAACCCAAGTCTAGTCAGTAAATTTTTTTAAAAAATCATATTTCACAATGAGAATTCTATATTCATGTCAAAGTAAACTGATTTTTTAAAAAACATAGGTTGACAAAAACAAATAATACAAAGTATAAAAAGAAAATGCAATTATAAAGCCACATTTGAAAAAGCCCAGCACACTAGCTCATGCCTGGACTCCCAGGACTCAGGAGGCAGAAGCAGGAGAATTGCCTCAAATTCAAGGCCAGCTTGGTCTATCTCAGGAATTCAAGGTCAGTCAGGGTTGCATAGTGTGTCCCTGTCTCAGAAGACCAAGACCAGACCAGCACTAACAAAAGTGAAGTGACATGACTATTACGCCTTTAAAAGACCTAAGTGGTTTGTCAACGAATGTGTGAGTTTTACCTTCATCCAAGTCAGACAAAGTGTAAAGAGTGGTATCTCTGAGAGAATTAGGAATTTGTCCGTGGACTATTTTTATATTATTTTGAAATTACTTTTAGGAGCTGCAAAGATGACTGAGTGGTTAAGAGCACTGGCCGCTTTTCCAAAGCCTGGCATTTGATCCCCAGCACCCACACGCTTCCTCAAAGCCATCTGTAATTCTAGTCCAGGGGAAACTACACCCTCTTCTGGCCTCTGCTTACTTCAGGCCATATACATATGTATGGGATACACAGACATACATGCAGGTAAACACCCATACCATACAATAAAATAAAATAGTATTTTCAAAAAGTATTTTTTAAAAAGGTTTATTTATGTATTATCATGTGTGTGTGTGTATAAATGTGGGCATGCATGTGCCACAGCACATAGGTGAAGGCCAGAGAATAACTCTTTCCACTTTTATAGTGTGTGTGTGTGTGTGTGTGTGTGTGTGTGTGTGTGTGTGTGCGCGCGCGCGCGTGCGTGAAACTCACGTCTTTGCCCAGCAGAGCACCTTTACCCACGGAGCTTTCTTGCCAGCTCTCATGTGCTGCTGCTTTTGCACAGGTTTAAAATTCTTGGACTGGGATGTAGAGCACTTGGCTGGTGTGGCTGGGGCTCTGGGTTCAATCCCCAGAACTGCCGAAAAGAATCCTGTCGAGGTTTACTTTATGTCTGTCATGAGGCCCGGCAGATTATTGCATAAGTTCATGTGGCTAGATGCGAAAACACACAAGCAACGAACTGCTTTGTGTGTTTTATTCCAAGTTCATGTTTTAAACGGGGAAGAACATGAGTTTGAAGCGATTAGAATTGGAGTCCCAGCTCTTCCTGAAAGCTCCGTGAGACCTGACCAGTGTTTTACCCTCTTGGAGCATCCGTTTCCTCTTCTCTCCAGCTTCATTATTATCGATGTCACAGTCCTTATGAGTTCTAACCACGTGATAACTCAAAAACAGTGCTTGCCATGTGGTAGCAAGTGGGACTCTAAAGGGGACAACAGGTATTTTTGTATCTCAAAGTAGAGGTGAGCACGAAAATGCATGTGTGGAGCTTTGAGAATAAGTATTTCTTATCTTTCCATAAAACTCCTCTGCTCCAGCTGACCCTTGCCTGGGACCCTCTAAGCCACATGTCTGCATCTCTGAGGTACACATTCACAGGCAGCGCCAACACAGCTCTTCCTGGTAAGCTTACTGGCGGGCTTGTTGCTCACACAGCGTCGGAGACATGTTGGATGAGAACATGCATGCCGCTTCACCTCTCATCCCTGACCACCACATACTTGAAACATGTAGTTGTGACAGCTACAAGAGGCAGAACATGAAAGCGGCGAGGAAACATCATCTTTACATGAAGAGGGCGGCAGTAGGATTACCTTTGAAGTCCCTGAGAAGTGTTTTTGAATTAATGGAGTGCACAGTGATTTTCCTAAGTTCTATTTATGAAAATGCCCTTTGCCTTCCTGCCAAGAGGCTTTAGCACAGCCCCAAGAAGGATTTATACAAAGAAACACAATCCAAATTTATGATGTGTTTGCAAATGTAAGAAAAAGTCTGAATTTACAATATTTGTAATTTATTGTTAAGTGTCTTTCTACCACTCTCCCTGGAATGCTGCTATTTTATAAACATGAGCATTGGTTACAAATGTAGACCATCCCAACCTAATGCTACTTTTTAAAGGGGGCTCAATCAGCGTGTTTCCCAAGGGGATTAATAAGGGAAATGTCCACAGGACTAACGCTCCCACCATTGGCTTTGGCCAACCTTTTTAGTGTCAAGAGTCTTGACAGGAAGTTCTGTGCTTTGGCTTCTTTCAGGCATTTCCACCCTTTCCATACTTGCTGCATTTTTTTTACACATTGATCTATAGGAAGTGGATGTACACATAAAGTTCGGGATTGCTTTTAATACCTTTGCAAATATGTCCCCCTGTTTTTCATCTACTGGCTCCGTTTCTGAGTGGAATCGCACACTTTAAAATCAGTGTACTAAGTGTTTGGTGACTGACTTACTGTCCTTGAGCATCAGGTATACTTCTGTATGTGGACACAACAGAGTGCGTGCCTGGAGCCTCCAGAGGCCAAAAGAAGACATCAGATCCCCGTATGCAACTAGAGTTAAAGACTATAATAAGCAGCCATGTGGGAATTGAACCCAGGTCCTCTGGAAGAGCATCCAGTGCTCTTAACTGCTGAGCCATCTCTCCAGCCCCATCTTTTTTTTTTTTTTTTTTTTTTTTTTTTTTTTTGGTTTTTCGAGACAGGGTTTCTCTGTGTAGCTTTGCGCCTTTCCTGGAACTCACTTGGTAGCCCAGGCTGGCCTCAAACTCACAAAGATCTGCTGCCTCTGCCTCCTGAGTGCTGGGATTAAAGGCGTGTGCCACCACCGCCCGGCTTTTTTTTTTTTTTTTTTTTTTTTTTTTTTTTTTTTTTTTTTTCTTTTTGAAGTCGATATTTTCCAAGATGTTTATTTCCTCCTAAATGTGTATTCTGGAGTAGATAATATTGAGGCACAAAACAACAACAAAATCCAGCTTGGTGCTGGAAAGATGGCTCAGTCATTAAGAGTACAGGGATGCCCTTCCAGAGGACCAGACTTTGGTTCCCAGTGCACCTGCCTGTCAGGAGGCTCACAGCCAGGGTGGCCGCAGAGTCACTAACAGAGGAAAAGGACCTCTACGCTATGGGCAAGGTGATTTGTATGGTGTGTCAAATCAAACTTGCAGTCACTGCTGACTCTACTGAGGTCAAGAGAGGGAAAGCAGTCCTGTGAACCCTCTTTACCTTTATCAGCCAATCTGAATGGAATACACACTTGCTGCTTGAAGAGGTTACTGATCGTAATTCATCTCTAAAGGATGTTTTCCAGACAGATAGAGTGTTCCCACCGCAGTCCCAGGGCAAGAAGACTGAGGCAGGAGAAGAAATGATCTAAGCCAGCCTGGACTGTATAATGGGGTTATGTCTCAATCAATCATCAATCAATCAATCAATCATATCTTCCTAAACTTAAATGTTTTAAATTATGCTTTTATTTGCCCTCTCTCTCCCTCCCTCCTAACCCCTCTCTGTGTGAGTGTGTGTGTGTGTGTGTATATGTGTGTGTGTGTGTGTGTGTGTGTGTGTGTGTGTGTTCATGGAGAGGTCAAAGGACAACTTGTGTGAGTCAGTTCTTCCCTTCCAATGTGTGGATCCCAGGGATCAAATTCACATTATCAAGCTTGGTGGCAAATGTCTTTACCCAGTCCATTAAAAAAGATTTAATTATTATTTTTTTAAACAATTTATCTTTATTTTATGTGCATTGGTGTATGCATGTATGTCTGTGTGAGAGTGGAGAGTGTCAGATCTTAGAGTTACAGACAGTTGTTAGCTGCCATGTGGGTGCTGGGAATTGAACCCAGGTCCTCTGGTAGAGCAGTTGGTGCTCTTAACCACTGAGCCATCACTCCAGCCCCTTAATTATTTTTTTAATGTAGAAGATAAGTGGAGTTTATTATGAAGTAAAGTAGACACATTCATGGAGTGAGAATGGGCAATGGTCAGAGAGACTGTTGTTCAAACCTAGCTTTTTACTTAGGCTTTATATTATCATCATTAGCAGTAGTAATAGAATTCCTCTCATTTTTGAAATTATATTATAATATAATCTTCTTTCCTTCTCCTCCCTCCAAACCCTCCCATCTACCCCTTTGCTCTTTTTCAAATTCATGTCCTCTTTTTTCATTAATTGTTGTTGTATGCATACATGTACATGCATATATATTCCTAAATAGAACCTTCTCAATCTTATCACGTTACTCATACATATGTTTTCAGAGCTGACCATTTGGTACTGCATAACCAACTGCTGTGCTCTTCCCTTGAAGAACACCCTTTCTCCCACTCTCAGCCTCCCTTAGTTGCCTGTGGTTCTTTGTGTGGGCTTGAGGCCTTACATTAGTTTCTAAAGTCTCTAGAATAGATGGGCTCCTATGCGGTGCTTTCCTGTCTAGGTGACTGGCAGCCCATTTGGATTAACTCTTAAGGGAGAGAACAATGGAGTATCATTTTCTTTACCAGAAATCTGTCTGCATAATAACCAAGTGATGCATCTTACCCTTAAGATTTATATGCTTTGCCTGTGTTAATGATGCTGCAATAAAAAGGGGAAAAATGGGGAGACATTCCATATGAAACTTCCGGTTCAAGAGACTGAACATTGAATGGATGATGATGTCAGTGAGAGTCTTGGGTTGTTAAAGACACACATGGATGCTGTGGCATGCGTAGACAGGGATCTCTGTTCGATCTTGGCAGGGGGGGCATGGGAGGCAGGATCTTGTCACTTTTCCGTTACAGCCTTGATGGTTCCTGGAGGTCTGCGGTACTCACAGAGCTAACTCACCTCTTCATGGTACGTCAAACGCTGCTTTACATTTTCAGACCTGCGAATCTTACAATCCACCCTTTACTGTGCATTGGTCTATCTCTATCCCTCGGGCTGTCAGAATACTTTCCATAGATCAAGCAGTAGCCTATTGAAAATAGTGTCTCATTCTTTATTTTTAAAGCGAATGATTTATTATTTATATACGTGTGTATAAGCCTGCATGCATATCTGTGTACCAGGGGCATGCAGGAGCCGCAGAGACTGGAGTTACAGGAAGTTGTAAGCCACCATGTGGGTGCTGGGAACCAGACTCAGTTCCCCTGCAGGAGAGGCAAGCTGCATCTCTCCAGAGATCTCATTCTTCTTTAACAAAAGACTGGAAGTCAAAGGCCTGGTAGCTTCAAGCGCTTTCACTAAGTCATGGAGACTAATAGACCCTAGAATGAACTGGGATTATTAATGGGCGCTAAGACCCTGCTGTAGTTAGTTTAGAAGGAAGAAAAGGGGATGATGGGAAAACACAGTGAGGTGAGCTAACAGTAACAAAATTACTATGTTCGTGTGGATTTCTATGTTTTCAAAGAATTTTCCTACAATGGTGCTTAAAGCATGATGATACCAGAAAGGGAAATGCCAGGTCCGAGCTACACTTAGGTCTGCACCATTTGAACTCATTTTCTGTGATGCAGGGTCAAAACACTCAGAATTCACCATAAAAAAAAATTAACAGATCGATCTGACTAAGCTTGGAGAGTTAAAAGCTGGTGAATGAAACCCTTGCTAAAAATGATATTTCGAAAGTCATCCCAGCAATACTATGACAATAAATTTGAACTGTGAATGAGACCACTTCCTTCCTGGTCATGTGTGGCTTTGTCAGTTCCCAGCTCCACATGGAGTGGAATTGCTATTACCACTAATAACAACAATTTGTATTTTGGTTGATACTGTAAACTCAAGTTGCTGGCTGCCATTCCTTTGACTGTTTTGCCTTTGGATAATGATCACGTGATCATGGTTGATAAAGCATGAGACCTTGGAGCAGGTGGACTAGGGCTTAGCAGTCAGGGTGGGTGGGGTCGGAGCCTGACTCTGCCACTTCTGGTCACTTCTGTGGCTTTGGGTCAGTTGTTACGTTGCTTCATTTCAACACTACAGTGTCTCCATCAGCATCTTTGGGATGGTAACATGTCCTCCGGTTATACTGAGGATTTCCTGAGATAGTAAACGAAGAGCCTTGACCCACAGCCTGTACCCAGGAAGAATCCAGCAAGCTAGTCTACTTAGTATTGTAGCTGACTGTCTCCAGCAAATCAAACCATACCGAAATGAAGTTGGAGAGCTTTACAGTGAGAGAGGAGGGCAGAGAGTGGCGTGGTCCAAAGGAAGCAGAACCACAGACCAATAATTCTAGGTTATGGTTGCCGGGCTGCTGCTGATCAATGCATTTGTCTTGCAGCATATTTATCTGCGTACCATCAGATGCAGCTTCACACATTTTTGAATTCTGTCAAGATCTCATTACTATTGAAAATATTCCAACTCAGCAGGTTCCATTTTGGTCCCAGCGAGGCTAACAGTGGTAGATGGAATGTGTTAGTGTAAAGCTGGCATCGTTGGTGACAGGCTGCAAAAGACAGTTTGCTCTCTGAAGTGTGTGTTGTCACATATGAAATTGTCTCGTTGGAGCTGTGGCTACCAGCCCTCCAGTTGGCTAATGTCTAGCAGTTGTACCTTTATGCAAAACATAAGCAGGGTTAAAGATCTCAGTATTTTCCAGGAGTGATGGGGGAAGAAGCAGAAGAATACCGTGGTGTGTGTGTCTGTCTGTCTCTGTGCCTCTCAGTGTCTGTCTGTGTCTCTGCCTCATCTCCCCCTCCACCCCCCACTTCTTCCTTTCCTTTTTTCCGCGAGCTGGGATGATGCTACACGCTGCAGCTCACCCTACTGGCTAAAATGAGAAACGGCACCACAAAGGACCGTTTTCGTAGAAAGCGGGGGAGGGGCCTGCTGAGGAAGTGCGTCTTAGGCAGCAGGGCTTCCATGGGCCTTTGCCTCTCCAGTTTCCTGCAGCCTGATGTGGTTCATTTGAGACTATTATTAAGCTGTGCTGTCCTTGGGTCCCTGGAGTCACAGGTGTTTTGAGTGACTGTTCTTCGGGGTCCCTTCGCTTCTGTTTCCTATTATTTATACTGCAGCTCCAACAATGCTATTCTTAGCCTGGTCACGGAATTAGAAAGCAGTGTCCTTAAGAGAGAGAGGACTTAGGTTCAGAACTTAAGCTCCAATTGCCTGTCCATTGAAGACCTAGTTGGAGCAACTTTTAAAAAGGATGACAAATGGAAACTTTCTTCACCTGGCCTCTCATTCATTCTGCAGATTTAATGATGTTTGGTACTATTATACTCACTGCCATGACCTTGGAGGTGGGAGGGGGCGGCGGGGGGATATTTACACATTGAGTTATGGGTAGATGGAGGAAGAAGAGCAAGAAGTCAGACTGTATGGAACAGAGAAGAATTTGAGACCTTCACTGTACGTGGATTAATCGTAAGAACTAACCACCCAAGTCCAAATGGATATTTAGAAGCCAGTGAAGCCTCTCAGATGTTCTGTGGGAAACACCATACATTTTCTAATGCACGAGTTTGTGCAAAATGGTGTGTAATTTATAACGCAAGTATTGATAGACCCCTCCCCCTCCCCTGCAGCTGTGGTATCATAGATGTGCTTAGTAATATATTCACATGTGAGCAACATTTCACATATCTGGTCACATCTGTGTCCAACATTTTTCTTTAGATGCAGTGACTTAGGTGAATGGTCATAATCAGGAGTGATAAGCTGCCATTTTGATGATCCTACCGCAGTTCAGCTTTGGGAACTGTATTAGTGCTAAATTGGTCTGTGAAGAGCCGGCCATATTAATGCTGCCAAGCATGAAAACTAACTGGATTTGGATCAGGAAACTTTATTTATAGCATTTTAGTGAGGATTTATTAGTTTAAAGAGGGAGCCACATGCCTCGTGGGTTCTTAAATATTGAATGGAGTAGGAAGTCCTGTGTTCTCTTCTAATGTCAATAGCAGTAACAGAAAAAAACATTACAATTTCACATTAGCTTCTATTTCTGTATATTATCCAAAAAAAAAAAAAAAAAAAGTAACAAAGTCATAGAACAAGACCAGGAAGTTTCTAAGCATACAGCACACACAGTTGCTTCCAGTTGACAATGGATTTTATAACAACACACTCACAATTAACTAGAAGAGAAATAGTCGGTGGTGACATCTACCGACACAAGGAAACAAATGAGTCTTCACATATTGAACAGAAAACGTGCATTTATGTTTCCTATGTTATTTCTTCTTACACTTCATTGCATTAAAAAAAAAATGTCCAACTTGCTTTCTGTCTCTTTTCATCTCTTTGGTAAAATTGTCACCATGCTCTGTCTTTGTCCCTAAATAGTAGACTGTCCAGAATTACAAGGGGAACATCATGGTTCGTTTCTCTCCTTATCTATTTGGAACTGAATTAGTAAATGAAAGTTTTTAGCAGTTTAATTCACTTCTCCATAAAGTTTATGGAGAGGCAACAGCTGCAAAAACCAACTTTTAGTGGCCAAGCTACTGTTTCCGAATTAAGGGGGAAGCTCATTAGCTGGTGGCGAAAACACAGAGACTAAAAACAAAGAACACAGAATCCCTGACAAATAATTGCCTTACACCGGACACTAAGCTCTTTTATCTTTCTGCTCCAACCCCAGAAATTCCCAACTTATCACTCTGAAGTATGAATGAAATTGGGTTTGACTCTCGGAAAAGAATAATAGAGAAATCACCTCGGCGATGGGCCCCTCAGCGCAGTGCGCAGTGCGCAGTGGAGAGCCCGCCATTGAATATACTAAGGAGCATAGAGAGTGCCCAATTCTTATGACACTTAAGATCGAGGAACAAATTACCAGCTAATAGCAGGTGAACTCCTGATAGAGTTCCCCTAGATCTTGTTTAGAAATACAAAGAAAGGGACTGGAGCCAGTGGATGTGATTAATGGAGATATAGTGTGTTAGAATGTATATCTGTAGAGAAATATATTGATTCTGAGTGAGTTGCAGTGGGAAGTGTGTCTCCAGTGGCAGAAGGCCTTGCTTGGGAGAAAGCCGCTCTAAGCAGATGGAGTTCAAAACCCTAATTGTTCAGTTGCTGAGTGGAAATGTCTGTCACTGTAGCTTGTGATCATTTATGTCTGATCCCACTGGACTCTAGTTGTGGCCACTTGGAACAGGGACTGTGAGAGCTGCGGATGAATCCAGAGAACATGTGTGGCTTGCTTTAAGGAAAAAAACTATACCTTTTAAAGTCAGCTGACCCAGAATGACCATGGAAATTGTCAGTTCTTCTATAAAACTTTCCACCCATGCATCTCAACTAGTTGTAATCATTTTAACGACACAGGAGCATCTATTTACGTAGTGTGATAGGCTAGATTCAATGTGAGCCCAGGGGAGGTGGGCCACTGGATAGGACCGTAAAAAACACTTATGACATCTTCACCATTGGGAACTAATTGCACTTAAGTGTAAGGCATGTTTTTCCACCACAGCCATCTGTAGAGCCGACCTAGACTCCATTGGAAGCGTTGCATTATAATCCTTCCTTGCTGCTTGTGGAGAAGGGGGGGGGCACAGGGGCACCGAGCACAGTGGAGTTGAAATTCACCTTGTGCAACTCTTCAGACGCCACCGGAATCCCGTGGAAGGGACTTTACTTCTGAGGTGACTAAATCCAGTCGACTCTAGGCAGGTGTTTGGGGTGAAATTTTTAGACAAGGGAGCTGTGAATGCAACCTGCATGCTGGACTAGATCTTGGAACAGAAATAAAGGCATTAGTGGAAAATTCTATGAAGTATAAATTAAGCCTGAATGCGCCGGGATTAATTCGTTGGTTTGGCAGATCGAGTTCACTCATGGAAGAAGCCGACATTGGGGAAAGCTGGATGAAGGCTGTCTACAAGCGCTGTGCCAACTTCACAGCACACGTGAAACTTATTTCAAGGATGGGCAGTGGTGTCCCAGAATTTGGGAAGCAGAGGCAGGAGGATCTCTATGAGTTCGAGGCCAACCTGGTCTACACAAGCAAGTTCCAGGACAGCCAGGACTATATAGAGAGATTGTCTCAAAAACAAGAACAAAAAACAAAAAAACAGTTTATTTTAAAATTAAATTTTTTTTTTAAAAATACAAAAACAAAAATTCCCTCTGATCACCACATATATTTTTTAGATGTTAGACTCGAGAGGAGTGGGTTCTCCCTCTCGGTAGTACTTCCACCAGGTATATGAAGCAAGCAGAAAGCTAAATCTAGAATGATGGTTGACCAGCGAAGTTCAGCATGTCCCAGAAGTGTTCAGTTTTGCTTGGAACACATAGTACTTTCTTTTTTCTGATTTGCCTCCAAAATGAACATTCCTTTTATCTTTGCAGCTCACGCTCGGGTTTCGAGCCCGGCAATTCCTCTGCGTCCTCATTGATAATGTCATTTCAGAGGCTCTGCCATGGCGTAAAATTTGAGTGTTTTAACCCTCTGTCCAGTGTCTGAGACTTTTATTGGATAGCAAACACACAGGGACGCTTTTATGCTCAAAGCATGTTTCTTCTGGCTTTAGCTGCTCACTGTTGCATCAGGTAAAAGAATTTTTTTCTACAATAAACGCTACAGTTTATTTTAAAGTCCTGTGCCTGCAAGTGTTCCGGCAGTCTTGGGCATCTACCTACCACCGGGCATTTGAAGACAAGTCTGGTTTGTGGAAAGAGAAGACCACAGCCATTGCCTGGTCCCCGTCCCCCCCCCCCCTTTATCATTTTATATCCTCCCTATCCTTGTAGTTTAATTTTAGGAAATAAACTTTAAAGTGAGGCAATACAGATTCTATGCAGGTTGTTCGGTTTCACTGCTCCCTGGTTGAAATTCTGGGCCAAAAACACTACAGTGTTTACTGAGATTAGCACTGGTGATTTCCTTTGGAAATTAGTATCTGAGATAATATTAAATTCAGTTGAAAAATCCCGTTTTCATGTTTGTGAAATGAACCAAGCAGCTGTCGGTGTGCTTTTTATCAGCAGTCTGTACCTCTGTTTGGGGGATTTTTAAGGAAAGCAATTTACAATGCTTTCATTTTCTTCCGGTTTCTGAGTGAGCTAACATCTTCCGCCTGAACCTTTTAAAGCATCGTAATAGCATTGGCCACTTCTACAAAATACAATTCAACATAGGCCGAAAACACCCAAAAGGGATTAGCAATGTTTTAATTGCATAATTCAGTATTGTATATACATTACCTTTTATCAACGTCATTTGCAGAACAAATATTACCTTCCTCCGGCTTTTAGAATTCCTGAGAGGTTGGTTGCGGGCTGTAAACTAGAATTACAAGAGAGAACTTTATTAAGGTTGCAAAACAAGTAGTGATTTAAATAGGCATAGAATCCAGCAGTCTGGGTTCTCTCTGTTTACTGCTCTTATTTTTCAGGGAGAGAGAGAGAATATTGACCTTGCTACATTATATTATGTGGAGAAGATTAGCCTTTGTGTCTTTCTTTCTGTTTCATTTAGAAACGGAAGGAGAAAGAGGCCTTTGGGGCAAAGGTTGTAATTCATGGAGATGTAGAATATATGAAAACAAATTTATACAGCTACGTTTTCATTTTAAATGTGACAGAGAAATTGCTCTTTTGTGGCGAAAGGTCTTCCACTCCATGCTACCAGTTGCTTAGTGCTAGAGAGAGGTGGTAGAGGGGAAATTTGTGCACACAGGTAAGTTGGTTCTTGAAGTTATTTCTCTGGTTCTCATGTGCTAAGGGGTTCGGATATGCACATCAGGTAAGAGATGCATCCATTTTACAAGTGCCAGAAGACACCTGTAAATACGCGCATCAAAATGTCCACGGGATGACCTGATTTTCTTTCTCAACCCCCAGGAGGAGACCTTGGCCAGGACAGCTCTGATGACAATCTGAGTGGGACTCACGGCCCAGCCCTCCCAGCAGATGCATCCTTTTGGTCCGATTATCAGGATGAGGGTGAGTCACCTCTCTGGGCCTTGTTATGGTTCCCCTGGCCCTCTTCGCCTGCTGTTACTTTGCATCCAGCCATGGTTTTCCGTGTTGGTGATCACTGGTTTGCAAAGAGCAACTACTTGGTTTGTTTCAGTGCTGGTCCTCTTGGGTAACCCAACCTCCCAAACTGAATGTATTTAGGGCAACGCTAACTCCATGTTGGAGCAGGAAGACACCATTATTGATCTCTTTCTAAGAACAGTAGCTCACAAGCTGTGAGGGCATTTTAAGATTACAGGGCCCACCGAGGTTTTCCATCCTTCTGGTCTCTTGGCTTCACTGAGGTGCATAAGAGTTGGAATTTGCACTCACAGACAATTGGGTTATTAATTTATTGAGAGATATTTGAGACCTTTGAGCCTATTATACCAAATTATTTCACCCGTGCTCACACACCTCTGCTTCAAGGAAAAGGCACGTGAACTCAGTGCACATTTCCCTGAAGCGTCCATTTTATTTGAATTTTTGTAAATAGGAGGAGCTAAAGAATTTCACTGTTAAGACATTTTAAAAATATGTAATGGTAGGTAACACGCAATGCAAAAATATCCATGAATTTTTAGATCTATTAGTGTAGAGATTGCGGCCTGGTGGCTGCCAGCTTCCGGTGCAGGCTTAGATTTCCCAAGGGTGGGAGTTTGCTGTGTTCTCCTGGCATCTGGCCACAGGAGCAGAAGGTTGGATCATCTCGATGTGCACCGTGTCCTTATCAAACCCTCTCATGCCTTTCCAGTGGGAGGAAAGGGTGAAGATGTTCCTGAACCAAATAGTAAATTGGATGCTTATTATTCTTAGGGGCTGGGAAGAAAGTTGGTGAATTATTCCGTTTCTCTATGAATCTGGTCTTCTGTTTCTTTTTCCTCTAAATTTCAGGAATGTACAGTCCCTATTTTCCTCTCTCTTTACCTATTCATCATTTGCTCTTTCATGTAGCCTTTTTGATGAGTCTTATTTTTCTCTTTCATTGAATTGATGACTTCCGCCTCAGAGTGACAGATCGAATTGCCTAGGAATATTTTTATCTTGCTTGGGCTTCATATGCTAGCTTCGTATGCTAGCAAAGGGGGTGATACCCGTGTGTTCAAAGTTGGTAAGATCCACACTGGAGCAGGGATTGTACTAAAAACTCTGTTTGGGCTGAACGCTTAATAATTACCTTGGTAGCTGATTAATAATTGCAGAAAATTAACAGTGCAAAACATGAAGAAACTAACACTTCATTTGGTTTTGATTAATCTAATGCTTGACAGAATCAGAACAATGGTGCCTCATTAATTCATAGGTCACTTATTTGGTATTTCCAGCTTTCCAAAATACAGCTGAGAACTCAATAAGTAAGCCAGAGAGACCTCAAAGGAGAAATCAGTGCCAATGACTTCTGAGCTAACACTTAGGTTTCTTATTCTTGGGAGTGGCCCTGAGGCCCTCACTGGGGAAAACCCTTATCCTTACAAATTTGTATTACAGTGTTTTGGTTTCTCGGGCCTCCATAAAGCTTTGTGTTAGAAGGGGAACCTTGAGCTGAGTATGGTAGCACACACGTGTTGGGAGGATGAGGCAGGAGAATCTTGAGTTCTAGGCCAGCCTGGGCTATAGCAAGATTCTGTTTCAGAAAAACAAAAAATGAGGAGGAAGAGGTTGGAGAAGGAAGAGGAGAAGGAGGGAAAAGATATGAGGAGAAAGGAGAAGGGGAGGAAGAGTAAGAGGGGAGGAGGAAGAGGAGGAGGAAGAGACTTGAAAAGGCATTGACTAGAATGGACATTAAGGTAAGAATCAGAAGCTAACTTGAACTATGAAAAATAGAACCCAGAGGTTGATGGGGCAGCTCAGTGGTAGACGACTTACCTAACATATATGCAAGGCCCTGGTTTTGATCCTTAAGACAGCAAAACAAACATACAAAAGAGAACTCCAAAAAATAAATATAATAATAGACAAAAATACATAAGATCTTTAAGTAAAATTAGTACAGAAATTTATAAAACAAAACCACAGCAATCTGGGACTTACTTGTATCCTAGAGAGAGGGATCACTCATATTCTCTCCCTGGATAAATCAAAATGCTTAAAGCTGACATTTACTGAGCATTTCCTGTGTGTCTTGAATTTACATTCTAAGCATCTTGGACATACTATTTAACCCTCACAGAAGCCCCGAGCGTGCGTACGTGTTAGCATTACCCTCATTTTACAGGCTTACCCGATCACACCGCTGCTGTGTGTTAGGGCCATGGTTTGAACCTGTGCGCGTTGGTTCTAGACACTCTTTTACTAACCCACCCTACTGTTGTTACTCCTGCCCTATCGAAGACACCCCCAAGGGTGGATCTACTCCCAGATACTTGGCTCAGATTATATAAGCAGTACACTTAACACTTAAAATGCTTTCTTTGGGAACTGGGGGCCATGGCTCCCTTGGGAAAGTACGTGGTGCATAAGCCTGCAGACCTGAGTGGAGACATCCAGCACCTACATCAGGGTGCAGTCTACCTGTGATCCCTGTGGTTGGGGGTAGAGCCAGGAAGATCCCCGGGGCTTTCTGACATCTGGTCTTGCCAAATCAGTGTGACCTCCGGGTTCACCGAGGGACCCCGGCTCAAAAAATAAGGCAAAGGATCGACTGAGAAAAGAGCTCACTGTCAACCTCTGGCCTTCACATGCATGTGCATGCAGCTGATACATGCAAGTGGTTGCCTGTGTGCACATGTGTATACACACAAACACATACACACTACATAGACACAAATATTTTTGTTAAAGAAGTTGGATTTCACAGGTGTGTTAGTGGATCTTGGAGCATAGTTCATGGCGGAGCCCTTGCTTAGGTAGCATGGGTGAGACCATGGCTGGATTCCCAGCACTGGAAACAAATCGTGTTGAAGGAAGTATACTAATACGTGGAAAATTCTGTTCCATAAACACTTTCAAAACGAGAGCCTGGAGAGATGGCTCAGCAGTTAAGAGTACTTGCTGCTCATCCTGAGAACCCAAGTTTGGTTCTCAGCATCCATGTCGAGTGATGAACAACCACCTGCAATTCCAGCTCCAGGGGATGTGATGCTCACCTCTGCCTCCCCAGGGATCCCCACACACATGGTATACACTCACACACATAGACAGTGCTACAAATAAAATTCAATATTAAAAAGGGAGTTTCGCAAAAGGGCAGTTAATTATATTAGCAGTATTAAATTCTTACTTCCAAGGTTTTTTGTCTTCCTTGTCTGTACATGAAAGGTAGAGAATCCCCACAGGACTCAGTTGATGGTAGAGATGGGGATAGATGGGTGAACGTGTGTTAGAGACTTGAGTATAGCATGACACCATGTTTGAGTGTCTGCAAAGCCTTGAATCAAGAACAGAACAAGCGCTCTGATGTGTAGCAGGTGAGACAGATGCTGCCCTCTCCTGAGACTTAAAGATGTATAAGTTTCCTGTGAAATTAGAGAGAGGGCTATAGGAAGGTTAGAACTTGGGGTAAACTCTGATGCTCTAATTGGGTTGAGCGTTATAGGGGCCACTAATACTTTGTGCCACCTATTTAACAATACTTACTTAGAGACTCTAAGGCACCATGTGAAGGTCAGCAAGATGAGCAGTGCAAAGACAGAAGGTTCCTTTCCTCACGCCGCCGTCGCCCTGGGAGACGCCCACACTCTTGCTAAAACAAAGCAGCAGGCGAGCAGGTGCCAAGCCAGTGACTCCGTTTGCTGGCAGGATCACCACAGCGATGCTTTGGGGAGGAAATAGGTTTAACCTGCTCTGTGGTGATGGTTATTTTAAGCTTTTGGGTTTTATCTGTATTAGAAACCATCAAAATGTTTTAGCCCTGTTTTCTTCCACCTCTCCCAAGTCAGAAGAGCATTCTTAACTTCGAATCATTAAAGGACACACAGTCTGCCCACTGCTTTGCTGATAAGAGGCAATAACTGTGGTGCATGTCGTGTTTGGATCATGCCTTTGTGGAAACTACAAAGAGACCCAGAAGAGCATGGAATTCTGGCCAGGTGTACAGGGGAGGGAGGGAGGGAGAGAGAGAGAGAGAGAGAGAGAGAGAGAGAGAGAGAGAGAGAGAGAGAGAGAGAGAGAGAGGAGAGAGAGACTGAGACTAAGAGAGAGACTGAGAGATGGGCTGGGGAGATGAAGAGAAAATACCATGGTTATAGACTAACCCATGCATAGAGTTGAGAGTATATTGCTACCTGATTACAATTCTGTTTTCCTCTGCAGTCCCTGGCAGGCTATATCCTGTGGAGAGATGCTCACAGAACATAGCTCTGCCCCTGGGAATGAAGACTTGCTAACACAGGCTGATGTTTAGATTTCTGAACTGAAAGCGTAGTTTCTTCTATCAGGAAGGGAAGAAGACATTGAATGCAGCACCTGAACAAAAAGAGAAATTAGGAAATACCGAATACAGTAACTGAACAAAAAACCATCACCCGCGAGCACCAGTATCTAATTATTTTAGTGTCTAAAATCTATAGTGGATTCAAATGCGTCTATAAAACCTCCCTCATTAGGAGAAGGAAGAAGTCCTGTCTACACAGCCTTTCAAAGATGGATTAGGCAAAGTGCTTGTGCTATCAACAGGGTACAGTGACTCCTTCTGGAAGAAAGAAACAAATGAATTGTTTTAAAAGAAATAAGAAATCTGCAATAGTGTGTTGTTTACTATATATAATTGTATTCTAATTAAACAAAGATGTTAGACACATATATCTGTGAAGAAGTGAGAATGTGTTTGCAGCTAATTTTACCCAGGACTGTTGGAAGGTCAGAGAAAGTTCTTGCTGAGTGAGAAACAAGTTGGGAATGCAGAGATCTGCAACGCTCTTGGAGAAGAACAATGGATAACCACAAAAACTTAATGATAAAGTTACTACATAGTTGATTTATAGCAAGTCGCAAATTTGGTCAAGGAGCAGTAGCGGGCATTTTCAACTCCACGCTGTTTTTTGAAAAGCACATTTGAAAGTATAAAGACTGTTCTAGAATTGGATTTTAGTGGAGTGGCTTTCAGCGTTTCTCAGTTTTAAATGTCTCTGTTTTCATCTAAGTTCTGAATGTAAGTCACTCTGGGATTTATGACTGCACACAGCAGTCTTAGGAACAGAGGGCACTTGCCAAGCACGTGTGAAGCTCTGGATTCCAGAAATAAAAAAGATTATACACAACCATAGACCTGCTTTCCGTTAGTTATTGTGGGCTTTAATTTTATTGTTATTATTATTATTATTTCCCAGTGCTGGGAATTAAACCTCAGGCCCACAGATTCTAGGCAAGTATTTCACCACTGAGTTAGTTTTCTAGGACTTTTTATTTTTCAATCATGGAAAAAAGATATCAGAACTGAATGTATTTCAAACTATTTTGGTATTGTGAAATGAAAACAAAGATTTAGAGCTGTATATGGTGGCAAACATCTGTAATCTCAGTGCCTGGGAAATAGAGACGGGAGGCCCAGAAGTTAACCGCATAAGGGGTTTGAGGCCAGCCTGGACTCAATATGAGACCCTGTTTCAAAACAAAACAAAACCAAAAGATTATGACCTTTGTCTACCCACCATGTGGATGTGTTGCTGCAAAGAAGGAAAATAAAGTTTTAATGTATTAACTAAATTTTGAGGGGTGAAATACAAGTTTGTGCTACAGTTGGCTGTGCCCAAGTTAGAGTCATGGAGTCTGGGCCGGATAGTCATGTTGGAAGATGTGATAAGGGGCCGTCTTCTGGGTCAGCTCATTTAGTTCTCAAACCAGCTCAGAGGGGGATGAACTGTCACCCCCATTGTCCAGGTAAAGAAGTGTGGTTTAGAGAAGGCAAGTGATTTGGCTATGGATGGCCACACCAAGTCCATGTGGGGAACCAAAGTCCCACTCGATCCCGTAGCTACCTGTTCTTTGGGCTTTTCAACTCATTTTCCTTATTGCTTTGTCCCATTAATATAGTGTTAACTTATAAATAGAGTATCCAGAGCTGAATTTTGCCCTGTAACTACAGCTTTACAAGTATCCCACAGAAATCAACATGTACTGCCCTCATTATAACTCACAGTTCCATTCTGTGTGCTATAATTTCCATTAGGAAATTATCACTTAAACCTATATGTTATTTAGAAGTATCTATGGTGCTTTTGTTATGATTTTTTAAAATATAATAAAGTAATAAAAATATTTTTTACTATATGGAGGCAGGGCTGGTATGTGCATGTGAGTGCAGGTGCCTGTGGAGGCCAGAAGAGGGCGTCAGATTCCCCTGGAGCCAGAGTCACTGGCAGTTGTGAGCCACCAGACAAGGATGCTGGCTGGACTGAACTGAACTCAGGTCCTCAGTGAGTTCAGTGTGAGCTCTTAACCACTGAACCATCTCTCCAGCCCCTTTGCTTCTGATTTTTATTTAACTTGTTTTGTTGTGGGTTCTAGGATTTTTTTTTAAATCCTACTATCTCACAATTAAATTCTAATTTTATTACATTATAGTCTAAGATCACAGGCTACATTGTTTCGATTCTTCACGTGTCAGTGAGACTTTCCTTGTAGCCTGGTAGTTATTATTTTGTGTTTCCATGCTGTATGTTCTCTTCTGTAAGTACTGGTTGAATATACTCTTCCTGTTTTTATGTGCATAAAGGGTATTCTTTGGCTCTTTTGTGGCCTAACTTTTCTATCTGCAGAGACGGATATGCTAAGATCTCCAATTAGAGCTGTCGATCTATTCCTTTTTCTATTTTGTTCTACAGTTTTGAAATTATAGTTCTAGAAAGAACTCTAATCATCAGAATCGGAACGGGCTGAGGCCTGGCTTCCGAGCATCTACTTTCTCTTCTCCATGCAGTCTCTTCCACTGGCTGAGCCAATGTTGCCATCCCTCCCCCAGCAGACTTTGTACTCGGTGACCATGAAAAATGTCTTCCCACCAGCCAGTTTCACATCTCTGTCGTGGCGAAATAGTAAAGACCAGCTTTAGTGTGGGAATGATACAAACTCATTGAGTAAATAAACAGCATTCCATAAGGTTTACTGAGGTATGTGAATTAATGGAGCAGGGATTAGAGGCAAATGACCCCATTGATCAGGATAATTCTTAGGTGAGATCTGTCCATAGCTTGGGAGGAAAATGTGTGCAGAGATACTTTACCTGAAATGGGAGAAACTTATCGTAGATTCTGTCATCAGCTCCCCAGTGCCAATAATACTCGATACCTCAGGATGAATAGCACCTGAGTAGATGGGAAGTAAGAACAGGCTGGAGAGAGTGAACTACTCCCTTTCCCTTGATGGAGTTAGCGCTCTCTCTCTCTCTCTCTCTCTCTCTCTCTCTCTCTCTCTCTCTCTCTCTCTCCCCCCTTGTGTGTGTGGTGTGTATGTGTGTGTGTGTGTGTGTAAATCACATGAACTGTGTGAACATATTTAGAGTTTTGTACTTTTTTATTCTATACTATGAAGCTAGTTGAAAATGACTCAAAATAGGCTCCCCTGATGTGTCTGTAAGTAAATCCACATGCATACATCCATACATTCAAATAAACAGTTATCACGTTTTCATTTTATTCTCCAGACAATTGCATTCATCTTTGTTGTTAGCTAGAAGATGTCTTTTTCTTGAATAAAGGCACATGGCTCCTATCAACACAAATAGAAGCGATGTGCGTGTGTTTTGGGGCTCTCACTGGAGAGGAACATAAACCTCATTTATCTGATTATGATCTGGGGACCCAAGAACACATTCTCTAGTAAAGCACCCTGTCTCATGACCATGGTGGATTTCTGAACAAGTTTGTGTTGGCTTCAGGTGAGTCCTTCTGATTTTAGATCGCTGAGAGGAATTAAGGCCTCTGTGTTGAGTTAGCCGTGATAAGGGTAAGTAAGCTGTCACTCACGATCATAGTGGCCCTCTTCATGAAGACAAATGTCTTATTAGATCTAAGGCATCATGTCGTTTCTGTAGTCTGGTATAAATCACAGACGAAGATGACAAACGGGGTTTCAGAGTTGACAGTAATTTATATAACTTGAACAAATGATTACCACGGATTATACATGTTTCGTGAAGAATTAAAAAACAATAACAATTATCTGTCTATGAACAACCCATTTTTCATCCTCTATCCCAGCGTATCCAGCTGCGGGTGCCTGTTTAAACTCTAACCTTCCTCAGGGCCGGCAAACACCCTCATCCTGCGGGTTCTGGGTCGTCTTCCATTGCTTTTACCGGAAAACAAAAACCTAACAGAAACTTGCAAATGTAATCTAAGTTTCTACATGAGATCATGGCTTTTTAGACCCTGAAGGTGCTTGGCAATCACCTAACGGAGTGTAGTTTTATCAAAGAGGAAACCTGATTTTAAAGAAGGCCCACTTCCACAGCTAGCACGTGCTAGAGGCAATGCTGGACCACATTCATGTCTGTGGGGTTGGCCTGTCTATGTCCATTCTCTCCTCACCCGTGGGCATTCCCAGCTTGTTCTTTAGGGTGATTCTTGCAGGCCTGACCCTGGCTCTCAAGCTAAACCTTTTAAGATTTAGTGAAGTTCTTCAGACACACACATCTTTCATTTACATGTTCATAACCTTTTCCCATAATGACTCAGGACGGTGTATTTTATAAACATTCTCAAAAGCTTCCATAAATGCTAACAGAACTGTGGATAAAATACAGTGAATCCATGAATTGATTTGACATTGGACTAATTAGTTATCTTTTGGGGCCTTTTGTCCACTTTATAGATTTTAAAATACCACCAATGAAGGGTTTGTTATTGATATTTCTTGTCAAACACCCTTATTCAGATATGGGCTTAGCACACAGGATCCAGAAGGGAAGAAAGCTGTAAGTCCTTTCTGTAGGGAGCCAGTCACCTTGCTGAAAGGAGGGACTTGAAATTTCCCCGGTGCATGCCATATAGCCAGGTGCTGGTGGTGAGGGGCAGAGGCCACAGCAAGGGCCAGTTGGTTGGTCCTGCAATATTTTGGAAGAAAGTGAAAGGAATACTTGACTTCTGGCCAAAGTGGCTTTGGAAGTCTTTTCCAGAAAGGTCAAACATTTATTGAACTTCCCTTCCAATTAGTAGGAAATCAGTGACAGCCTTTAAGTGCAGATGGCTGATTTTCAAGTGTGACTTGGCAGATAAGATTCTTTACATAATGCCTGGAGTATTTTTTTTCTCTCCAAATCCTAAACTCATCAACAAGTAATGAGTTTAGTCGTGATCACGTCCTCATACAGTAAACAGCTATTGAGGATGCCACTGGTCATTCCAGGTGGTGCAAACGTGTAGGGTTTCCGTTGCTACTGCATTGTGTGTGCGTGGTTGTTCAGACACCAGTGAGAAGTGGGGAAAGATTATGTCTCCGCATGCTGTTGATTGGAAAACCGCGTACACCATGCGAATTACCTTGTTCTTAGATTCTATGAATGCAGCACAGTTCAACGTAGCCTCTGATTTGCAGAGACAGTTTCGGCACTCCAGGGTTTGTTACTGTGCTCATGGCAACCGTGTTTAAAACCCGAAAGCCCTCATATTATGTTAATGACTAGACTGCCTTCCTCAAATTCCAAAAATGTTGACCATTTTCACTTCAAAGTCTACCATTCACATAAGTTTAGAAAATCATCACCTAAGGTCAAATATATGCATACATACATATGTGTGTGTGAACACACACACACACACACACACACACACACACACACACACACACACATTTAACTCTTCATTCTTTGGCGATCTTTGCTTTCCTGTTAGCCATAAATTCTCTTGACCTAATGTTCAAGTAAATACAAAAATTCTTTGGGCTGGGCATAGAGCTCAGGGGTGGAGCTTTTGTCTAGAATGTGCAAAACCCTGAGTTTGATCTCTAGCAGAGAGAGAGAGAGAGAGAGAGAGAGAGAGAGAGAGAGAGAGAGAGAGAGAGATTGACTCACCAGTGTTGAAGCTCTGGTCTGACCAGAATATCACGGTGGACTTGGCAAAGATTGTTGGATTCACACTCTGTGCCCTTCCTGACTTCAATAATGGCCTTTTAAAAAGAAAAATGTTGTGCCCTAAGGGCTTTGAGCCCAGACACACCAACAAGAAACAAAGATTACATAGAATAGAATCTCTGGTTTGTAAAAGATTGGGAATTTTAGGGGGAAATGTTCATTAATGGGACCATGGGACATTTCCACTTAGAGGAGTCTTTATACAATTTGCTGAAATGTTTTTTTGTTTTTTTTTTTTTTAGTAAATGGTTAGCCTGTAACTTACATGGCATAGCATCTTTTCATAGAATGCCCTGAAATGTAGGCCCATTCTTATAATTATGTCATTTCGCAATGAAGCCTTGGATTTTATTTTATTAGCACAGGACTATCTGCTGCCATGATCTCTCCCGTCTGCCGATGACCGTTGTCATCCCTGAAGACATTTGCGAATGCCCAAGCGCTCAGGGTGAAAAGTGTCTGAGTTACCTAATCTAGCCCATCTAATGAATTCACATCATTCTTACTAATATCTCATTTAATTAATTATCAAATATAGCCATTATGGTTTGGATCCTTCCTTTGCAGGACATCTTTCCCGCCCAACTATTATTGGTAATTTATCCTTCATGTCTAACCTAAACTTTTCCTTCCTTGGTTTCAGGCCATTGCTCTTATCTATACCATCTTCTGAGACTGAGTAATTCCCCTAATTCATTTCTAGTGTTACCTTTAGAAGGTCTTAAAGACGGCAAACGTTTATCCCTAGAGTCTTCTCTTTTCCAAACTGCATAAATTTCAGTTCTAGTAGTCCTTACCCGCCTCTGCCCTGCCATACCCTCCAGTCACTAGGCATTTATCACATGCCGTGATATTTTCCATTCCAAGGGGATCACCTCACCAAGAGAGCTGCCTTTTGGAAGGGGGGGGGCAAAGAATAAAATCTTACATTAAGCGCTAGAAGAAGCCTGAACGTTGGTTTGATGTTGGCGCTGGTGATCATCTGGAGAGCACACTCGTGCAGCGTGTGCTGTGGCATATGCTGCGATATATGTATCTTTTAATGCCTTAATGTATTATGGCCTGTTGTAATTGAATGTCTATAAAGTAGCAGTTAAAGGGTTTTATAGACCTTGGAAGCGATCAGAATTCTCTAGCGCCCTCTTGTGGTAAAATGCAATAACGCTCTGCGCATTCCTGGATTTGTTCCGCCCCGTTTTAGGGCAGGGAATGACTGTGATTTATAAGTTTTCAACACTGAATATGAGGACTGGTTAAAAGAATTTAAAAATTTGCATACACACATGTGAATATTCATGCTGAAAATATTTCTCTTTTAAAATATTTCTTTTCTTGTGAATGCTTTAAAACTCAGAGTACTTACTTAGAGCATTCATTTCAGCGCGTTCTATTACGTAAGTTAGGGGGGAGACATACAAAACCAACTGTAATCATGAGAGTTTTATATTCCTCAGTGATACATAAGGGAAGGCTTGGACATGATTTTTAAATCCACTTTACAGGTATTTTTCCATGTCAGTTTTAAAGGGAGCGGTTATCATAGTCCTAACATGTATTTAATATCTACTTTCTATCACATATCAAATTTATCGTTTTTAGGTTATAACTGTCATATGATTTCCTCAGTAGACACATTTTGGATGTTTATAAAGTCCTAGTAAATGGCAGGCAGTTCAAGGGCAGATGTGTATTTCTATGGGCAGCATGAAATTATATTTGTTTCAGAAGACACCAGCAAGAGTAGGCTGTAGCTTAGACCAGTGAATCTCTAGACAAAATCCAGTGACAAGTCACTAGATTAAAAGTAGACACCGATCTGAGGCTTGTTTGATTTTGTGACACTTTTTAAGTCCTTTCTGGGGACGCTCAGAAACTTGAGAAGTGGTGAGCACAAGTTCCCTCAATGCTCAGGTCACTTTCTAATGGGAAGATGGGAAATTCTAGAAGGAAATTGGAGGACACACTTTGCTGTAACATCAAGTATCAGCCCACGTTCCAGGAAAGAACATTAGCTGTAGATACCACAAGGAGCTGACAGAGAAGAATGGCTTAGGCAGAGCAGGCTGGAAGGAGTTGGTCACAGGTAAAAATGAGTGAGAACATTGTGACTAATTTTTCTTTTTGCTCCCACCAAGAGATGATAATTAGTTTTTCAAAGATACAGAAATCAATTTACTCTTATTAAATAGTTCACTTCTCCTTTAGAATATGTAAATAAAAATCTGATTTTGATGACTTGGGTTTTCGTTTTGTTTCTTGGACTGATATTTCTAGGAGTGCTGGAAAATAAAACTGAACAAACCTAGAAAAAGTCACTGGTAGCAAAGCACTTATGGTTATTCATATAATAATCTCATTTTTCACACTTTGAAAAACAGTTAAGTTGATACTACATCTTTGAGGTTTCTCAATGATCAGGTCAGTTGACCCTTTTTACCACGGACTCTATGATCTGTGCTAAGTTTCTTAGGTTCCTCCTGGGCCTGATTTCTTTTTCGTGTGAAACAGTTAAATTGTTTTATAAGAACTTGAAGATTCCTACCTGAGCAGGGAGGCAGACAGTAGCCTTGTTTACACCTGTGGCATTTGCTACTGTGTCCATTTTGGTCGGTTTGGCCATCAAAAATGGTCACTGCACTCACATACACATTCCCTGGCTTCTGGTTTTAAGTTGCATATAAATATTTCCACAATGCTCCCTAAAATGTAGTGAATCCTTTCTTCTGGAAAAAGAGTCATTCTAGAATACTTATTGTTTTAAGAAAAATTTATTAATCACCTTAAGGTCTTATAGTCTTTCTTTTAGCATTAAAATCAGGGAGAATAAAATACCAGTTTCTTGGAGCATCATAATAAAGACCAGTATAATACAGAAATTCTTGGCGAAAGTTTGCCTCACCCAGCTGTGAGGAGGTGTTGGAGTCTGCTGAGGTGTACTGGCCGACACTGCCTGAGTTCTCGCTGGGCATCTTATTCGGAATAACTATTGCATGCTCTAAGGTAGTGTAGAATCAGAGAGTTAGGCAGCCTGTGTGCCTCTCTGCTTTCTCTGCTGTCCATACAAATGCCTTCGGCGACAGACCCAGAGATCTTCCTGAACGTTCCCAAGGAAGGCTAGGAAAACGCACGAAACTTCTTATGTAGAATCAGCTGTGCTTTGCCTCTTCAAAAATAATGAATTTATTTAGATTTGATGATATTCTGTTTTAAGTGCTTTCCCCCTTAATTTGGATCCATTAAAATTCTCTTACTTATTTGGAAATGAGATACATTGAAGGACAATGAACAGGGAAATGTCCCTGTTTATGACATTTGTATTTGTTTCTTAAATAAAAACTCAAATGGTAGTGTGATTTCTTAACTGCAGATATATTGATTCGTTCAGATATATTTTATTAAACATTAAGAGACATGCATCTAGCTTCTTCTGAGACATTTTCAGGTGTAAAGGGCTACCTCTGTCTAACTGCCTGACTTGTCTAATTTTGGGAGAGAAAGGTGTAAGCAAGGCTAATGATGCTGCCTCTAGATACCAGAGAATTTGTGACAGGTAGCAGAAAAGTCAACGTTAACTTTAGTTCAGTTAGGACTTAGCTGCTCCACTAAACATTTGGAAAATCCAAATGGCTGCAAACTTGTGAAGACACATCACTTACAAACTCTTAGGGGATTACATTTTTATATCTCCTGCTAACTGAGCTTTCCCATTTTTTTTTTTTAACTGCTTCTTGTGCTCTAAATTTCTTTCTTAAATTCTTACATTTTCCTTCTGATTTTTGCTTTTAAGAAGTTAGATCATAGAAACAACTGGAATTGTAGCAGCAGTGATTGGGTCATTTCTGGCCCTCAGGGATGGAATTGTGGCCATTCTGCAGTTCAGTCCTGATTGCTCCGGTGGGAGATCCTGCATGTTGACATGATGATAATTGCACCCAGAGTCACTGTGTCACTGCAGAGACCCTGGGCTCACACCACACAAGCAACAAGCCAGATAAGAAGTTTCACAACTTTAAGTTTACTTTTCGTATATAGAATAGGCAAGAAATTGACTTCTGTTTCACTTAGAATGGTCTTCAGCCTCATGCCCAAGCTATCGCTCATAATAATTCTAATATATTATGTTTTTCAGTTTAAGTGATATAGGAGCATGCCAGATATGATTTTCAATATATGACAAAAGTATAAAATTAAGAAAAGATTCTGTGAAAATTTTGCACACTCTGCTAAATGAATTATTGAAATTCCAATAAAGATTTTTTTAACCTAAAAAGCAGCCTGGGTTTTATTTTTCCCTCAATCCCTTCAGTTCTCATAAACGTCTGCATGAAAGCTGTATCTGTAGAGTTAGAAAAGGATATATCCTGTAATATTTACCCCATCAGGAAGATTTTTAAAATGTGGTGCCTTGATGTGAGATATTGACTGAGGCAGGCTGGCAGTTTTACTGGCCCAGCAGATGCAGCCAGTTCGCAGTAAATCCATGCAGCAAAAAATGCCTGAGAAATTTTTGATTAAGAAACTTTTACTATCCTTTTAAAATGAAATATACTGGCAATTTTTTCAATGATAAAAGCAGATATTTTATGTTATTGTCTGTATCTGAGCTGCTGAAATATATTTTAATAAGTTTGTTAGGTGAAAGTTTCTGGGTTTCTGAGATGTTAACTTAAATGGTCAGCTCAAAGTTGAGCAAGTTCAGGGTGCATGTAAATAGGAATGATAAAAGTTAGACTGGTCAGCAAAAGTAACAATCAAATCTTACCTCTGAAATAAACACAAGTGTGCTCACACACAATAAGCTGCATTAAAAGAAAAGTTTGTTATTAGCCTTTTATAAATGTTATTGGTGACCTAAAGCTGTAATAATATAAAAAATGTTAAAATGAAAGAAAATTATTTTAAGTAAGAAATTTAACATTTGGCATGTAGTTTAAAAAAGTAGAACATTAGTAAAGCTGAAAACAGGATGTAGTGTTAAAAAAAACACATTCCAAGAACCGTTTCTACTTAAGGGTCAGTTACAGCAGTGACTAATTTAGGATATAATGTAAGTTAAGTGGCAGTCAAAACTATATTGAGAAGATGAGGTTAGAAATAATATTTGATATAGAAACTCTTAATCAAAGTTTGTGATTTAGGGACTGGTATGTAGCTCAATAGAAGATATGAATAGCATGTTCAAGGGCCTGGGTTCAAATCCCAGCACCCTGAAACAAGAAGTTGGTCATTGACAAGGAGAGTTTGAAGATGGTCATAACTGCTTTTTCAAAAAAGCTGTATGGTCAATGAAGCTAGTATGTCCTCCAGGAACATTTAATTAAAGAACACTATTAGTAAGCAGGGTATGTATGTCCATACTTCTCAAATTTTGCTTAAAAATTATGTCTAATCCTCTTAAAATTTTTTACATCTTATATAAATTTTATATACAACTTATTTTTTTATAACTCATGTAACATTTTGACTCAATGAGTTAAGAGAGCATAGATTCGAAGCAGATTCATATCTCAAACTGGTTTCTGGTTGCTCTTGAGAAATAGTTATATGTCTGTATACTTTACCAAATTAAATGCCATTTAAACAAATCCACACTCTCCCAGTAACAAAAACTGCTTCTTAACTCCCTGGGACCCTGGGTTCTTCTCCTCACTTTCAGGAGAAGCCACTGAAGCAGTCAGCATCATTCTTCACCCAGATAACGCCTTCCCTGTGGTTAATAGCTCCTTGTTCATCAAGGAAACAAATGTACACAGAGGTGACGCCTTCTTCACCCACTGCTCTTTGTTCTAGGGTTCCCCAGACTGATCACATCAGCCTCAGTGCTGACAAATATCCCCCCAAACTTTAACACTATGTTAAGTTGAGTTATGAGGGTTTAAGGTTACACTTCTCTGGCTGAGGGTTGATTGTCTCTGAGAGATAAAGGAATTGTGCTCAGTGATAACGGAATCCTTGCTGCAGGATGATCTGGGTTATTGAACTCACCGTTGTCTTTATTTGGCTACTTGGTCACTCTCTGGCTTTTTGTTTTTCTGGGGAGTCTCTGGCTACTAAATTGGTGGCTCACCTCTCTACCCTCGCCCCCAGAGATATCTCAGAAAGACCCACAGCATTCTAGCAGTTGATGGAACAAGACAACTCATGAATAGTACAGCCATGTGAAGTGTGCTGATCTGGGGTGTGCTCACAACTGGAAGTAAAGGGGATCACCTCTTACTTGTCCTTTGGGGGACATAAGCATAGAAAAGTGACCAAGGCTTCAGGATGTCCCCCTTCCTTCCCCAAGCCCCCCAACATCCTGTGCATATATTTAATTTCTAGTGTTGGGTTGTGTGTGTGTGTGTGTGTGTGTGCTTTTTTTTTTTTCTCAAGTTGTGACTTTTGAATTATGCTCTGGTGGCAGAAATTTCCAACTTGCTGCCCTGGCAAAATCTGAAGCTGCAGTCTTTGTTGGTGACAGTGATGGTGACGGTTTTTTATGCCAATCCCTGCAGTTGCATTCTATTGTATTACCCCATAAATGCCTTCCTAGTAGTAAAAACTACTGAGGAATGGTAAATTAAAGCCCGCCTGATGAATTGTGAACATTCCGTTTTTCCTTCCATATCATATAAATTTAAGAGAACTATTATAAATAGAATTGATAATACCACAGAGGAAAAACTTCAGTTTGGTGTGTTCCAGAGACACTAGAGAAAGCCCTATTTAGGAAGCAAATGTTTAAACAAATGCATCGAAACCCACTACAAAAGATTTATTAGCTCGACCTTCAGTATCAGTCACAGCAGCCACTTAGCACTCGGCTTTCCTGCATGCATGGCACTCTGGAAGGTGCATTAAGAGTGCCTGCTCTCTGTAATACATTTATTGAATGGCTACCGTGTCCCCGACAGTAATTTTACATGCATCTCCTCTAAGCACTACTTTGTACAGTGCAGGCATATGCTCCCATATCACAGATGGAGAAACTGAGCATCTGAGAGCTTGATTTGTCCAAGGTCCCCAGCTAAGAATGCAGGAGAGGCAATATTTGACACGTCTCTTTAGTTCTGAAGCCTACAATTGTTCCAGTGTGCCACACTGCCCTGCAGGAAAGGAATTACATCCCTTGCTTCTCCTCCAGACACTGTGCTCCTGCTAAAAGAAAAGCGCAGACATTCTGGTGTACCCGGGGAAGGCAGTGCCATGTTAATAGGGTGGCCATTAATTAAGCATCTGCCCATTGCAGATGCAGTATTGGGCACCGAGGCTCCCTGTCCACCCCCATCCCATGCCCTGTCTTTTTCTACGGGATCAGATGGATCCCAGATTAGGTTCATACTTTCTATGTAGCCAAGGATGGCCTTGAACTTCTGGTCCTCATACATCCAGCTCCAGAATGTCGGAACTGCAGGCTTACACCACCACAACTGATATGTGCAGTGCTGGGAATCGAACCCATGGCTTGCTGAATACTAGGCAAGCACTCAGCTGACTGAGCTACATCCCTAGCCCCTCTGAGACAGTTTTTTAAGTCCAGTGTTCAAAATGGCATCTCATTTCAAAGCCCAGCCCTCTGTACATTGTCTCCTTAGACTTCAGAAAGAGAGGAAGGATGCTCTAGAAAGGCACCATGCAATAAAACCTGCTGTAGAGAAAGATGGAAGCATCCTTTACCAGCTGCAGTGTCTAGGAGAGTAGTCATCCCCAGATAAAGCTGCCGACAAAAATAATCAAATTAATTTTATACTTTCATCTAAATCTCTCTTTGAGTAACCCCAAGTAACAGTGGTCCCACACTGGAGAGCATGGCTGTAGGAAAACGACTGTTACTTGACCAGTCAAGAGAACCTTCGACTGTCTATATGTTAGAAACTGCCTGAAAGATGGACAACATGAAAGCTTGGTGGGCAAGGGCATGAAGGAAGAAAAACTCAGCCCTAGGCTTCGACTGAGGGGGTCAGAGGCACACTAGGTGAGCAGGCAGGAAGACCCTCAGGTCAGTTTATGGGGGAAACCTAGAGAAACCAGGATGTGGAGCAGGACGAGGGATGTGACCTGGCAGATGGTTTCAAAGAACAGCATTAGAATCATCATTAATGGATTTGCACATATCGAAAGGTAAACAGAAATCAGCATTTCTTTTTTATTCTCCCACTGCGAATCGTGACTCGGCGTCTCGATGGGTGCCTTTGGCGTAAGTTGTCTAAATGGCACTGTGGTGTCTGCGGACTGTAGACTCTTACAAGGCTCTCTCATCCTCTTCCAGAGCTCCCAGAATGAGAGGCTTAGCACTGTGTGCTTCCCAGAACAGGCATGTTGTATGGTCCCCTGAAAGTATCCCATAAGTCTCCCAGTCCATCTCCTTGCTCCCAGTCAGTGGCATATCTAATCTTTCTCAAGAGATAGATTCTCCAACACATTAAAATATTTTTTCATTATAGAAGTATTTAAGCCTCTGCTAATGAGCATGCTGTCACCAGTTTGTACACTTTATAGCACTTCACAGTTTAAAAGTCTTGTTTGAAAGCATCACCCCATTTAACCCGCACCACAATCTCATGAGAGGGGTGACGTCCTTGTTTCACGGGTGAGGTCACTAAGCCTGAGATCCGACTGCATACACATCATACATGCAGAAAGGCTGGAGCCTAGACAAGGGCCAGACGGTCACAGGGCGGGCGTCTTGAGGATGTTCCCACCGTGGTCTTGGCCTTCAATCCCAGTGTAACTGTGGACATCAGAGTGAGGTGTACTAACCTTCATGGGTAGCCACCCATTCTCCAGATTCAGACACTGAGGCCAATGAGTTATCAAGCCTCTGCATCCAACTACTGAGTTGGAAGAAGCATAGAACAGGGTGACCTGCGTGGAGGATACACTCCATGAAGGGCAGACAGAGCGATGCTGCCAACCAAACACCCCAGATCCCCACCAGATAAGTTATAAGAAAAAGAAAGAGATGGAGGACAGCCTGTAGATTTGACGAGATTTTTTACAACACAGTATGTCTATTATTGGCCGAGCTTTAAAAGAAAAAGCTAGCAGAATTAAGGCACAGATGGATGGGCACCCCAGTCTAAATTGTGATTAGTTTTTTTGTTGTACTGTCATTTGGTCTTTTGAAATGTGCGCCTTTCTATACTGAAAAAAAAAAAAGGCATTTTCTATTGTGTAATAGTTAGTAATCGCTTTGAAAAAAATCCTAAACATTAAAAAAGAGCAGTAGTTGCTCTTTAGTGCTTTAGCCCAACATCACTTTAATGCAGGAATTGAGATCCATGGACACCGATGATGAATCTATTTATTAAGGCGTTATATGGGGTATCAACTCATTGATACAGGACACGGCAATTTGAGTCCCTGGAAGGCTGAGAACCCGTCCCATGCTGTTTCACGCCACCTAGCCTGGTCTTCACCATCCAAGAGCGAGCGAGAGAAAAGGGTCCCACTTACGTGCTCCTCAGATCTTAAGCTAGCCAAAAGGCCATGCCCTAGGGGCTGGTACCCCAAGGTCATAGGTGGAACGAATACCCACTACATCGATTCTAATTGACCACAAAATTTTGCTATTCTCTCTCTCTCTCTCTCTCTCTCTCTCTCTCTCTCTCTCTCTCTCTCTCTCTCTCTCTCTCTCTCTCTCCAGAGATTCATATACCCCAGGCCAACCTTAAACTCTAGGTAGCAAAGAATGGCCTTGAAGTTCTGAGCCTCTTTCCCATCTCCCATTTCCCTGAGTGAGACTGTGGGCACGTGCTACCACACCACACACGTTTATGTGGCGCTGGAGTACTGAAGCCAGCGGGGCCTCACGCATGCGCGCTAGGCCGGCACTCTGCCAGCCGAGCAACACCCCGCCCTATTCAGTTTTCTTCTCACTTAAAATACGTCTTTGGAGGAAAAAAATAGACTTTGGATTGGAGAGCTTTATGATAAGTTTTTAATAAGTCTTTATAATAACAAAGCAGTCTGTAATGCTTGTTAGGACTCAGAATTCAAGTGCTGTAGTCACCAGAGCTAAGAATGATCTAGGAAAAAATACTAGAGGGAAATGTTTCTGATGTCTTGCTGAGAATACCAATCTATAGTCAACCTAGAATGAAGAAAAACACTAAAAAAAATTCCAGATTTAAGCATGGGCCAGACATGGTGGTGCACCCCTTTAATCCCAGCACTCGGGAGGCAGAGGCAGGTGGATCTCTGGGAGTTCAAGGCCAGCCTGGTCTACAAAGTGACTCTAAGCTAACCAGCACTGATGGAGACTGACTTGCATCAAAGGCATGTACCTGAGTTGGGAACTCTAGAATCAGACTTAGAGTGTTTACTTTTGCCTAGAGAAACCACTTAAACAAAGTGAACCAAGTGAGGGGCATTGGGACAACAGGGTCCTGAGTCTGCAGGGTCAGGGGACAGTATTCCAGTGAGACAGTGGCAGACGCTCTATTTTTAGTTCATTTCTGAAGCTCTGGAAGATTGGCGAGCTGGAGCCGTCTGACCCAGAGAGCCTCCGATAGGTGAGGAAGGTCCTTTTTGTTTTTATTGTTTCTGTTCTTCTAGTTTGAAACAAATGAGCTCTTCAGGGTTTCACGAATCATATGGGACAGAAAGATTTTGACACATATTTTAATTAGTTTGGCATGCACTAAAACAGACAAATGCCCTTTCCTCTCCATTATCAGGACAGTTCTAGCAAGGAGCAAGATGTATGAAAAGGCCATGCATCATGGGGTTGTTTATAATAAAGGTCGTAGTCACACCTGCATTTTGCAGCCTTGGAAAGGCCGCATGTGTTATCCGGTAAATATGACAAAACCACTTTCAAGTCTATCCCCTCCTCGCTGGTAACTTACAGCTCTGTGTCGTTTGCACACAGCAATGGTGCATACAGCCTGTATTTGACAGTGTGGAGGGCGTTTGGGTAAATTAATGAACAATTTCTCTTCCAAACTGAAAGCAACTTCCAGCAATGGCTTTCTGGCTTATAAATGCATGGCAAAGACTCCCCCTCCCTCCGCCCCAGGGTTCTGAAATAGAAAGATCATAGTCGGGAAAGATACAACTTCTTCTGGCTTCCTGAAATGTTCCTAACAAATGTTTCCCTCAGATTAGAGATGTGCCTTGATTTACAATGATAGTATCGTGTTCCTACAAAGCCGGTACCAACTGGAAACAAACAAACAAACATTTAAGAATCCGTTTAATATACTGAATGTAGCAAGCACAGCCAAGTGACACTGGGCGCTGCTGAGTGTGGACTTCCCAAGCTTCGTGATCACTGTGGTAGACGGCAGTTGCAGCTTGCTGAGCGTGGGGAAACAAGTCGTAGCTGGAGAGATGGCTCAGTGGGCGAGCGTGAGGACCTGAGTGTGGATCCCCAGCGTTCACATAAAAGCCCAATAGGCAGCGTGTCTGTGACTCGGCACTGGGGGGGGGGACAGAGTCAGGCCAACCCCAGGGGCTCACCATTTAGCCAGTCCAACCGAACCCATGAGCTCTAGGTTCAGTGAGAGACCCTGCCTCAAAAACACAAGGTGGAGAGTAATACAGGAAAGAAAGTGATAGAAGGGGCACACTCATGGGCCAGCACACCTACACACAAGGCCCCACACGTGTGCATAAACGACACACACACACACACACACACACACACACACACACACCTCTTTAAAAAGCAAAAAAAAAAAAAGTTTAAAAGCTATACTACATGACTTTAACCCTGAGAAAAGATAAAAACTAAAACTTCTGAATGTGGGGACTGGAACAATGACTCAATGGTTAAAAGCATTGGCTGCTCTTCCAGAGGACCTGGGTTAAATTCCCACCACCCGCATGGCAGCTCACAACTGTCTGTTAACTCCAGGACCAAGGCATATGGTGCCCTCTTCTGGCCAGTGTGGGCACTGCATGCACAGGGTGCACAGGCGTATATGCAGGTGAAATACTCATATACATAAACTTTTTTTTGGAATGTGAATCATTTTTACAGTCATGAAGTTGGACAATTGTAAATTGAACCATCATATATAATGGGTTTATCTATATACTAAATTGTCCTGGATACTTATTTTTGTTTAGTATCTATGGGTACATTGTATTAAGAATTAAAATCCAGTCTGGAGAGATATCACAGCTGTTGAGAGCATTTACTGTCCTTGCAGAGGACCTGGATTTGATTCCCAGTACATAGTCAGGCAGCTCACAACCACCTGAAATTCCAACTCTAGGGGATCTGGTGCCCTTTTCTGAACTCTTGTGGGCTTCTGAACTCACGTGTGGGCATATCCCCACCCCCAAATATACATAATTAAAATAAATTCTTTTTTATAAAAAAAAAAGAATTGAAATCTGAAGTCAAGCATGCAGCATTTTCTTTTGAAACAGTTCAGAAGTTCCAGTACTAGCCCGTGCAGGTATCCAGCAAACAGCAATTGATACCTAAAATGCGTCTGACGTGGGCATGCTGGGGCAATAGCATCGCCAAGGCATGATTCTTCCGTGAAGCACAGAGGACAGTTGGAAAGACAGCGTATGAGTGAGCTGACTACTGACTGACTACTCATGGGGCTCAACGTGAGATGAATAATCATGCTGTGAAAGCACAGTGGGGTAACCACACTGCAGGGAACCCCAAGAATGTGAGAATGCTTTGACTTAACTCCTGGAAGGAGAAATGGAATATATTGGGCTGGCCAGGACTGCCTCAGGCTCAGTGTGAAGCAGAAGCTCGGTCTGCTTGGTCTCGGACCACACACGGATGTGGTGTGGCCTTTCCAGGGGGAAACGGAGAAAACGCAGAAAGAGCTCAAATGCTGATGCCCTTTAGACTTCATAAGTTGCTTCTTAGTGATGTGTTTTAAGGTTTGTGTGTGTGTGTGTGTGTGCAAGTGTGTACAACTACATGCACACACACTTAGAGGCTAGAAGGGAGCATCGGATCTCCCCCGCCCCAGAGTTGGGAGTTACCCAGGCAGCCTCTCAAGATGAGTGCTGCGGACCTAGCTTTGGTCCACTAGAAGACCAAACAGCACGCACTCTTAATGCTGAAGCCATCTCTCCAGACCGAGGAATGTGTTTGGAATATATGAGAATAAATATACACAAGGATCTTAAGGGTGTGCACTTCAGACATGCTTACAAAAAATGGGAAAAGGAAAATAGCTAAGGCACTACCATACAGGGAAGAATTTGTAACCACCAGAAGTGGTGTTTGTAGAAGAATATTACTTTAAAATTACAGGAGGGAGGGAGGGAGGGAAGGAGGGAGAGAGAGAGGGAGGGAGGGAAGAAGGGAGAGAGAGAGGGAGGGAGGGTATGTTTTTGGGTATGGAGTCTTGAACTCATGACCCTCCTGCCTCCACCTCTAGCGCTGAGATTGTGAGCATATGCCACCATATTCTTCCTGTTCACTTTGTTAAGTGTAAATATGTTGTAAGAGAGCACATAAGGTGAGCATCAGTTCTTGAAATATATGTCTCTGTATGGGTACAAAAAATCCTATAAATATTTTTTAAAAAATCCATTACACAAAAACCACTTAAATATTGGGCATACTTTTATTTCAAATATGAGTTTTGTATTATCTTATGATTCAAAACCTGAAAGTTATTTCTTTTGGAAATCTTAGAAATGCGCACATCTTTTGAATCAGAAATTTGGGGTTGGGGATATATTCTAGGGAAATATTCTAGTGCTGCTCCTGGAGCACCGAGGAGCTGGCAACAGTCTAACTGCTTAATTATGTAGGGTCGGTTTAATAAACTACAGGAAAGCCGTGTGATGGAATGCCGTGCAGCCATTAAAATCCACGTTGTCGGTAGAGGACTCATTATTGTCACAGGAGAATGTTCATGATATATGAAAGGCCAAGGCAGGCTTCAGAGCAGCACTGTGCCAAAACGGTCCTGGGTGGGGGCTCTGGCTTATAGGATTATGGAGTATTTTTAAATGTATGTTTTTCTGTATTTTCTTAAGTTTGATGTTTTCAATGTGCTAATTTAAAAAAAAAAAAAAAAAAGAGGTCATGCTGGCCATGGACCATGGTGGTGCATGCCTTTAATCCCAGGATTCAGAGGTAGAGACTGGCAGGTCTCTGTGAGTTTGAGACCATCTTGGACTACAAAGCAAGTTCCAGGTCAGCCAGGAAATCCATGGGGAGATTCTGTCTCAAAAACAAAAAACAAACCAACAATAAGAGCAGAAACCAGGAGAGGGGTCTCTGGTAGCTTTCTGCTGTAAATGAGTGTACTACAGTAATGGCAGTCAGTGTTGACCGATTCCTGCAGAGCCGGGTTCTACAGCGCATGAGGATCCGTGAGGAGCAGACAACAGGCACAGTGCATCCTTAGGAAAGACCCAGATGCTCCTAAAATGTACCAGCCCAGCAGGCCGGCTTCCCTGCCCTGTCTGTGATGCAGAATCGGGGGTGAGACCACCTAGCAGGGTGGGTCTGTTTGGAATCTGCCCGTTTCGTGTTGTACCCTAGATTTCTCCTTTTTCGAGGTCCCTCTCTTTGGGGAGGGCCTTCATGCCTGCCTCTGTTTGGTTTTGTTTGCAGTGCTGAGGACTGAACTCAGGGCCTTGAGCATGCTAGTCAAGTGCTCTATCTACCCCTGAGCTACACTCCCAGACATTGTATCTTTATGTCCGATTCAACTTTATGTTCCCCCTCTTTCAGCCTCCAGCATACGGCATGGTACTTTCACCTAGAAATACTCAGTAATGTTATTTGTTATCATCGTCATTATTAAAAGTGCATATAATTATCAACAATTAAATTCACTAAATAAATTTGGGAATGAGAGGTTGGGGGGCCGGGTCAGTTGGTGAAGTTCTTGCTTTGCAAGTGCAAGGACTTGAGTTCTGTGTCCAGAGTCCATGTTAAAAAGCTGGGTGTGGGGGTGTCTGATTGTGTCCTGGTGTGGGGGAGACAGAGACAGGTAGACCCTGGGGCTTGGTGGCCAATCAGCCTTTCCTAGCCGCATCAGTGAGCTCCAAGCCCAGGAGAAGCCCTGGTATTCTCGAAGTGAATGGCATTCCTAAACAATGACTCCGAGTTGTCCTCCGGCCTCTGCACACACGTACACAGCACACATGCCCTCACACAGTCACGTGCACCTACACATATGCACACAACATCTAAAATAAATAGGTTTAAAGGTAAAGATACTCGGTTCTCTGTCATAAAGCCTTGAATTTTGTGCTCTATTAGTCCCAAGCTATTAAGCTAATGTCTTTGAAGATCACTTTCCCATCACCTAAGAGGGAAACTAATTTTGTTCCCTCAGTTGAGTGTCCAGAATCCACTAAGTATAACACGGATTCTGTAAATAAAATATTTTACACACATTTACTGAAAACACATTAGCTCTACTGGAGTTCATCGTCATTCTCCACCAAATCTTTTTTTTTTTTAATATTTATTTATTTATTATGTACACAGTGTTCTGCTTACATGGATGCCTGCAGGCCAGAAGAGGGCGCCAGATCTCATTATAGATGGTTGTGAGCCACCATGTGGTTGCTGGGAATTGAACTCAGGATCTCTGGAAGAGCAGCCAGTGCTCTTAACCACTGAGCAGTCTCTCCAGTCCGCCACCAAATCTTTGATGCTGTTTCCTGAGGCATTATTGCAGTTTGCCCCAATTGACGTGGCTGCTGTCTTCTTCTTCTTCTTCTTCTTCTTCTTCTTCTTCTTCTTCTTCTTCTTCTTCTTCTTCTTCTTCTTCTTCTTCTTTTCAGGTGTTTTATCATCACCTGAAAACTTTGCTGGCCCACTGTCTCTCCTCTCCCAGGTCCTGGCAGGCTCTGCCAACTTTCCCCAGAACCCATTCTCCCATGCTTCTTACACACAGGACCCTGATTCTGTGTACAGCTAACAGTGGTTTCCTCCTTAGACAAGTTTACACAAAAGTGGTCGCAAAGCCCAGGTCCGGCCACCCAGCTGCGTCAGGTGACATCACTGGAGAAAATTATACTTTGCAAAACAGGAAAGCTGAGGAGACATTGAAGGGCTTTCTTGGGTGGAGTTAGAGGTTTGAGTGTGGCTGGAGTGTAAGGGAGATAGGGACAGGAGACAGTGCTATGACAAAGATCGGGAATGGAGTGTGAAGACGGTTTAACCTTTATTATAGCCCGGTGGTGGCAGCGCATACCTCTAATCTCAGCACTTGGAAGGCAAGGCAGGCAGATCTCTGTGAGTTCGAGACCAGCCTGATCTACAGAGTGAGTTCCAAGACAGCCAGGGCTACATAGAGAAACCCTGTCTCAATAATAATAATAATAATAATAATAATAATAATAATAATAATAATAACCATCATCATATAGATGGTAGGCAACTGTGAATTTCTTTGGTTTTAGTCATGGATTGACATGGTCAGGTCTGTGTTTGGGGCTGAAGATGGCCTTAGAGACTAGTGTAAGGGCCATTGCCATGGTGTTGATGAACAGTGATAATAAGACCTTCTTCTGTGTCCTTAGCAAGCGAGATGAAAGAGGACCAGGGAGAGAATTTTACCTTTGAAAACGATGAACCAGAAAGACAGCCTAGATACCAAAGACCATCGTTGTTATCCCTTAAGGGTCCTTTAAAAGAGGTACGCCATCTCCATCTTCCATGGTCACATATTTATATTTAGGGGCATAAACTATTGGCCCAGGTGATGTCTTGAGGGATCATCCTCTCTGCCTGTCAGGAAACAGCTGCTTCTGTGCTCCGTCTGGGTTCTTGGTTCCCCAGGTGCCTTGGTTTTCCTGTTCCACATTCTGCTGTAGATGGCTGTGCCGCCTGGTAGTACCACACACCCTCAAAAAGGATGAACAAACAGACTAAGGACTTCTAAAACCTCAGAAGCTCAACTTTTCTCTGTGTGGATGTTGTCCTCGGGGGGAGCAGGTGGCTGTGCTGGAGACCCCGATTTCCACTAGAGAAAGAAAACAATTAATGACTTCCATAATCTCTGTCCCTGGCCAGAATGATAACAGCTAATGAGAATTTTGATGTCCGTGTGAATTTCACCCACCATTGCCCTTTACCCACTGTTATTGCTGATAACAAGAACTGCTCTACCCCAATAAAGGCTTGCATTTGTTTAAAAATCCATGTGTTCCCTTTGCCTGCCTCAGATTTTTAAGAGAACCTTACTGTACTGCAATAATTATAACTACTGTAAAGAGTTACAGAATTCAGGCCAGCTAACCAAACATTCTAAGTTTGCTGAACAATTAAGTATTTACCGGGTTACAGGTGTTCCTGGCAGCCTTGTCTCTAGAATAGTAAACACTTGGACTTTCAAGAGGCTGCCGTGCTTATAAATATCAGTTTAATTTAAAGAAAATATTATTGATTTATTGTAGCTTCCAGAATTGACTTAGAGGCTCCTTAAAGTACACAGAGAACCAATAAGATCATTTATTTACACTTTGGGGTTTTCCGGGTGACATGCTCTTGAATTATTTCCTGGTTATTTGTGCTTCATGGAGAGTGTTTCTTGCTGTAATAGACACCCCTGACAGGAAGTGCACGCTCTGTTCCGTTTGGCTTTATTATCGTTCCTGGGTTGGCAGGTGTCTCATTCTAAGAATACCCTAGTTGTCCTGCGCCTCTGTTGTTCGCTCTGTCTGGTGATTACTAAAAGAACCACCATCATTTCGATCTTAAGTGTCCCCCACAAGCTTTGCCCAATAAAGGCTTGTGCCCCAGCGTGGCGCAGTTGAGAGCCGTGCAACTCCTAGTAGTGAGGAGGCCTCTGGGTCACTGGAAGCGTAAAGGGCACAATGGGACCTTAGCCGTGAGGTGAGGCTCTCTGCTCTGCTTCATACTGCAGCCATGGCAGTGGAGCCAACCGACCTTGGACTGAACCCTCTAACGCCGTGAGCCTAAGGTCCCCTCCACCAAGGAGAGCGAGTGTCCCCCCATGTGAGTACAGCTATATGAAGGAAGCCAGTGCTTCCAACTCATGGGACTGGCAAGGCCTTCCTCTGGTCTGAATCTGGATGTTAACTGAGTTGGCCTTTAAACTAAAAATGGAATGTGAAAAAACTACTGACTGCAGCTTCTTTATTCAACCCACGATCATGTCACCCCAACCCCATCCCCGCCCTCCCAGATCAGTAAGCAACCCAATTCCTCATCCGTGTTATCTATAACAAATGGACTGAGGATCCAGGTTGCTGGTGCACCTCCATCTGTGTGAACAGCGGCCCACCCAAGCCCAGGTTTAAGTTACTTGTGTCTGTCTTTTTTACTATTATTATTATTTTTAAAGATGTATTGATGTTATTATTTTATGCATGTCAGCATTTTGCCTGCCTGCATGCATGCATGGTGTACCATGTGTGTACCTGGTGCCCACAGAGGCGAGAAGGGGGCTTTTAGTGGCCTGAAACTGGAGTAACAGACAGTTTGAGCAAGCATGTGGGTTCTGGGACTCAAACCCAGGTCCTCTGCCAGAGCAACAAGTGCTCTAACCACTGAGCCATCTCTCCAGCCCTGCCTGTCTTTCTTAATCTCCTGTCTCTCCCAGTTAGGTTTCCAGGACCCAGTCCCACAGGATGTGGCCCCCGTCCCTCTTCCTGTTTGACAGCCTCTCTCTCCCCAAAGCTGACCTGGAATTGACTGTGTAGTCCAGGTTGGTTTCTACCTATAGCAATCCTTCCACTTTGCTTCAGGCCTGAGCCACCACGCCTTACTGACCTTTTCTCTTTATAAACTGTTGTCTCTAGCACCTGTTACAGCAACAGAAAGCTAGCCGACTCAAGAACCATGGGCTCGTTTGTTTATTGGCAGGTGATTTTCATGAAGAGATATTTTAGGGACTCGGCCATCAGCTTTCTTACCATGCCTTCCAGACTTTTATTCAAAAAGCAGAATCGCCAGGTGATGGTGCACACCTTTAATGCCAGCATTCAGGAGCCAGACGCAGGTGGATCTCTGAGTTCAAGGCCAGCCTGGTCTACAGAGGGAGATCCAGGACAGCCAGGACTACACACAGAAACCCTATCTCAGAAAAAAATAAAAGGCAGAATCATCTCAAAATCAGTCTTGGTAATTTTCTTATTGTTATCCCAATCAAGTCGGGGAAGAGTGTGACATACTGTTGTCGGAAATACTCTGATGGGGACGTGACTGGCTTCTCCAAGCCTGTCATCATTGGTCAGTTGGGAGAAGGCTGCCTGACTCTTTCAGACTACACTAAATGTGATTCTTAAGTTATCCGCTCCAGGACAGTGGGAAGGGGTTAAAGGTGAAGATACTCTGGGCGCTTTCCTGGGCAGGTGAGAGGACTTGGAAATCTGTGGTTGAAGTGCTTCTGCAGTGGACATCTGTCCCCCTGGGAACTAAAACATGGCGAGATACGGCTCTGGCAAGCTTCCTTTGCCATTTTGGGCTGTTTCTTTTATTTTGATTTCTCTAGGAACCATCAACAACAAAGTCCATTAGAATACTTCCTTATTTCCTCATTCAAACTTTTTTCCACCTAAGACAGTTTCTCTGTGTAGCCTTGGCTGTCCTGGAACTCACTCTGTAGACCAGGCTGGCCTCGAACTCATAGAGATCCTCCTGCCTCTCCTCCTGAGTGCTGAGATTAAAGGTGAGCATCATCACTGCCCGGCCCTCATTCAAACTTTAAAGGTTCATTTTTTGGGCCAGCAAGCTGGCCCAGTGGCTAGAGGTGCTTGCCACCAAACCTGACAACCTAAGTTCAATCTCCCCACACCCACACAACGGAGGGAGAGAACTAATTCCCACAAGTTGTCCTCTGATCTCTGGGTGTGCACTGCGGTGCCCACCCCCCAAAAACAAGCAAATAATTGTAGTTTAAAAATTCTTTAAAGAAAATATTTTGAAAATAAAACATTCATTTCCCCTTTTTTTCTCCACTTTAAAGTGTTACATTGACATTAAATTAAGAGTGCTCAAGACTTTGACTACATTGAAATAGTATTTAATAGTATTAAATTTATTAATAGTATCAGATTATTATTAATAGTATCAGATACTATTATTAAACTTACATATTGAATTTAAAAGTATTCATCCTTAATTTCAATGGTGAGGACGTAGCTCAGTGGTAGAACTCTTAGCTTGTTGTGTGAGGCCCTAGTACTGAAAAAAAAAACTAAGTAAAAAATGAAAACCTTAATTTTTAAGGAACTAAAGACTTTTATCAGAGCCGTCACCAGTTCGAATCCAGCCACTTGTACTGTACACAGGATTCCAAACTTGGGAGTATCTAAGACTGGTAACAGTGACGGCAAATTGTGTAAGGAGTTTAGTGTGTCAGGAAAGCCCACCGAATGAAGATAGCAGCTTGATGTCATTTTAAGTGGGACCTCTTAAGTGGGCCACCCAGCATGAAATCAACGTGAGCCAGCCTCTTGCTTTGGGTAGAAGATAATTACCATCTGAGGTTGAGCAGAAATGATGCGCGTGATATAGTGTTGCACCATTAGGTGTGTTATTGGATTTGGGTTGGGGAGAGTAGATCTTTTCTCTGAAACATCTGTTCACTGTCAGGGCAGCGTGGCAGAAAGGATGGACCAGTGGTCTGTTTCAGCATGGCTGTTCCCGTATAAGGAATATAGAACCACATGGATCCTTCCCCTTTGAAATTACAGTGTCATGTGCAAAATCCAAAATCACTGCCTTCAGTGCTTATTTGACCTTTTTCTGTTGCCATGGTATCTTTTATAGCATTATGCTTTCTAAGTGCTCTGTGTGTGTGTGTGTGGGGGGGTGTCCTGTGTTTGTCTGTCTGTCTCTTTCTTTCTTTCTTTCTCTCTCTGTCTGACTGTCTGTCTCTGTCTCTGTCTCTCTCTCTCTGTGTGTGTGTGTGTGTGTGTGTGTGTGTGTGTGTGTGTGTGTGTGTATGTTTTGCTGGAGATCAAACTCAGGCTTTTGGACATGTTGGGTTAGTGTTCTGCCACCAAACTTTTCCTTATAGAAATGCTCGTATTTGGGATTACTTTCCCCCAGACCTGTTTGTTGATTGGCCTACCGACCCCCGTGGATTGAATCTGCTTTATTTCACTCTCAAAGCACTTCAGTTCCCACCTCTAGGCCACTCTCATCATTTCCCTGTTTTGCTGCCTTCTAGGATACTTCCTCAGTCATTCTATCATGTATCACAAGAGTTTAATATTTATTCTCTTCTTAGCTGTTAATATCCAACAAAACACATGAGAATCCAAAACAATCCAACTATATTCCTCTTTTAAAAATTTGGTTTTATTCATTTTTATTTTCTAAGTGTATGGGTGTTTTGCCTGCATATATGTCTACATACCACTGTGTGTAGTGCCCACAGAAACCAGAAGAGGGCGTCAGATCTGTGGGATTTGAGTTAAAGACCGTTGTGAGTCACCCTGTGGGTGCTGGCAATCAGCCCTGCCTGGCAACTAGGTTCTTAGGTGAATTATTGAGATCGTGAAGAGATCTGAAGTTCTTGGCTTCATTTCCTGCTCTTGATGGCCACAGATTTTCAGATGCAGAAACGCTAAAGGACTTATCCATTATCTTTATTTCAAGTTTTAATTTTTGATATGTGAAAATTATTCATATCTCTATATATTGAGTTTCTTTACAAAGATTTTTAAATAGACATTTTATATGATCAGTAAACTAGTCTAAGTGTAGAATTATGCTGATCCAAATCTCTGCATACTTTTCTTTCCTCATCTCTAAAAGTATTCACGCTGCACAGTGATTTCTTAATCTAATTCAATATGGTCTATATGTATATATAAACATTATTATGTAGATGCCACATTTGTGATAGTCCCACTTCTTTGGGGGAGTTGACCTCTGAAAAAGAGATGAGTGTCAATCTAATATGTTTAGTCTCTTTGGTGTCCGTTCCTTTATCATATCAACATTGAGATAGTTTCTCCCTCTATGCGAGTATGAGGAATTGGCAATTTTTCATAAATTTGTTTCCAGTGGGAGTCTTTTTTCTTCATTCAGCCTTGTCAACAGATGAATCCCCATGAACATCCATCTGAGTGGAGAATCAGGGATCATCAGTCAGTAGGGCTCCAAGGGGCTAGCATTCTGCATGAGTAGGCCAGCCCCAGTTTGTCACGGCCAGAATGTAACTGTCATCCCTGCCCGTGGTCCAGAGCTGGGGCACCTGCTACATGGTAGATACAATGGAGCAGAAGAGAAAAGATCAGAGTGGGATTCTCCCCAGAAAGACTAGTAAGGGAGATGTGCAAATGAGCGTGACCCAGAAGAAATAGTGACGGAGTGTAAGGAAAGGGTCTGGAGTGGGCTCAGGGAAGGGGATGCTGCATTCTGGCTGTCTTTGATGGACAGTGCCCCTCAGAGCAGTGGCTCCTGTCCGGAATGCTCTTTCGGGGTTCACTTTCCAGTGACCAAGTAGAATGTGGTCACTTTAAATCTTCTTTCATCATTTATTTCTTGAGGACCCAACAATGTACCAGACCTAAGACTTAGCTGTTAAGAGTGTAGAGAAGAAATGGACAAAAAAACCCTCAACTCAGGGAACTTATGTTTGATTGGGAGAGGTGTGCAGTTGAGGGCTAGGGTTAAGTGACTGAGACAAGGTGTTGGAAGCAAGGCTGTAGAAACAAAGAGGACTAAACCATGGAACGTCTTGTAAGCCACTGTAGGGTTTGGGGGTTCTGTTTTGAATATTGTTGGGAGCAGCATTAGTAAGTAACTAGCATGTCGCAGTTTATATTTCTAAATGTTTCTCTAGTTATTATTATTATTATGGGTTCACAGAACTCATCTTTACTAAAGGTTGGGGTGGCAGAGGGGCTCCGACACTAAAGTGAGGCATGCTGGATGATCCATGACACGTGGCCAGACAATATTAGAACATATGTATGTAGGAGGAAAAAAATAAGTTGCTATAATAAGTGATTATTTTTTTTTTTTTTTTTTTTTTTTTTGTTTCGAGACAGGTTTCTCTGTGTAGCTTTGCGCCTTTCTGAGCTCACTTGGTAGCCAGCTGGCTCGACTCACAGAATCCGCCTGCCTCTGCCTCCCGAGTGCTGGGATTAAAGGCGTGCGCACAACGCCGCAAGATTATTACTAGCATATATGCTACAAATATGTAATCATAGACATGATTTGTCAATTTAGATATACAAGTATGAGAGACTCTGATGAAGGATTTATAATTGAAGCAATCCTTTTTTAAAAGTTTGAAAATCACGTTCTCTGTGAGAGGTGATGGTGGCCATTAGTTGGCTTTCAGCGAAATCTTTTCCTTGGAAATTATAATAATTATTTTTGTGCTTTTATTTCTTTTCTTATCACTAGGTAGCAGTGGTTCTTCTTGCCATAAAAATGAGCGTGCCCAGGCAAGCACACGTGCACATTTGCATATGATTTCCGGGCACTCACAGACACCACATTAACAACCTCTACCGGAGGAGATCATTTCACAGCCCCCCCCCCAGGGATATAAGGCTTATCTTTTTGTTTTAAGAATACACTCCAGCGTTTTTATTTGTTTGTATCCATCCTAAAATCATTATGTGAATCCCCAGTCCTGAGAGTCAGGATGGCAAGTGAGCAAAGTTTCTCTCAGTCGAATTTGATTCTCCTTTTATTTGTCACTCAACCATCTGGAGGCTCGGAATAAACCATGTCAAAGGCAACATTTCTCTCACAGACTGGACACCCCATTCCTCCTTCTCCTGGAGCACTGTCTATCCACCAGGACTACATGTGGAGGAAGGCCCTTATGATAACCAAACAGGAGTTAAGAACACTGTTGTCGTAGTCAATGAGGTACCTCTAACAGGAAGCCCGACCATCCGGCTATGGGTTGCTCTCTTCACGTACGTCCTTGATTGCACCTCAGGCCCTTGGGCAAGAGCGAGAGCAAAGACCAGGCTCTCTTAGCCCTTCTTCCGAAAGCTCCATACTTGTTTTGTACTTTCCTAAGTGAAAGAACAGAGCAAGTTTGAATACCTTCTTTAGAATCTATTGGCCCTGTATCATGGGACTCTTCCTGCTCATTCTGGGATGCCTGGGCAACCTTAGTCACAGCTGACATCACAGACGTTCATCTTCTGAAGGCTTACCTCAGTGCACACTGAAAATTTCCGACCTTAGCAAGTTTGGCCACACACATTCCCCCCACCCCTTTCTCATTTTCTTGGGACTTCGGAGTTCAAGTCCACTCAAAATTATCTGGCAAGAATAAAATTCAGCATAGTGGTCCACTATGGTGGTCAGATGAAAAGTTACTTTTTTTTTTTTTTTTTTTTTTTTTTTTTGGTTTTTGGTTTTTCGAGACAGGGTTTCTCTGTGTAGCTTTGCGCCTTTCCTGGAACTCACTTGGTAGCCCAGGTTGGCCTCGAACTCACAGAGATCCACTTGCCTCTGCCTCCCAAGTGCTGACATTAAAGGCGTGTGCCCGCCCGGCCGAAAAGTTACTTTTAAAATGTTTCTAATTTTGAATAGGAGGAAGAGATAGTTCCAACAAGAAGAAAGGTAGTTGGGCATTGCAAGTGTGACCTTGTCGGTCTTTTGTCGCCCTTTGTCTCTCAGAGCTCTTAATATTTGGAGACAGTCGTGGCATAAACAAAAACGGCATAAATAAAAGCAGCTCGTTCCACCTGGGAGAGAACATGTGTGTGGAGAGAGACAGAAGTGTGAGGACTCTCTTCTTAACTCTAACTTTTTTGTGTGAGTCATCTTACTTTCCAGGAGCCTACGACAAGATGATGAAAACCCAGAGTGATTTCAGTTTTTTTCCTCTAAAAACTTCACTTGAGGTAGAGAGAAACACAAATCGCCTTTAAAGGTCAATTAAAGTAGTTATCGGCTCTGGGTTTGCGTCTAAATCAAGCGTTTTATTTTGAAGGATGTGTCCTATGATTTAAACTATCTTACTCAGATCTTTGCTTGGGATATGTTGTAATAAACTCGGCAGGCCTCTGCGGCGACCCCTCTGCATACACTCCAGCTGAATAAAAGAGAATCCCTATAGTCTGTTGATTATAGTGCCTGTGGCCAAAGGCTTTACAATCGAAGTTTGTAAATTACTAGGGGAAAAGGCTGAATGGTAGTAGATTGATGCTAAGCAGCCAGATGATCTCAGAACCTTGTGGGAACTTTCTGGTCTCCACCTTCCATCTCCTCAGATTTGTTTCCATGAGAGACAAGGGTGGGCGGCGACTTTCTAGTGTGGATTCCGTCTTTAGGGTTCTTGTGGTGGTTGTGTTTAAAAATGACGCTTTGAACATGTAGTGCATAATGCATTGGAAGGTCTGTTGCCAAGCAGCTTGAAACCTAGGGGGCATTGTTGAATTTGAAGGAATAGTGGGTTCAGGGAAGGGGCCAGAAGAAAACAAGAGAAAAATAGACTGAGACTGAACATGTTTTATGATAATTAGAATAAAAATTGAATATCAGAACTTCACGGGTCAGCTTCTGTTCACACATCTAGCTCTCACCTTGCAAAGAAAGGGATGTATCAGATAATTAGGTCAAATCAATGATTATATATCTTTAACTCAAGTGGAAGGGACTGTAATTGTGATGAAATTTGTCTGAAGGGGAACGCATGGGGAATCTTGTCCAAGGTCACAAGTTCAAAGGGGAAACTAAGTTCAAGGTTCGGTTCCTGTTCACAGACCCTCACCAACAGTGCATAACAAGAGACTGAGCAACCAATATTCCTATAAACAAGTTGACTCATCTTTTTGGAAGCCCACTCTGTCCCAGTCACACCCCTTTAGTGACACAGAGAGAAAGCAGCTGTGTCCCCTCACTGGGACATTTTCTCCCGATGTGGACAGAAGGAAAACTGTGAGCGCCTGTCTGCGGCTTTGTCACCGATCACACCCCAGACACCCTGCAGCATGGGATGCAAGCAAACAGGCCGTCTCCGGGACATCACATGGCCACACGACCCTGCTGCAAATGCCTGACTTTTTACAAGAAACAATCTAATGTAAACTAGAGGCAACGGGAAGGCAGCCATGAAAGTTGTTTGCTCTCTCTCTCTCTCTCTCTCTCTCTCTCTCTCTCTCTCTCTCTCTCTCTCTCTCATTCAATTTCCCCTTAAACTTGACAAAGTGGAACCAAAATTCACCCTAGTCTTGGACATTCTTCTGAAACAAAGAGCCTATTCTCCCTTTTAATGCTTGTAGAACTTCCGTTAAGGTTGGCCGTAAGCTTTTGCATGGGATTTAAAAAGAAAGAAAGAAAGAAAGAAAGAAAGAAAGAAAGAAAGAAAGAAAGAAAGAAAGAAAGAAAGAAAGAAAGAAAGAAAGAAAGAAAGAAAGATCTACCCCCACCCCCCACAATCTTTTCTTTACCCTGGTGTAATCTTTAAAGGGCAAACAATAAGAGCACAGTTTCACATAGTGGTAAAAGAGTCCTGGCTGAGGTGACCTGGACTTGAAACATTCTGGATTCCATGTGTCTTCTCAACACATAGTATTCCATAGAATAGTTGTAGGAAGTGTTTTATGAAAGAACTATGTACAAGAAAAAAATTACATAGTTGCTTTAAGCAAACCAAGAAAGTTCTTACAGATGTTCTTTCCTTTTTCACTCTGTGGCGTATTAAGTTGCAGGTCATATAATGATGTGGTTGCTGGTTGGATACCAAGGGTTGTAACTAGTAAGAGACGCTTTCTCCCCTCTACACTGGGGCTTGTATGTGTGGACAGGCACACACGAACAAGGATCCAACCTAACCAAACTGGGATAATGGCCCAAACAGTACTTTAACATTAAGTGTGATTCATGAAGTACAATACAGAGATATTTCACACATAAACACAGGCAATCAAACCTCAGTTGCTGGTGTCTTCCTTCGAAAGATTTTCATAGACATAAACTCCTGCTATAAAACAGGACAAGAAGGCATTTCATGAAAGCCTGCCCATATTTTTACTCATGAATTTCCTTGTATTTATCATGTCTGCTGCTTGGACGGGCTTATTATCCTGGGGTTTCTTCGAGAACAACTCTGTCTTTTTGTCGGGCTCTATGTGCTTTCTGTCTGTAAGCTCTAAGGTACTTGCTGAATTTTAAAGAGAAGAGGAGAGAGAAAACAAGGAAGGGGGAAGAATCCTCCCGGATTCAGATTGTGATTGATAAACTACTTTGGAATAAACAGGAGGCCTGTGAGTGGGGAAGAACTAAGAGACAGGTGCCTGAAGGGGCCCGGGAGGGAGGGCTCACGGGCTGGGGCAGTTCACACTTTGGTTAAACTCTCACAACTGAAATTTTCACCCTGGTAAAATTTAGAAGTTCAAGGAACAACATTGCCACGATATTAATGACCTCTGAGGGCACACAGAGTTCAGAGTTCATTTTCTATTTACAGCACACTCGGCTGCCGTTCCGCCTCCCACTCCCCCGCCCCCTTTAAAGGGGGGCAATTATTTAGAATATCGTGACAGTCACCCTGGCTAATTTTTATACAAAAACCGAGACAGTGGGAAATATAACAGTAAAGTGTTAGAAATGGATAAAACCGGGGAGCCCAATCTTAGGAGAAGGTATCCCCTGAACAGTTCAAAGTTCACTCTTTGTTCATATAGAATGAAGAGTCTTCAGTTATCAGGTATTTAAACCCAAATCAGCAGCTCCATATCCGTAACCTGAGCCGAGTGTTCCTCCATCTAATGGCCATGCTGCTGTCGTTTGCAGTGAGTTGGGTGACACTCGATTTGTACTCCGAGACGGGAACAGATGGGCTTTCATTGTGAGACTCCGCCTGTATGCAAATGTGAACGGAGTTTCACCCGATCCAGGGGTCTGACCTGACCGTGCACATGCATTTACTCAACGTGGCTCAGCCTGGGGGGGCGGCGAAGGGGGAATAAAAAATGGCAATCGGATAGTACCAGCGGCAGGTCAAGTTTACCATCCGTCTTTCGGCGGCACTGAGATGGCAACACAGTTATTTAGTTTCAGTGTTGATGTGCGTTGCAATAAACTCCATCATTTCACCTGTTTATGAACCCGGCCTCGTATGAGATCTCTGTGAAATCAAACAAAGCTGGCAATCAAGCCTCTTGTTTCCAGCAGAAGGGGGATTATGGACTTTAAAAATAAATAAATAAATAAAGCATCCTTGTATTTTCCCCAGCCTCCCGTACATAAATCAATATTCTTTTCCTTCTGGCTCTTTTTATTTCTTACATTGACTTTATTAATTTCTTATTTGGAGAAAACAAAATACATTCCCCCCAAAATGCTCTTCGTTTCAAATGAAGAAATATGATCATTAATGTCAGAATAAACAACCAGCATTTTAGATGTCGATTAACTGTTTTGCATGTACACAGCAATGTACGGTCCCTAATAAATCTTACAATTAAATGTGCAGCCCTTCATTAGAGTGGAAATATGAACAGCTGTAATCATACACATTCTATTGACAGAGAAAAATTGAGTTCCATTTGTAATTTTTCACATTGGGAAAGAATGAGAGACGGATTGGACCATGATTGCCTTTATAACTGTGGGCTTTTTAAACTTCCCATATCCAGGATAACAAACCAGTGTCTCTGACTTCAGGATCTAACAGCAGTGATTTGCCTCTATTTTCTTCTCTCATGAAAGTAAATTTCTCTTGGGAAACATATAAGCCTTTGGCTAGAAAACCCATAGGACAGATACCCCCAAAGTGTGGCAAATAACAAATGGCTGCATTTCTTCAGTACAGCTGTTCGTGAAGGGACTCTGTGAACTGATGCTTGGAATTGGCGTTGCGGGGGTGGCGGGGGGGGGGGAGTTGCTAAGATTATAAAGAAAGTTGGTGAGTACCACAAAAAAAAACTGTTTTGGCAACCAAAAAGACGTTGCTTCTAGACACACACACACACACACACACACACACACACACACACATTGCCAGAATAGAAAAAGCAGCACATCTTCTGAAATCACACTTGTGCTAGTGCAGGTAAAACCAAGGTGGGCATCCTTCAAAAAGCAGGTGCCACATTGCCTCTGCGTAAGGATTCCTCTCCACTTATTCTGATCACATCGGGATAGCATCTAGAAGCAGTTCTGGAGAGTTAGGCTTGAAATAATTCCAAATAGAAATGAATGGTCAGGACTTGGGCTAGCATTTGTCTGCTGGGCACTCGGAGAAGCTGACAGAGATAATAAAGAATAAGGAGCTGCATGCCAGTGTAGCAAGTATTAAAAAATGTCATACTGCTCTCCTTGGCTATAGAAAACTGATGCAATTATCTTGCCTGGTCTCTGAATATGTATTTCAAAATAGATGGGAGGTTTTAAGATATCATATATGTGGACATACATGTATATATACATACCGACACATAGGTATTTATATCTCTATATCTAGATCCTTCCTTATACAAACAAAGATTTATGTGAATGCGGGATTTTGTGTCCATGTAAACCTTAGCTAGTGGTTGAGTTATGAGAGGCCAGTTTAAGTTAAGGATATCGTTTATACCTTTTGAAAATTTACTGGAGAATTGTCAAGTCAGTGCTTATCAGGGCATTCAAAATGTTTATTTACATTAGAAGCAAGGAACTCACATGCTGCGAGTTTAGCAAGAAGCTTAGCAAGTCATCATCTGGCATGAATAAGATCCCAGAGACTTTGTTTAAAAGCAGGAAAATGAAAATGTTGACAATGTAAGTGCTGTAACCGAATCGTTCAACACATAACGTGTGGCTGTTTAGTAACATGGCGCATTTTTCTAAACTATTATCTGAAACGAACTTCGGATGTGGAAATCAGCAGTTTCTTTTGTAAGTAACTCACTGGAAGAAATGCCGTGAATGGACAGAAAATGCTTACATTTTAGAATTTTTTTGAGGAAGAAAAATCCCAGACACCATCAGTCAGCCTCTTGACAGCTTGCAGGCATCCAGAAAATGATGCACTTCCTGTCTTTATGAAATACATGGATGTTCTATTAGCTTGAACAACTGGGGCTCAAAGTACTTGTTGTAAACAAGGAGGGACTAAGCTCAAGCCAATAATCAACTGCTTATTTGGCTCTTAGGCGCCAAAAACTCTTGTAAGTACGTTACGTGTATTACCTCATTCGATCTTGACTAAAAGGAGCATGCCCCGTTTGTATCTCCGTCTTACAGATGAGGAAAATGTAACTTGGCTCAAATGGTGCTCCCTCCTGAGAGCGGAGAGTAGTGCATGTGAGACCGAGGACCTGCACTTCTGGAAAGACCTTCTACGTAATTAGATGAGTGGTTCTCTCTGTGCCCATTTTGACTGTAGCTGGAGTCTGTAAAAAGCCCCATGGAGGAGCTGTGCAACCTGTTTGATAGGCCATCAGAAGGAAGCTGTACGGGGAAAGCGAGTAAGAGTAGGTGTTCCGTTTGAAGCTGGTGAACTAGGAAGGAGATCAGATCGCTGCTCTTGGTCCATGGCACGATGGGAGGGGGGTCCTGAGATTGTGCCCCAAATCCTTATGAAAACTCCCCCATGAAGCAGGTTTCAGAAACAGAGCCCAGAGTGCATTCATCTTAAATTTGACCTTGTTCCAGCCCATCCCTCTATTCCTAGGCAACAAAATTAGGTCCCTCCGGAGCACTTCGTTATTTTCCTTATTTATGCTCATGTTAGCTCGGCTGGCCATACCTTTGGAAAGATGGGTGAAAAGAAATTAAGCAGAACATAAGGGTCCTTTTCTTCCTCTTCTTTTTAAATAACCATTTTGAATCATAACTTAGTGGGCCAAAGACTGGCTTGTGACCCATTGAATTCGCAATGAAAATAATGGCGTTGGCAGTTCATAATTAGATTCTTCATGCTAGTCTGCCTAAGCACTCAGCAAAGGTGTGTTTATACCCTGTTGATTTGAGAGAAGGGGTGGGGGGAGCCACCTTGTGGCTAGAAGACGACCAGCAGCCTCCACGCCCCTTGCTGGTTCTCAGGAGGAAGGGGAGGGGATGAGCAGAGCAGCCAGAGATAAATCAGAAACATCAATCACTAAATATTTGTGGAAAGTGGTAAGAGGTATAAATAGGATCCATAACTACAATAACACCAAAGCTGTAGTTGTAAATATACATTATCCTCTTTAATATGACACAGAATAGATTGAGAACTGAGAAATTATTAAGATCTCACCAAAAAAAATTGGAAGAAAGAATGAAAACATTTAAGTTAAAATTATGTTCATTTTGTAATTCAATAAAGAATTCCCAGAGACATATTTTTAAATTTAATGTTGTTTTCTATAGCACAGAAAAAGCCCCACAGACATCTGTTTGCATACATTGTGTGTCAGGCAACATCAGATTTGAATGGAATTTATCTAAATTTTATATGCATGGCTTGATGTAAATTGAAATAAATTGTACAGCATACTCTGCGTGGACATATTGGTTTTTCCATCGCGGCTTGAACTTTTAACCCCAGGGCCTGGGCCGGTCACACGTTGACCTGTCTGAACTCTGCTGGTAGATCCAAGTGTGGAAGACTGACCTTGCATCCATGGCAACCGTAAAGTAGGGTCCATGACTCCTCTCTTCTTTTCTCTTTCTTTTCTCCACACTCCAAACAAAACAAAACAAATTAGTGTACTCTCGCTCAGCCCGTCAGTGTAATCTCGGCGTAGTTCTGCCGAAATGCGTTTTGCCCGAACCTAAGCTCTGAGCAAAGCTTTTTAAGCCTGCTTGTCAGATGTTAATGAAAGTTTGAAATGAAAGCCTTTATAAAAGTTAATGGAAAAGACCCCTTCCTGGGACACATTCAGTGTGCTTGTCTGCCATTAAAATAAAATATACTTCACATGCTCATATATTAGGCTGTGTTGCTGTAGGTATGACATACATGCAGATGAAAATTATACTTGTGTGGGATTTTAACATAATCCTTCCTAGGTAGATTGAAATAAAAAAAAGGCTTGGGTAAATCCTTGTCCCTGCACCTAACATCCATGCCCTACTGAACATTCTGCAGCACCATAAAGCTAGTCTGTCTGAAATGGACTGAAAGAGTTCATCTTCCACCTAGAAGATGTAGAGTCTATCTTGATTAGGGTGTATTTATACTTTTGATTTGATTTGTATTAGTTTACATTAACTGTATAACTCACTGCCCGGAATCAGGACATTCCCATAGTTGCGTGTGATACAGGTGGATCTTCCCCTCCCTCACGTCTCCCTTTCATAGCCATCTCTTGCTCTCTTCTCCCTTCCACATCTCTGGAAGGCCCCTCCGACTTTCGTGTCCTTTCCTTGCCCCTAAATCCCACATTTTCCAGAAGTTCCCATTTCACAATCATGGTGGCCATCCAGGGGTGCTACTTATTCAATCCCATGCCATATGTTTGTGGCTGGTCATTTACTTATGTCAGAAGCATTTGTGGAAGGTTTGTGTCTCATATAAACTCCAACAGTGAGGTAACCACAACAAAAAGAAGGCTGACTGGTCTCAAGGAGTCCCAGTTTTTACAAGACAGCACCCTCGGAGGAAAAGTGGCACACAATTAGACAGTAGTGACCAATAGAGATCGATATTGTGTCCCAGCTGGCAATGAAACATGGCTTAATGGAGTGACCAGTTGGCTGTGGCGTGAATGGAAAAAAGACCTCTTAGGAGGAAAGCCTTGAGAAGGTGGCCAGTGAGCAGACAATCCAGATTTAAGAGGTTTCAAGGAATAAGCAAAACCTAGGATGGTATTGGTAACATGCAAGGGTTAAATGTGTTGGGGGTGACCAGATACTAGACACATGGGCTGTGATATGCCAGAGATAACAAACATCCTTGAATGTTTATGAACTAATCTGACCTTTTGAGGGCTGAGTCTTGTTGTCTTTTAAAAAAGAAAGGATGAAGAAAGTCTTACTTTCTAGGAGTTTAAGCTACAAACCTGGAAATCTCTAACAGTTCACAAATTGCCTTTGGGTAACCCTAGGTAGCTGTTTGGTCAGAGCACAGAGGGGTGAAGTTCTTGTTTAGAGTGGCCATACAGCTGTTTAAAACAGCAACAGATGCTTAAGACAGCTTCTCTTTTCCCAGTGATATTGAAGATAATTTTTAAAAACAGCGGAGTGTGGGCAAGGAGAACCAGGAAATGTTTCCTCTTAGTAGAGTCCCCTCCACCAAGCCCTGACACTGTAAAGTCTCTTTATCTCTAGGCGAGGGTTTTTCTGTGTGTAATAATAGAATAGAATAATAGAAATACCTAACATCTCCTAGACACTTACTCTATACCAGAAGCATGTTCTTTTGGAGGGAAACAGTGGGGTACATGGGTTGACACAAGGTCTCACCATGCAGCCCAGGGCTGGCTTTGAACTCATAAGCTTCCCTTAAGAACCCCAAAGAAGTCAGGGTTATAGGTGCATGCCTCAATGCTGTGCTTCCAGACACTAATATTCTACCTGCTTTCTTTAATTCTCCCAACAGCCTTACTGTTCTCCCAAGACCATGAAACAAGACACTCTCTTCTCCAGGATCACACTCAGGGGTCAGCAACATTTAAATAGAGAGCCATATAGTGAGTCTATTTTAGGCTCTGTGGTCCATACAGATCCCCCAAACAGGCAATTAGGCCACAGCAGTACAGAAATGACTGACTTAGACACCATATGATGAAGGATTATAGCTTGTTCCCTTAAAACTTTTGACTAGTCACAGAAATATGAATTCCATATAATTAGATACCCCCATGCTGCTAAAGATATAAAAGTTTGTGAGATCTACAAAATCTAAGTTTGTGAGATCTTACCCCACCCCAAAAACAAAACAAAACAAAAACAAGATTTGGCTTCTGGGTCGTAATTTGTCAACCTTTATACAACACTATGTTGCTTCTCGGTGGACAGCATGAGGAGTTGATTAGATGGTTTCAGGTCACTGCACTTGGGAGGTAGAGGTGGGAGGATCGGGTTTAAGGCCAGCCTTAGCTATCTGAGATCCTATCTCAAAAATAAGTTAGTTAGGTAACTGTCTCGCACCAAAAGTAGGGTAACCATTTTGGATTCAAAATTGTAGTGGAAAAAAAACAAAACAAAACAAAACCTGAAAGCTTCTTGGGAAAACTTAGTTCATTTTGGAAAGGACCATTTCAGCTCTCCTAAGAAGACAAAGAACCACCACTGTTTAAGTGACGTGTTCAGGGAGCTCTGCCATCTCCTTTCACGAGAGCTTTGCCACGGCGGCTGTTCCTGTTGGGTTCTGGTCATCCACTTCCTAGAAATGGAGATGTCTGTCTTCTGCCTGATTCTGCAGCATCTAGAACAATCGCTGCGCTGACGTCCATAGGTGCAGATTAGAACTTCTCACCCTTCTCCCCAGCCTTAGTTCTCGTCTTTTTGCGTTTGTGTTGCATGTAGTATGCATGTTTGAGTGCACATGCATGGGTTGCACGTGTGTACATAGGCATGTGGAGTCCAGTGGCTGATGCAAGGCGTCCTTCTTGACTGCTGTCCACCTAATACACTGACCTCCCTCACTTGAATCCTTGTTTGCACGGCAAGAACTTGACCCCCTTGAATCATCTCCCAGCCCCTCGCCTTCGCTCTCTACTCATCTAGATTTCTCTTCGAGCCATTGCCGTAACTTTCAGAGAGACGCTTCCCCAAATATCCTCACGCCTCTCACAGGCTAGAACCAGGAATCAGGCGGGTTATAGGCCTCTTTTCGTTTTCGTATTTAAAAGTGTGACCCCCCCCAAAAAAAAAACACTTATACAAACATTTCTATAAACTGTTACCTAAAAATAACTGTCCCTCAGGGGTCCATATGCTTAGCTCTTAACTGCTTTGGGTGCGTGGTTCTTGGATGGGATGGTAGACGTGGTAAATCAGCTTTTCCTTTAAGCTCACACGAGATAGCCAAGTGTAGATTTAGAACACACACACACCCCACCCCACCCCCGCTAGCTTTAAAACTCACAGCCATTGCAGACTTTATTTTTGTCTCCCTGGTGTCTGCTGAAGTGATAAAAGCAGACTATGGAAACTGTCACACAGTGTGATGTTCCTCTCTGTGATCCCCAGTTCTATAACCTTGCTGTTCAAATTCTAGAATGGTCCTCTGTACATGCCTTACGGCTTCCTGAGCGCTGGAGGTTTGTTTTCTGGTTATAGTCAACAGCCTCCTATGTGGTCTAGGTATAATATATTCAGAAGAGTGAATTCTCAGAAAAAGCCATTAAAGTTCAATTTTGGAAGGCGCTTCCCCCACCCCCTCCAAGCCTGTGTAATTTACAGACATTCTCCCACCCCACACCCAAGAAGCTTTTATTAGCACCAAGTTTTTCATACAAGATGATTCGAGAGCCATAAAATTGGGTGAACGAGGAAGAGAGTGGCCGTTTCAATGCCTGCCTCTTTTGTGTGGGCTCGTTTGGTCTTAGAGTGATCCAGAATGTTCCTCAGCAACCCTGACCATAAGGCTGTGATGAGACTGGGTAAATACCCAACCCTGAGAGTGAAATGTTTGTGTTTCTGAAACTCTGGGTATGGCTTCGAAAACTACATAGATGTTTAGTTAAAAGATGATTGGCAGATCGTGGGAGCTGTTGGGGTATGGTGTGATCTGACCAAGAGTGTGTAAGGGGAGATTTTTTCCCCCCCTGTCGTAGTGCAGAGATAGAATCCAGGGCCTTGTATACGCCAGGCAAGTGCTCCACCAGACTTATATCCCTAGCCAGAGAAAAACCTTAAATACTTCTAAAAGATCTGTTTATTTTTGTTACATGTCCATGAGTATTTGTCTGCGTGTATGTGTGTACGTCACATGTGTGCCCGGTGCCCAGAAAAGGGTGTCAGATTCTCTGGAACTGGAATTATAGGTGGCTGTAAGCTATCCTGTGTATGTGCTGGGAGTCACACCCAGGTCCTCTGTAAAAGCAGCCAGTGCTCTTAACCGATGATCTACCTCTTCAGACCCATCTAGTCAGAGGATAAAAGAAAATAGCAATACTGCTTTAAGGAGCTCTTCCCCCACCCCACCCCACCCCCCCACCCCCCCAAAAAAAAACAAAAAAAAAGGAAAGAAAAGAAGAAGGAAGAAAGAGAAGCCGATAGTGGTGGCGCACGCCTTTATCCCAGCACTCGGGAGGCAGAGCCAGGTGATCTCTGTGAGTTCGAGGCCAGCCTGATCTACAGAGTGAGTTCCAGGACAGCCAGGGCTACACAGAGAAACCCTGACTCAAAAACAAAAAACAATACAACAACAAAGCACTCCCGTTTCCTGGATCTTAGGACAGTGGCCTCATACCGTCCGTCTGTCATCCACTAATGTATGACATCATCTAGGACAGAGCTGCTTGTGAAGTGAAACGCTAGTGTTTCTGGCTCTACTGTTGCTGTGTTGAGACGTTTTCTGCTCTGAGATCCGCCTGTTCTCAGCTGGCCAATGCATTGGTTTTATTGTCGTTTTTAGTATCTAAACACTCTTGACAATTTAAGTTTTAAGCTTCAAAATTGGGTCTTAAAGTATAGAATTACAAATATATATAGAATTGCTCAAAATACAGCTCACTTTGTCTCTGTGTGTACATGTGTGTACGTGTGTGCGTGTGCGTGTGTGTGTGTGTGTGTGTGTGTGTATGTGTGTACGTGTGTGTGTGTGTGTGTATGTGTTGTGTGTGTGTGTGTGTGTGTGTGTGTGTGCGTGTACGTGTGTGTGTACGTGTGTGTGGAGGCCAGAGGTTGATGCCAGGCATCTTCTTCAACCACTCTCTACCGTACCTTTTGACACAGGATTCTCACTGAGTTTGGAGCTCACGGATTGGCTAGACTGGCTGGCAGCGCACCCCAGCTCTTACAACGGGTGCCAGGCATCCGAACTCAGGTCTTCCACTTGATGGCAAACACTTTGCCGACTAAACCGTCTCCCCTGTTCTGGTTCACTCTCTTTTTTAAAAGAAGACAAATTTCCTGTGATGTGATTTCCTCCGATCACTGCCGACCTTGTGCTGAAACTGTTTACCCCCTGCCTCCTCCAGACCTGAGCTCTCAGCCCCGTGCTGGTCACCACGCATGCGCTCCACTCACTGAGCCAACTGCTGAATCAAAGAGCGACAGAGTGGATTGTAGTTGAGTAGTAGAATACGGAAACTCGAGCCCGGTGGTGGTGGTGGCGGCAGCAGCGGCGGCGCACGCATTTAGTCCCAGCACTCGGGAGGCAGAGCCAGGCGGATCTCTGTGAGTTCGAGGTCAGCCTGGTCTGCAGAGTGAGTTCCAGGACAGGCACCAAAACTACACAGAGAAACCTTGTCTCAAAAAACCAAAAAAAAAAAAAAAAAAAAAAAAACCAGAAACTCGTGGATCCCTTGCATTTTTGCACGGCCAGGCTCACTCTAGAGACACACGTCCATAAAGTCTAGGTTACTAGTATGGCTGGCTTTCTTGACCAGTGGCATCATGGAGAGAATTGACAGGTATCCTCAGAGTGCACATGCAGGAAAGGTTGAGTGGGAGCGTGGCTGCTCCTCACTAAGAATCTCAGTGAAACTGTGAGAGATGGGAGAAGGGACCTCCACTTCCTGTTAGTGGAATTCCATAGCACTATAAGATACCCAAGGGCAACATAGTAGTAAAAAAGCGTCCCTCCGTCCCATTGATTATCCTTATGCCTTTGGATTTGAAGTCAAGATATGTGTTCTTCTGTCCTCTGCAGAAAAGGAGCTGATGTATTAAAGTTGTCATGTCAATATATTGGTAGTGTCTGGCTCGGTTCCCGGATAGCATTTGGTATATATCATATCTTTGCTACCTGTAGAACTTCCTGGGAAAATACACAAGAAGCACAGTGTTTGGACAATACAAGACATTCCGATGTGATTTCTGTTTGGGTCATTGGGAAGCAACTGTGTATCTCGGAGTCTCTGTCTTGAGCTGCCCGTCTCCCCATTGGTCGTTGTAATCCGCATCTCACATCAGCTCTTTACTGTTAGTGTCCTGCCGATTTAGCACACACTTAAAACAAATCATCGTATTTCCTGGTAAATGGGAATTTAGAAAAAAAAAAAAAAAAGAATCTTGTCATTTGCAGCTAAGGATGAGATGTTCCCTGAGTTTATACTCTCATTAGAGGAAGCTGCATGGCCCAATGTGAGACCATTGCTGGGTTCTTCTCACACTGGAAGAAGACCAGTAGCCATGAAGACCATAAGAAAGGTTGAGGAAATCCAAATTCAGAGGCTGGAGAGGTGGCTCAGTAGCTAAGATCACTGGCTACTCTTCCAGAAGAGCCTGGTTTAGTTCCCAGCACCCACACAGTGGCTCACAACCATCTGTAACTCCAGTTCTGGGAGCTCCTCCTTGGGCATTGGGAACTCACATGGTGCAGGCATTCATACAGGCAAAACACCCATAAATGTAATGGTTTTTTAATTAAGAAAAGAGGGATCCAGAGCCGATTGAAATTCTGAGTCTCTTCCATGCGCAAGACATAAGGTGAGGTGTTCTGGGGAAGGTTAGAAACTGTCCATCCCTGCCCTGTACTTATAAGATTCTGGATGTAGGGCTGGTGGGGGATGGTGAGGGCAGAAGGGAACAAAACAAGAAAGCCTTTGTTAATATGGTAAGAGAAATTTCAGTGGCTTAGAAAAAGTGGAAGCCTGATTTTAGGGGTTCAGACTGAGTGCATAGTAAAGAACTAGAAACTGGGGGTATTTGCAAGCCCAGATCATAGTACCTGAGAATGCAATGCTGAAATCCAGTATTTGTACAATTGACATACACTAATAAAAACAATTTTTAAAAAGAAAGGAACAGAGGGACTTTTTTTGGTTTTGGTTTTGTTTTAGGAAAAGGTAGATTTGAACTGTTTAAAGAGAAAAGATGGGCCTTGAGGATACAGCTCAGTTGACAGAAAGCTTTCCCAGCATACACAGAACTCTTACTTTGATCCCCCAGCACCTCATAAACCGAGTATAGCGGTGTGCGCCTGTGACCCCAGCGATTGGGAGGTACACACAAGTTCAGAAGTTCAAGGTCATCATCAGCTTCACAAGAAGACAAAGGCCAGCTTCGGAAACCAAGAGTGACTTGTCTCACAAAACAAACAAACAAATAAAATAAAAAGGGAGAAAAGGAAAAAGGTAAAGGGAGAGAGAAGAGGAGGGGCCGCAGAGGAGGAGGAGGATGGGATCTGGAAAAGGTAGAAATGAGTCATTCAGTTCCACTCAAGAATCAGTCTCGGCAAACAGGCAGGTCATTGACTCCCTAGGGAAAGCAGTTAAGTTTCAGGAGGAAGTAATGATGCAAAGATGTTTTATCTGAAGGGAGGGGAGCAGGGAGCCAAATGCCAAGAGTCAAGAGCATGGAGCAGGACGCCCAGGGCTTAGGGAGAAGGAAAGTTTTGGGAAGCCACTAAAGAAATACAGCAGGGTTAGGCAAAAAAAAAAAAAAAAAAAAAAAAAAAGAAGGATGTAACGCCGAGTTCCTAGAAACTATCTCAGTCTGTTCCATGGACATTAGATGGAGGATTCACGGAGGAAGAAAATGCTTGAAGACTCTGATCCATTTCATTTGTAGGCTCAGCTCTTGTCACTGTCTCGCTGTGATAGGAGGTTCAACTTCCGGTCCATGGACAAGCACCCACAGTTGCATGCTAATCACCCTGAATCTCTGATTACTTTCCCCGTCGACACCAAGCCGGGTCCTCAAGAGATATGACAGTCACAGTCAGGGCAGACATTTCTGTCCTCAATGTTCCCACACAGTTTACAAGTCACCTTTCTCTTCCTGGTTCCAGAATCACCACAATTCCCCAGGGCCTTCTGCCCTCCTGACCCAGAGTCCTCACTCACAGCCGTTCTGCCCATCTTAATCCTTGCCTCAAAGGTTCAGAGTAGCAAGTGCCTCTTCTCTCAACCTTTCAAACTCCAGTCTTCTCCTCTTCCTCCTTTGCTCCATCACACACTTGTCTAAGGGCAGCAGAGCCTTAGATTACACCAAGCTGGATCTACGTATGACTCAGTAGTTAAGAGCACAGGCTGCTCTTCCAGAGGACCCAGGTTCAATTCCGGGATCATAACTGTCTGTAACTCCAGTCCCAGGGGATCCAACACTCCTTTCTGGCCTCACACACAGTGCCTAGACATACATGAAGACAAAACATCCTCAAAAAAAAAAAAAAAAGATGGCGGTGGGCATGGGAAGGTGTTGAAGGATCAAACCATAGCCTCTGGAGTGCACAGGGTACATGATAGTACATGATAGTACAGATCTGTCCTCTCGCCTGCTACAGTTCAGGAGCTCAGTTTTTTGTTTTTTTTTTTTTTGAACAGATTGGAAGCCATGGTCATGTTGTTTCTGACTCTACCTTTCAAGTCCCCTCCTAGGTTTGACATGCCTGTCTCAAACTCCAGCGCCCCAATTAGTCATCACTACCCAAACCCGGTCCTACACCTTCTACCTGAAATGCCTTTTCCAGCCTTTCTACCCACACACTCGTCCTTCAAGGCACCACTCAGACTCCATCTTCTCTAAATGACTTCCTCTTTGCACCTGGCTGGGCTCGACCCCACGTCCCGTCTTATGGAAGCTGCTACCACCATTTGCCTTGCATTATATTACAGTGTACACCGATGGGCTTCTCCAAAGGGTTAGGGCCTCCCAGAGGACAAGAACCGGGTCTTTAAATTTTTTTTTAATGTCCCTCACAGGTTGCAGCATATATTAGATATCCAACAAATGTTTGTCAAATCGATCCAAATGTGTGGTTGCATGGTCCAGATTTCCAAATAATCCCTATTTATCTGTCATAGCCTAAAGAACCTTCAAAGAACCTTTAGTTAATAGCAGTCTCTTCTTTGTGGTATTAATGTGCCACAGAGCGACAGCCTCCCTCTTCCCCCTCCTATGACATTCAGAGACTTTCTTCCCTTTGGTGCCAGAAATCCTGAGGGTAGAGAGCACTGTCCACCCCAGAGATACCAAGATGAATGTTCCCTGCCTTCCATACTGTAGCCTGTGAGAACAAAGGCAGATGGAAGAGGCCGGAACTTTCGAAGAGGGAAGGGAGGCACACAGCACGGCACGCTCTGCTGTGTAGGCTGCAAGCCAGTGGCAGCCGCACCAAATCCATGTAAGACTTTAGATCCTGTTGACTGCTGAAATAGTGTCATGCTGAAACGTCAACAATCTGTGATCTCCCACGTGAAATGAAAATGCTGGTATTTATATGGTGCTTTCCAGCCAAAGAATCCCAAGGTGCCTTATAAATTAAAATAGGAATGTTTCTCCTGCAGGATCTTTGGTGTCTTCCATATTCGAAATCCTGTTTCTGGTGGCTCAACTCCCCCTCCCCTGCCACACCGCCGCCGACTACTAAACCTTTTATCAGATTCGAGTTGGTTTTTGGTTTGGTTTGGTTTTGGGTGCTGTGAGGTCTACGGTGTACAGTTTGTCTTGTAGCATATGCTACAGCCCTCCCGCCCACTCCTCTTCCCCCACTAACATGGAAAGGAATTCAATTAGACCCAAGACAAAGAGTAATTGCGTTGGAAAACAGAAGAAAACTATCTCATCCCAGAGTGATTAAGCTCCAGTACTGCATAGGAGTTTAACTCCTTCATGAAAATGAGATTCCCCGGCATAAATGAGCACACAGATTTGCTGAATCACAGTGGAGCGTCATGATGCTAAGCCTCCAGTTCGTTCCCCAGCAATTTGCTCCAAGATGGCTGAGTGTTCATTGTAAGTGATAAGAAGTAGAAAATGATTTGATTAGAAACACCAAGAGCCTTAATATTTTGTGATTTGACTGTTCTTATTTAATAGTATAAATATAAGTATAAAATTCTAATTTTGTAGTATAAATATAAATATATCAAAATCTGAAACTTATTCTAGTTCTTATTTTTGGGTTCCTGAAAGTGAATATAATAGCTTACTCTCCTCGAATCCTTTTGTGCCGATCTGGATTTTGGTGACCACTTCCACAGACCCATCACAACCGGTCCGCGCAGACTCGGCGTTAACCATGACTTCAAAACTGCATTGCTAGCAGCTTCTGACTTGTTTATCTGGTGGTGATTCTGACTTAGCCAGATCGATGATAATGTGACCGAACTCCTTGAGCAGTAGGTGACCAGTAACTAAGGACGACCGGCAGGCCAGTCATTCCCGGTACATAGTTAAGGTGGAGGGTGTCAAGTTCAAGCGAAACTTGCAAGGTGAAACTCGGGACATCATGAAAGAGTCTAGGATAAAGGAGGACACCGGGCAGCAGGATGCTCGTATGAGGCCCTGAATTTGACTCTCCAGCATGTCCACTAAAAAAAGAAGTTGCGGGATATGAGCGCCGGTGCTCAGGAAGAGGCCGCAGTCGGCCTGTTGCAGGTTTCTGCTTAAGGTAGAACGCAGCAGGCAGAAGAGCTCTGGCGTAGAGAACTAGGTCCACGTGCCCTGAACTAAGATGTCGGCCTTCTTGAACCTTTGCCACCGATACCATCTCAGTTATTTCATCCCTATCTGTGCTGTTTGAAATCGATTTACATTTCTAAAGCTTGACCTGTTCTCCTTCAGACAAACTACCCTTTGTAATGGGAAAGTTTCATCACTCCAGCCCCAAACTTTCCTGTCTGCTCTTATTAACCAAGAAAAAAAACTGACTGTGCTCTTTTCCTTGCATGTACATTTCTGTGTGGTGTGTGTGCATGTTTGTATTCATGTTCTCAGGTGGGTAGGCATACATGTGTTTGCAATTGTGTGTGTGCACACGCACACACGTGTATGTATGGAGGCCCAAAGCTGACCATGGTTGTCTTCCTCAAATGCTCTCCACTTCGCTTATTGGGCAGGACCTTTCACTGAATCTAGAGCTCGCTGGCTCCCACTAGACTATCGAGGCAGCTTGCTTTGGGAAGCCCCCCCCCCCCCCCCTCTGCTTCTTAAGCACCAGGATTAGAGGCAACCACTACGCTTACCCAGCATTTATGTGGGTTATAGTGATCCTAATTCCAGCCTTCACTCATGAATCAAGCATTTTATCCACTGGACTATCGCCCCAGCCTGAGACTGGATATGTTTATGTCTCACTTACAGATAGCCAAGAGCACAGACACCAGCTCTGTTGACTTGAGTTTTCCCTTGGAAGTAGAATTTTTTTTTTTTTTTTTGAGTAGTTATATATGGTTTTGATCATGGATGAAAACCTACTTTTCATTGGTTGCTGTCCTAAATAGGAGATAAGTCTAAGAGGTCAAGTGAGGTCGTTAAGTGTCTAACAATGTGACAGAAGTTTCCTGTCCCCCGTCTCCCTATTTGATCTTGCTTTTGCCCATTTCTAACGAGAAATGATCGTGTCTATAACTAAGAGGTAATTTATATTGTTCTTTGAGATATGCTAGTGAAAGGCATGACATAAATAAATCCCAGTGTTAACCGCTCCATATTTTTAGCCCATATCTTATGGAATCTGTTGAATACCCGACAGATTTATTTACTTATATAAACTCAGTTTGTTACTCTTAGCAAAATTTGTGTCATGATAAATACTTTAAAATAACTTTACATGTTAACCAAGGATTAGTGAAACTGATTTATAGACTTGAAGGAAGAGGAACGAAACCACCATCTTGCTGGGCCTGGCTGCACAGGCCTGTAGTACCGGATGCTCAGGAAGGAGGCTGGGCTGAAGGATCGCAAGTTCAAGGCCTGCGTCAGTTACAAGCACTGTAGAGAGAGTTCAAGGTTAGCCTAGGCAACTTAGTGAGACCGTGTCTCAAAATGAAATACGCAGGAAGGCCTGGGGATGTGGCTTAGTGGCAGGGTGCTTGCCTAGGGTGGACAAGGTCCTGGGTTCAATTATCAGTGCTGGAGCAAACAAAAAAAGATGGCGCTGTACTTGGGACAGGAGTCAGGTAAGTTTGAAAATTCTTAAGTGAAGTTTTTTAGTCAGTCAACAGCAAGGGTAGGTCATATCAAATATATATATATATAATGCCAGGCGGTGGTGGTGGCACACGCCTTTAATCCCAGCACTCAGGAGGCAGGCAGAGCCAGACAGATTTCTGTGAGTTCGAGGTCAGCCTGGTCTACAGAGCAGCAGCCTTCAGAAAGCAAATGGCTTGAGTTACTTCAAGCCACTGTGCCTTTTTATTTTTTTAATTAAAGTCAACACAATGCTAATGATTACCTGTATCCTGGATGTTTTATGATAATATTTTATAGTATTCTCCAAAATACAACCAGGAAGTTATTGGGGTTTTTTTTTTCCCCAAAAACTTGAATGGAGCAAACACCAGGCAACCATGGTACCGCACATGTATGCACGTGTAGGTGTTCATGTAACTCTTTGCTCACCATAGGACTTGAACAGAATCCCCCTGCCTAATCAAATAGTTCAAATGCCACTGAGCAGGAAATTTTAGTTAGACCAGAATATCATAAACTTAGCATACGTCGATGGACATGCACTGATCATGCGGGCTGTATTTTAAAAAATCTCAAAATAATAAGACACAGATATTTCTATGCTTTTATGCTGGTTTTGGTGTTACTTGTTTTAGAACTTGGAAAGTATGCCTCTTCCAAACAACAACGTTGCTTCGTTTTCTTTTCTGTTTTCAGCTGTTTGCAGCCCCTTTTTGAGAACCGAGAAACAATGCAATTAATTTTCCCCAGCGCAATCATGCATAGATTTAATAAGCATCCGAAGGTAGGATCCATCTGTAAAGGATGCATTGCATGCTAAATTACTTCTCTTCTGTGGTTGGGTTTTTTTTTTTCTTCCCAAACCTTAATTAATTGAAGAAAAAAATGTTTATTAAAGTGGGAACAGGCTGGGTTCTGGCTCTCCGTCTCTGGTTCAAAAGTTCATGCAATCCCTGAAGGCTCATCTGAATGTGCGTGTCTCCCTCACGCCATCCTTCTTCCTCCATTTCTGTGGGGGGGATGCATGCCTGCAAAAGGTGTTATTGTGTTCCCAGGCTCGATTTTAATAATCTTAATTTGAACGACCCTTTTCTGTACGTCTATAGTATGTAGATAAGTAGTACAGACAGACACACACGCATGTTCTTCACCCATTTTTCTATTGCTCTGAATTAAAAGAAGAAGAAAAAAAAGCGGACTTTCTCCCTGTGGCATCTTTAAATAGGATATAGAAGGAGAGCAGCAAGTTTAAGTCTACAGGTGAATCTGAGATAGGACAGTAGGCTAAGTCTTTAGGAATAAATCTGGACTCAAAAAGTATGAACCCTAGTCCACTAAAGAACTCTTTATCCATAGACTAGGAAATGACTCACCCCTGTCAGGCACTTTGGACGCAGAAGACATTTCCTGACCACAGCAAACTTTTTATGACCAGAGTCGAACAGTGAGTTTATCGTGGATGAAAACTGTGCTCGGCCACTCCCCTACGATGTCATGATCTTCCTTCTGTGTTTTTCAGTGGATTGCTTTTTCTCTTTTGGTTTGTTTTCACCACACTTTAGATCCTTGTTGAAAATAAAGAGGAGAAACCCGCAGTAACTTTCGTACACATTATCTAATCTCTTGTTCCGGATGTAACGTCTGCTTCCTCCTCCAACACAAAGTCTCCCCGCCATGGCCAGATGGTGGACTCAGAAAGCAGTGCTGAACTTGACCGTGCGGCTCTCTCGTTGCTGGGCTTTTCCCTCACCCTGCTGGTCCTGGCGAGATGCAGTGACCACCGGGGAACCTCGAGAGCACTTTCTACAAGTTGTTCCCGACTCCCTTTGGACTTCTGTGTAGTGGCCTACGAAGGTCCTAAAACCATGGGGTCTGTTAGCCATTCTAACCTTTAAAAACACACATTGATGTTGCAAGAGGGTGAAACAAAAAGGGGGGGCAGTATGGAAACGCATTTTAGTTTGGTACAGGCGAGGCCTTAATCATGTTGGATCTTTTTATCCGGCACACATAGCATCTCATACCCTTGAGTGACAGAGGAGCAAGCCATAGAAACATCCCTAGAAAGACATCACAGCATCAGCCTTCCATGATTTCCTCCCAGAGATGCTGTCGTTTCTGCCTATTGGCATGTGCACCTTTGGGGGTGCTTTTGAAAGCGTATGTATCAGATCACATAGAAACGGGATGCTGAACTACAATCAGCCAGTGACCATTATAATAGACGAAGCGGGAACCTGAAGACCCGTGAAGACTTGGGAGGGTCTGGCCATGGCTTTCTAACGAGATGTTGTTTGAGACTTCTGTGAAAATCGTGCATTCAGCAGCTGCGGCTCTCCCAAATCGCATGCATGTAAACACAACATACCTGTGAGGGGAGGGTAGTGTGGGCCCTTTCTCCTACATGCTTATGTCTCTGTTGTCGGAGATTGGCGTCCTTTGTGAGCTATTCAGTGACATTTCAGAACCATTTCACTCTGCAGAAAACCCGCAGCTGCGTTTCTTTGGCTTGACACTGTGGCACTTGCGCTCGAAATTGCTAGTTAGAAAAAAAAATTGTTGAGGCCGGTGGCTGTAATCAGCGATGTTGCTGTCTGTTTCCTCAGACTAATAGCAGAGCGATCTGAGTCTCAGAGTTCAAACAGAGGTTATCTTTCCCAGGTAGCATCTCGTCCAACGAGGATTTGATTTTTTTCTATAGGACTTTACTCCATTAGATTAATGAAATTTCAATGAGAGCCTGGCGCCCCCTGAAGCTTTGTTAAGAAAACAAATGGTGATTCTGTAGGTGTGACAGCTAGCCTGGAGACTTACGAGAAGGTGAACACATCCCCACCATCCTGGCAGCCTGGGACATTGATCTCTATTTAAAGCACCAATCGGATTTTTGTTAATTATAAATGATTGATCTGCAGTTTGCTCCCCCTCTTCCCTCTTCTGGGTGTGCTCCCCCCTCCTTCCCCACTTGTGACTTCTTTGCATGCTGAGTGTGGAGCTTTTTGTTAAGGAGACACTCAGAAAGAGCAGATTACAGCAGGACCCGCAGTGACGCCGCTGTGAGGGAGGGCCACTGTCACCCGGCCAAGGGGAGTCCTGCCGGAGATTTCAGACTGCCTCCATGTTCCCGGGTTAGGTGGCTCGCTCCTACAATAAAGGACTCTTCCTGATGAAAAGAAAGCCTTTGAGTCATCAGGCAGGAACCATGTAGACCCTCATTATTGTATTTTAAAGTCTGACTTACAAGCCAAATCCCAATTTAACTCGGAGCCAGAAAGCATGTCTGGTAAACACCATCACGTGATGTGTAGGACCAGGCCACACAGGGTAGGTGAAAGGGACCTCTCTCCCTTATGTCTCATTTGTAGACATTAACATAACGAATCCAGCTTTTATCATCTTTGTGGAATAGTAATGTTTAAAAGTGATCCTGTACTAAAATACTGGCATGGCATGTATATTATTCTTTTTTAATTAAAATAAATGTGTTTAGTGTGTGTGTGTGTGTGTGTGTTGTGTGTGTGTGTGTGTGTGTGTGCCATAGCATGTGTGGAGGTTAGAGGACAATTTGTAAGAGTCAGTTCTCTCCTTCCACCAAGTGGGTTCCAGGGGTAGAACTCAGGTCACCAGACTTGGTGGCATGTCCCTTTATCCACTAGGTCATCATGCCAGCACAAGTGCATTATTCTTGGTGATTGTTCACCACACATAGTTCTGAAAGAACATAGAAAAAAAATGACCTGGTTTCTGTGTAGACCTATCTTTAGTGAAAAAAAAAAAATCTGAGCATTAAATGTTTTCACTTACTGAACACAGAAGCACATGGTTCCTCCTCTGTTGTTTATACACAAATAAAACACAAATAGAGGGTCATTTAAATGGTCATGGGAAATTATTGGTAAAATTAAAACTTCAGATGTGCGGACTTCAGTGTGAATCTAAACTACTTTGATTTAATACTTCTGACTCAAACATTGATTTTTTATGAATGGGTCTTTCTCAAGTTTGAGCCCTTACATTTTAGGACATGGCTTTTCAAGTTAGAATAATAATCTTGCCCCAACATTCGTTTTTTTTTTTTTCAAATTGTCTAAATCATCCGCAGTACATACAGGAGAATTTTCTAGAACAGTAACATTGAGGTAGTTTATACTCCGTGGCGAAGTTCTACCAAGTTCTTGAGACTAAGAGACTCGCTGCCCCATCTGGCCGCTCCGGGTTTGCTTCTCTTCTTTCGTGAGTTGTTATTGTCCACCTCAGCGACGTGACAAACCCTCAGAGCATTACACACAGCTCCGCATTAAGGGCTGCAGTAAGAAACAGGTGAGGACCCAAAGTGTGGCAGAAACTTCCTGGCGCTGGGATGCTGGGATGCTGGGATGCTGCTGGATGCCGCTTCTTTCCAAACACTTCCATCATCTGAGTGTGAAAGATACCCGTACAGAGCTGCCCTGAGGGCCAATCAGTGCTCCTGTTCCCATCCCCAGGAAGTCTAAAGTGAAATTTTTATGAGATAGTATTTATCCTCAGAATTTTAAAGTATTTTCTCATTATTGCTTATTTTAATCTCAATTAAAAAAACAATCAAAAGCTGTTAATGTGAATTTATTCATAATTGTAATTATGACTTTAAAAATCATATTTTAAATTATCCAGGTAACTATGACTTTTAAAAAAAAATGGATATTATCACATCAGAATCACTGTTCCCATCAATGACTAAAAGGGTGACCAGTGACAACATGAAGGCCTGGGTGACCGTGGGAAACTGCAGGGAGCAGATTTTCAAATGTTTTCACTTTATTCCTGGGGAGGGGGTTTGTTTTGAATAGGCTAACTAATGATTTTCATTAGAGTATTTGTAATTTATGTTATCTAAGTAAGGTTCTGGGGTTAAATAATTTAAAGACATAAACCCTTATCTGATACAAGGGCGCTAATGAAGTATATTAGATACTTGCCCTATTGCCGTATGAAATGGATCTCCACAGCTAACAACAGCCTTCTGTGGGAACACAAATCTCTATATAAATATCCAAATGTAGCAAGATGTTGCAAATTTTTAAAGATATGCCATAAAAATAGATTAGTGCTGGTACGCAGCCCTGTTCAGCTGAATTACAAAGGGATATCATGGGATTGCCGATGACATCCACATAAATAAAAAATCAATTCTTAATGATGAGGCAGACTTGTTTTAGCACATTACCCAGGTTAAATGGGAGCACACAAAGACATCAACTCCTCTAAGACTAGAGGAATCATTGTATATTAATATGATTTAGGGAGCTGCACACCTCAATGGAATAATTGTTATTATATCTAGAGAGCCAGATGGCACTTGGTGTAAACAGCCATTGAGCGCCTCCAACACAAGTGCAGCAGGTGATCTCTGAGATGCTCTTGCATCCTGCTCACTCATCTTATCATCTGCATCTACGGGACCAAAGTTTGCAAAGTCCTGTGGTTACCAGGACACCAAGTTTTCGGAATGGTCCTATTGTTCAGTGAGAATACAGACTATAGATTCTGCTTAGCAGGAGACTAGATAAGGCAAGTGTGTGTGTGTGTGTGTGTGTGTGTGTGTGTGTGTGTGTGTGTGTGTGTGTATGTGTGTGTGTGAACAAGACAGAGGAATTGTTTGTTTTCCATCACTATCAGTTGCAAAACAAAGATGTTTTCAGAAAAAATTTTAAAAACCCATTAATAAGCCCCCAAAAGAAGCTAAAAGGTATATTTAAAAAAAAAAAGGTGTGCTTCCAAAGTTAGATCAATCTGAGTTCTGAACAAAATTAACTTTAATTTCTTGTAAAATGTCTTTCTTTGTTTTGTATATTTAAAATTGACTCCTGACAACACTAATTATCCACTTCTTTTGTTTATTTAACAAATATTATTTAAAATCTACTGTATCTTAGGCACTGGGGCTACATTGTGAGGAAAATCCTGCCCCCTGGGGTTTACAGTTCTCGAGGGGATGATAAGCTGCCCAATACAATACAATGTATAAAATATTTGAGAAACGAAATCGAGAAGACAGAATATGGTAAAATGGAGTACAGAGGCTTATAATTTGCCCTCTCCCCAAATCCTTAAAAATAGAATAGTTTTTTTGGGAAGAATGAGAGAGCCTGCGAGAGTCCTTCTTTACCTTCCAACCTCACTGATAGCATGAGGTTCGTGGTGAGCTGTCCCAGGGCCATCCTACTCCATGGCCAAGTGGCCACAGATTGTTGGGATGAGTATTCAGTGTAAGCTTAGGTCTCCTCGGCTTAAACTGAATTTAATACTACCACATCACTTTTACATAATTTGGTTTATTTCCTCTGATACTAGCATCAAAACCCATAGCATCTTCAGTTACACGTCATCTTTTAATTTCTCCCTGCCTTACCTTAGAGTCTGTGTTTCTGAGTCACATGAAGGACACAAAACTGGCCTTTGAAGAGAGATTTTTTGTGAATTTAGAGTTCCAAACATAGAAAGCAGATTTGTGTGAAAGGTAGAAGGCTTCTCAAAATTTTGCAATCACCTCATTCAAACTCTTTCACTCATAGTAAGAAAGTCCATCCTAACCCAGAGCATGTCCACCTCCCAGGGCACTGTTGCCTAGACAACCCCTCCATTTTCAGGCTGTGTCCAGCTCGTCCCGCGTGGGTTTCTCACATAACTGCAGCTGCTCCCTAAGAGAGACACAGCACGTGCCATGAGAAACTTGTCTAGTTTAAGGAAAAGTAGTTTGTAATATGGCTTCAGTCAGGTTTACTTCTAAGTAGATATTAATCAAAATACGCATGCTCACTGCTGTGCAGATAAAAATACTAAGAGTATATATTCCAGAGTCTCCACAGCTATGGGCTATAACATACCGTAAGGATTCAATTTATTCTTTTCTTTATATTTTGCTTTTTTTTAAAATAATCTATTGCATTCTTTGGTGATGAAGAAAAACTCTATTATTAGTTTTTAAATTAATAATTGATACTTTTTTTACTTAACAAAAGATCTTGTAGCTGGCAAGTAGTTGCAGATTCACTTTGCTAGTTGCAGAGAGCAGCGATTCTCAGCATCCATCAAGATCTAAGTCGTGTCGTGAAATTACTGGTTTTGCTTTTTTCTCTTCACTGTGTGTGGAAAGTGAGGTGCAAATTTGACTAATTTATCCCTTCTTTTATTCCTAGAACATGAAGTTTCTTCTTTTGAAAAAAAAAATTAGACAACAGTATTTATGTAGCAATGTGCTGGGTACGCCAAATTTCATAAGGAAACATGTTTTCAATTTCAGGCCCTTAAACATGGTATAATTCATAAAGATGAGTGTTTGTGGATATGTAGGGAAAAGAGGGGACCTGGAACCTCCTCTCTAAGCAGACAACAATATTTAGCCCATCAGAACACTCAGACGGATAAACATTCCTACTGTTTTAATTTTGAATATAGATTGTCTCGTGCTGATGGGAAGTATTGTTAATTTTAATAAAATTAACTTTATATTGTTATTTCACAGCTTTATAATAATTTTACATGGTGCCCTGGGGATGCCTGTGTTTTACATTATCAGGTGTTGCGTTCAGCATTTGGTCGGCCTAGCCGCGTTCAGCTTCGCTTCTCTCTCCAATTGCCCGAAGCCACTCCGCTCACATTCCATTACATGTGCCCCACTCTCCGACACTCACTAGTTTATATGCTTTTATATGTATACATCATTTTTGTATTTTCTCAAAATTATTGTTTTGTGCTGTTTCCCAGCATTCCCGCTGCTTGCCTTTAGGTAGACACTATAACAATAACAAGTTGACTGAGACACCTGCCAGTCTACCTCAAGCATTAAAACGCCTAAATTTATTTTCAGGCTGGTAATCAGCCACCATTTTTATACAGTCTTCGTTGTTTTTGTGAGTTATAGCTTGATTACCCTATTAAAATATAACTTTTTATGGAGAGTTACTGCTATTTAAAAATAAGGAGAAATTGTTGATGACTTTCATAGCTCACTGTATGTCACACTGAGATGAGCAGAATGTCTCCACTGGATTCAACACCCCTTGTTTAAACTCTCCGAGGGATTCATAGAAATCAAGTAGATTAACAGGGAATTGTAAGAGGATTGAGTAGTTGTCAAATTAAATACCACTCTTACTAACTACATGGTAATTAAGGATAGACTAAGGTCTTCTGAGGCTGTCCCTGCTTTTACTATGCAAGTTTTTATATTTATCTGCTTTAAATTGTCCTGTTACCTACTTTTGTTTGTTGCCCAGGCTAGCCTGGAACTCATCAGGTAGCCCAGGTTAGTCCGGAACCTGCTGGAATCCTCCTGCCTTCACTTCCTGCGTGCTGGGGATACTGGAAAAAGCCACCATCCCTCCTGGCCTGTTAACGTGATTTAAAGGCACTACTATTTAAGGTGTACAAATGTGCTGAAATACTTTGGTTAACTAAATTGTAAACAATTCAAAATACTTACTTAAAAATATTTTCTTTTCCTTGTGAGTTTGTAGACGGGTAGATGTAAGTCAAGCTGGTTTCCTGAGAGACTGTGTTTGATTGATAAACCAGCGGTCCCTATCACCTGAAGAGTATTTAACTAACCAATAACAAATAGACATATTAGTTTAAATCTTCTTTAGTTTATAGTCATAAAATAGGGAAATTTGTAAGTGTCTGTATTTGCCCAGTGGTAATGGTGCATGCCTTTAATCCCAGCACTTGGGAGGCAGAGGCAGGTGGATCTGTGAGTTCGAGGCCAGCCTGGTCTACAGAGTGAGTTCTAGAACAGGAGGTACACAGAAAACCCCTGTCTCAAAACAAGACAACAAAAAAGTGTCTATATTTGTGTATATGTGTGTATTTTTTTAAGGAACTGCACCTCTTTTTTTCTTTCTTAATACAAACTTCTTGTCAAGGGCTTTGTCTTGCTTCTAATCCCATTACTCCACATCGTTTGAACTGGAGCATGGTTTCTTTATGCCTCCAAGTTCAGTACTTTGTGTGCTACCTTTTGGTTAGAGACTTGAAATGATGGAGAATATCTGGACGACGCTGCCAACTGTAGATAGTGAGGATGTGGCGTCCAGTGATGAAGTCATTCCCACATTCTAGCTGGGCCTCAGGAATGTCTTGATAAATGACTTCATTGAAATCATCTAAATTACCCAGATGGAACAGAGAGGGGTGGCTCAGTATCTGTAATCCTAGCACTGGAGAAACCAACGCAGGAGAATGAAAATTCTAGGCCAGCCCGGGTTTACACAGTGAGATCCTGTCACTAAATAAATAAATAAATAAAAAATAAATAAATAAATAAATAAATAAATAACACCAAAACCTACACAGTGAAGAGGAAGAAATTCCAACAAGTGAAGGAAGGTTTCAATCTCAGACCCTTGCGTCTGCGGAAGGAGTCGAGCGTGTGTGTGTGCCACAGGGGTGTAGGAGGGTTCTCTGACTTACTGTAGACACACTGTGTGCCATAGGGGTGTAGGAGGGTTCCTGACTTAATGTAGACACACTGTGTGCCATAGGGGCATTATAGGGTTCTCTGACTTAATGTAGACACACTGTGTGCCATAGGGGCATTATAGGGTTCTCTGACTTAATGTAGACACACTCAGCTCCTCATTGGTTGGGATGAACTCATAAACCATAGTTTTGCTTTTCTAGTTCAAATACTTAGACATCTTACACATGCCATTTCAAGAGCCCTATTTATGCTATTGATTGGCAGTCTCACAAAGAAATTTCTTGTAATAACTTTAGTAGGCTAGGGATAGGACTTGGTGGGGAATAATTTGTGAAATCTCCATTCTAGGCCAGAATTAGAGGTAAAAGGCCCACAATGTGCATAATAATTTAATGGCTATTAACACCTTTTTTTTTTTTTAAAGGAAAATCTGTTTGGAAAGACTTTATGAAAGTCCCTAAATGTGGGCAATTTGAATAGTGTTTATAAATATTTTACCTGCCTTGGATAGATGATTAGATTTGTCCAATAACAATTCCAGAGTAGCTAATGTGGCAATATAAATATGAATATTTAGGGAGCATTTTTTCTTTATATAGTAAATATGTGACTAGTAGTGTTTCCTTTTACAGAGGTGTTTTTAATGGCGCATTGGCTTATAAAGGAAATTTAAAGTTAAGTTTGAGGAATGACATAATGAAATCTCCTGGGAGTTTGTGGCTTAGGTATAATTAGAAAAGTGAAAATTTTATATTTAGAATGTATGCTTGCATAATGCCTTTCACTGGAGGCTCTGGTAGTGCCCCCCAGGTTTCTCGTTTCTTACAAGCCTGCCTGTGTAATTGGAGCAGACCCTCTACCATAGCCTAACCAAAATCCCACACTCACAAGCACCTGCAACCTAGGTCATGAAACAAATGCTCCCTACAAGGTAAAGAGGGCATCATCTCCTTCCTTGTTTACGTATTTCCTCCTCTCACCAAACACTGAAGGAACTCCTCCGCCTGTTTTGAGACTTCTGCCTTGGAAGAGCTGGTTTCTGCTCTCATGGGTGAGGAAATCGCATCTTAGAAGTTAAGTAGCTTTGGCAAAGTAGGCAGGTAATGTGCATCTCACTTCAAAAGGAGATGCTGAGAAAACAAAGGACAGATGAAGGGATGATATTCAGAATCCCTGGTTCCTTTTCTTTCTGCAATATTGCTCATTTCTGGGGAACGATCTAAAGAATGCAGTATTTGGAAGTACAGGAATAAAAAGGACTCATGGGAAATGGTGACCTACGGGCTTCCTTTTTCCCTCCGACCAGGCATGCTCAGAAAAAGGGAGTGTACACTGCGTAAGGAAGAGGAAGTGCCAGTAGCTTATGCTCTTATCTTAGAAAATCAGCTCTGCTGGCTTACTCACTCCTGTCTCGAAAATGGCTCACATGTTTAGCTAAACACTTCCTTCCTCGTCTGTAATACAATCCTGACTGTACAGCAAACACCTCAAAGGGATCTTTAGAAGTGGCTATGATTTGGAAAGCTTTGAGAGTGAATCTTCCGAAACCATAAAAAATGGCCTTTCTCGGTGTGTCAGAAAAGGCCTCTGGCTTCCTGTGAAAGAACTCTCCAAATAATTGCTGTGTAGGCTAATCCATACCTCGATGTCTTCCAATATGACTTCCATAAATCTCTAAGAAGTTCAGTCTGGACTGCCCAGCATCCAAGACTAGAAACTACTGACCTGTTTAAGCTGACTGGACTGTAAGCAGGATTGTGGGAGAGTTTTGTTTCATAGAGAGCAAACTCCTAATGCTTTCCATCTTATCTCACATGTCTGCACCAAATCCTTTGGCAGCCAGTGCAAGCCAGATCCTTCCAGACTCGACTGAAGTCCAGGCTTCCAACTTCTTAGGAATGCTGACATATACCGTAGTTGACATGGAAAGTTATATGTCCTCTATTGTAAGATGACAGGGAGATTGTCACAGAACACCTGCGTCCCTGGGTTACTTACGGGAAAGAGATGTATTTACTATAGGGGGTTTTCCCACAAGATGGATTGGTTCTGCTTCTCAGAATCACCTCTAAATGTGATGGTAAAATACTTCTGAACCTAGAAGTCCCCTGTGGACTCATGGCAGAGCCAACACCTTCACTGCTTACACTCCAGTCAGCTTAAACAGGTCAGTAGTTTCTAGTCTTGGATGCTGGGCAGTCCAGACTGAACTTCTTAGAGATTTATGGAAGTCATATTGGAAGACATCGAGGTAAGGATTAGCCTACACAGCAACACCTTGAGTCAAGACCTTCAGAATTGGTAATATCCACAATAGACCCATGGACCTCCAAATGCACTGGAAGGAAGGCCACTTTGCAAACAGCCCATGCCCAGATGGCAGACAATTCCTCTTCCATGTCTTGTGAGCCATCCTTGAGAGTGTGTGTCAGCGTGTCTCAGATTCACCACGAAGTTTTAAGGCTTTGATATAGAATGCCTTAAAAGATATAGGACCCATAAATTTTCCCTTATCTTTGTTAGTGCTATTTATGGTCTGCTTTTCAAGAGCATTATTCCATAAAGCACATCCTTGTCACAGTCAGAACAACCACAAAGGCTTGACAAAGTGGTTTTTGGTTGGCCGGTCAGTAGATCGACAGATCCCACAAGAAGAGACTGTGGGGGCTGGAGAGACGGCTCAGCAGTCAGGAGCAGCACTTACCACTCTTGCAGAGAAGCCAGGATGGGTCACCAGCACCCGCATTGGGCAGCTCACAACTGCCTGCAACTCCGGTTCCAAGGGATCCAACCTCTTCTGGCCTCCATGGGCACCTGCACACAGCTGATGCACATTCCCTAAGGTGCACGTGCATACAAATAAAATAAACAA